>NW_025422368.1:8857500-9182500 GCF_011764305.1 Mustela putorius furo | reverse complement strand
GGAGCACAGCTGCCGGATTAACCATGTGGGGCACCTGGCACTTGGCGGTTGGATCGTCTTGACCAAAGAGTAATAAGGTGAAAGAGGAAAACAAATCCAGTATCTATCCTCGGGAAATCTGAGCTTGTCGTGCTTGTCTTACTGTAACTGTCTTCAGAGCACAAAAACAGTCGTTGGAGGACTTAAAATTTTCACTACCTTTTCTGAGGCAGCAGAACAAAGGAAGAGAGTGTTACTTTCTAGTTATATTACAGCCAGTGTTCACTTTCTCCACTTCATTTGTGAATCTTTAGTTGGTTTCCTAGATTCTCCTTTCATGAAGGAAAGGAACAGATGCTGTAACAATGAAGTCCAGGACTGCGCTGTGTGTAAGGAAGGCAGTGGCCCACTGTCATGTCCCATTTCTTCTGATAATGAATACACCTGAACATTAAGAGAAAAGCTGTCATGGTAAGTCAAGTCCTCGAGTCCTGGTTCTTGTGGATTTCAGTCTGAGACAGTCCACACCAGATACATGTATTCAAAAGATGAGCTGCTTTTTATAAAAGTAACTTTTGTGAATAGGTAAGACAGCCGTGCAAATTGAGAATCAAAAGGTTGTTAAAAGATATTCACTGAAAAATCTCCCCAATCTTTCCCATCTCTTGGCCCCCCACCTCCACTGCCAGATAATTGCTGGTCATGTTTCTTAAGTACACCTCTGGTATTGATTCCAAAAGAGCATATACTAGTGTGTTATTTTAATGAAAAGTACTTTATACCATTAACGCTGCTGCACTTAAAAAAAAGTTTAGTATCTTAAGATCCTTCCATATTGGTATGTCAAGATCTTTCACATCCTTTTTTAGAGCTATGTGGTACTCGATCTTATTGGTACACCATGATTTATTATTTGGACCTCTTATTGGCGGATATTTAAGTTGTTTCCAAACTTTAATTATGCTGGTCACTAACATTTGCTTAACACAATTCCTGTCATTCACTACACTAAGCATTTTACATGTATTGTCTCAGTCTTTATTAAAAACCCAAAGTAATAGCTAATGTTTCAAAGTGGGTATAGAGGTTTGGGACGACTGACTACCTTGACCAAAGACATATATGGCAAGTAAGTGGAGCTATGTAACCAGCACATATGAAGCTAACTTAATTAGAATTCTTTCCAGGAGTTGTCAGACATAAGATACTTGTTCCTGGTGTTTGTTGTTGTTGTTTTTAATTTGCTGCATGTTTTTATTTGCTGCATATTTTTCTACTAAGTATTTTATTCCTATGCATTATGTTGACTTTTTAAGTTTCTGTAGTACCTCAGTTCCCCCCCCCCCAAGTATTTCATTTATTAATTTGGCATCACTTAACTTCTTAGAGCCAGAAAAACTTGCTGGGAATTCCCTTAACAAAGAAACATTGCTAAGAGAAGAGTTTATAGTAAATTGAAACCACAGTTTCTGACCAACAACTATCCACACTGGTATATAATTTGAACAACCATTAGCTGATTCTTCTGGATAAAGTTATTCTAAACTCTTTTTGGGATGTTAATCAGATTTTTTCCTCTTTATCTCTCCCTTACATCTCATTCAGCATGAGCATTGATGGAGTGCTTCTGCTGCTCATTTGGAAGATGGAGATAGTCCTGCTCTGAGGTTGAGACAAGCTTCCCAACGTGGCCCAGTAACTGAGGTAAAACACGGGCCATATGAGAATTATAAAGTGTTCTGGGAGTTCAGTCATGCAGCAGACTTCATTTAATTAATGAGTGGGGAAGGCAAAGTAGGATGGCTTCAAAGAGAAAGAAGAATGTCTTTTGGAGACTTTATGGGCTGATAGAAATTTGACAGACCTAACAGTGGTGAGAGAGTATTTGAGTTTGGAGAGGTCTTGTTCAAGAAGAGAGGTTATAGATTAAATGGTGCAGTGTGAGTTAGATGTTCCTAAAGCAGAGAAATGCTTTGGCTACCAAGTAAAGAACCCAAAGGGCTTCATGAAGTGTAGTCTGGAAATCAATCATAATAGGTTGAAACACATTTGCTCGGGGTAGGGAAGGGTTTCCAGAATCTCTGGGCTGTACGGTTTCCCTAAACTGATGGGGAAATTGACTTTAGAGAGGATTTATTGATTTGAATGATCAGATATGATGCCCTGTTTACAGCTAAACTATTTGAAAGATAACAAGACTAATTTGGGGGTTGATCATTTCAACAAATTCACTCTTGCTGGGCTGGGAACAGGCAACTTTCTAAGTTGTACAACCTTTGAAAATTGATATAGTCTGTTAAAATATCCACTGAAAGAAAGGAACAAAAGCTTCCACAATCTAATACAGAAAGCGCAATTTGGGTATACACACAATGACTTCACTCTCTTGCACAGAGTAGGCACTGGCATATTTGTTGCTCTATTCTTCTGTTTCCAAATAGAAGGACATTTTAGGTGATGCAGAATTCTTTCAGTGGTAATTTTTCCCCAAATTTATGATTTTCTTTTCCCACTGGGACTGGTTTGAAAGAAAGGAAAAGATATAGACTGGTGGATTGACTACCACAAACCTAAACAATGGCTCTGAGTTAATTGTTTCCCTTGCTGTTGTTGTAGTTTTAAGATTTTATTTATTTATTAGAGAGGGAGAGAGAGATCACAAGTGGGCAGAGAGGCAGGCAGAGAGAGAGGAGGAAGTAGGCTCCCTGCCAAGCAGAGAGCCTGATGCAGGGCTCCATCCCAGGACCCGGAGATCATGACCTGAGTCAAAGGTGGAGGCTTTAACCCACTGAGCCACCCAGACACCCCTCCCTTGGTTTTTTTTTTTTTTTTTTAACACAAAGTTTTATTGTGAAATCCCCACCTCAGATGGCATATAACAAAGTGCATAACATGAGTAGTAGAGCTTTTTACTATAAAGCAAACCCCTCTGTAACCACTGCCCAGATCAAGCAGTAGACCTTGGTAGTGCCCTCCTGACCAGAAGGCCTTTGTCCCAATCACAACTCCTCCTTCCCCCACACCAATGACCACTCTCCTGATTTTAAGAACAGTTACTTCCCTTAAACTTTTTTTTTTAATCACCTCGGTAGAGATCTCTAAATGGTATAATATAGTTTTGTCTACTTTTGAACTTAATATAGAAAGGTAGTATTGAATTCTAGTTTTTTGTTTCCATTGTCTTTCATTCAACTTGGCAGTATGATTCATTTGTATGGTTGTAAGTAACAATAGTTCCTTTATTTTTATTGCTGAATAGTATTCCAGCATTGATGGTATTTGAGTTGTTTCCAGTTTGGGACTGTTACAGATGATATATGAGCAGCCTTGTCCTTGTCTCTTGGTATGCTTGGGAATGCCTTTCTGTTGATCATTTTCTTAGCTGTGGGATTGTATCTAGTCATCTCTTAAGGTACTACCACAGAGCAGCCTATAAGAGTTTGCAAATCACTGATAGAAGAGAGATCCTGGAACTATCCAAAGATGCCACAAAGTCAGTTCGGTTGGGGGATGGGCAAGAGGATGGCTTTGCAGGTTTGTTGCCTTTACCTGAGCCTGGGCAGACCCATTCATTCATAATGGTTCAAGATTTTGTTTAGAAGGTGTTCTGTAAGAAGTTTGTTGGCAATTCAGCATATGGGAATTATACTGCTCAGAGCAAGTATTTGATATTAATGGAATTAAATGGTCAAAAGAAGTCTGAAGGATGAACTGGAAGAGAAGATTAGATAGAGGGACCAGCTGGTTGGATGGTTGGGTAGGTGAGTGATTAGGAGAACTTCATGTACTCTGGAGAGGGACAGTGGAAGTACAAGTACGGACAAGCCATGTCTGGTGCCCAAACTGGGTGTGTTGAGTGAGGCGGAGTACGTGTGGGGCACGTATGGTTGGTTAGATCTTGTGATGAGCCAGGAGGCAGGCACTGGGAGAGGGTTATGGGCATAGACTTTGCACTCAACCACTTCTGTGAATTCTGAGTGACCCTGGCTACTTAACTGAGCCTCATCCTCACCTGACAAATGACTTTAATAATAGGACCTACTTTAAAGGTTGTCCTGAAAATTAAGGGAGATAATGCCAATAAAATATTGGCATGCAGCCAGTAAGAAGCACTTAGTGTTAGTCCCTGCTGCTGTGACTGGTAATCATAATTGCACTTGCTAGAGCTAAGGAGGACATGCTATCAGCCATTAAAGTGTAAAAGAAAGACTTCCAAAAATGATTTAGAAAAAAGCATGATACAGTGATAATTTTAGAAATGTCTAGAATTCCTTTAGGCAAGTGTGCATAAAATAAATACAAATAAAATAAAAACCTGTTGAATTGGGACGCCTGGGTGGCTCGGTTGGTTAAGCAGCTGCCTTCGGCTCAGGTCATGATCGCAGCGTCCTGGGATCGAGTCCCGCATCGGGCTCCTTGCTCCGCAGGGAGCCTGCTTCTCCCTCTGACTCTGCCTGCCACTCTGTCTGCCTGTGCTCGCTCTCACTCACTCTCTCTCTGACAAATAAATAAATAAAATCTTAAAAAAAAAAACAAAACCTGTTGAATTGAGCATACACAGCTTGACCTTATCAACAGCTGGATTCCTACAAGAATCCTATTCCAGGGGCACCTGGGTGGCTCAGTGGGTTAAGCCTCTGCCTTCGGCTCAGGTCATGGTCTCTGGGTCCTGGGATCGAGCCCCGCATCGGGCTCTCTGCTCAAGAGGGAGCTGCTTCCACCTCTCTGTCTGCCTGCTGCTCTGCCTACTTGTGATCTCTTTCCTTCTGTCAGAGAGAGAGAGAAAGAAAGAGAGAGAAAGATTTCTATTCTACTCAGGAATATTCGAGATCTCTCTCTCTGCTGAGTGAGATCTAAACCAGATAAAGTGGTATTTGAAAACAAGGTTTAAAAAAGAGTGAGGATAAACTGTCAGGTCTGTTGCTACCTTTGAGAGGGATGATAGAATCTAAATGGTTTTAAAGACAAGCTGTGATCTAATTAATTATGTTGCTCTAACAGAACGGCTGTGATCTACAGGGGATCTAGAAAAGTTACAGAGTGGTTCCCTTTTTGACTGCATATTAGCCTCCACCTGAGAAGATTTTCAACTATCCCAAACCCAAAGACTGATTAAATTGGTCTCTGGTGAGCCTTTTAAAGTGATTAATTCCAGTATAGTTACCATACAGTATTCTGTTTGTTTCAGGTGTACAATACAGTGTTTCAACAATTCTGTTCATGACTCAGTGCTCATTAATATTAGTGTACTTTTAATCCCCATAACATCTTATGCAGATAGTAATTTATATTACATCAGTGGGGGCTTAAGACTGAACCTGTTCCTCCTCTCTGGGACCTCTCCCCCACCATGTTTGAAGTATATGGTGTCATACTTTATATCCTTTTATTTTATGACTCTCTTGACTAGTTTTTATAGATATGCTTAATTTTACTGCTTTTGTGCTTCCTACTTTTCTTACTCCCACTTATGGTCTTTCCTTTCTACTCAAAAAGTCCCCTTTAACATATCTTGTAGGGTTAGTATAGTGGTGACAAACCAAAAAGTTATAGTGGTTAACTTTTGTTTGTTTGGAAACTTTCTCTCTCCTTCTATTCTGAATGATAGCCTTGTTAGGTAGAGTATTCTTGGTTGTAGTTTTTCCTTTCAGCACTTTGAATACATCATGCCACTCTCCGCTGGTCTGAAGTTTCTGCTGAAAAATCAGTTGACAGCCTTATGGGATTTTCCTTTTATGTAATTGTTTTTCTTCTCTTGCTGCTTTTAAAATTCTCTATCACTACTTTTTGGCATTTTAATTACTGTGTGTCTTGGTGGGGGCCTCCTTGGGTTGATTTTGTTGGAAGATCTCTATGCTTCCTGGATCTGGATTTCTGTTTCTTTCCCCAGCTTAGGGGAAACTTTCAAGTATTTCTTTTTTCTTTTTTTTTTTTTTAAAGATTTTATTTATTTATTTGACAGAGAGAGATCACAAGTAGGCAGAGATGCAGGCAGAGAGAGGGAGAGGAGGAAGCAGGCTCCCTGCTGAGCAGAGAGCCCGATGCGGGACTCGATCCCAGGACCCTGAGATCATGACCTGAGCCGAAGGCAGCGGCTTAACCCACTGAGCCACCCAGGCGCCCCTCAAGTATTTCTTGAACTACATTCTCTACCCCTTTGTCTCTCTTCTCCTTCTGGGATCCCTATAATGGGAATGTTATTATAAGTTGCTGAGTTCCCTAAGTCTATTTTCGTTTTTTATTATTATTATTTTTCTCTATCCTGTTTGGCTTGATTGCTTTCCATTATTTTCTTCAGGTCACCGGCCTGTTCTTCTGCTTCCTCTATCTATTTATTCCCACTAGTGTAGTTTTAATTTAATTTTTTAACTAAATTCTTTATCTCTAATAGGTTCTTTTTTGTTTTCCATCCCTGTTAAGTTTCTCACTGAGATCCTCCACTCTTTTCGGAAGTCCAGTGAGTCTCCTTATGACCATTACTTTAAGTTCCCAGACATATGATTTATCTCCATTTCATTTAGCTCTTTTGCCGTGATTTTATCCTGATCTTTCATTTGGGACAATGGCCTCTGTCTCCTCATTTTGTCTAACTATGCGTTAGGAAAGTTAGCTACATATCCTGCTCTTGAAAGTAGTGGCCTTATGAAGAAGCAGTCCAGTAAGTGCCCTGCAGTGTAATGCCTCCTGTTCCCCAGAACCTGGCACTATAGGGGTGTCTCTTAGTGTATTGCTCCCCCGCCCTACTGTTGTGGCTGAGCCACTTTTCCCTCCAGTCCATCTGTAGTATCTCTCTTTGCCTGTTCTGTGCAGGGTTTGGTCCCTGTATTTTAGTAAGCCGATCTGGGGCCATCTTGGGCTTGAGTGACTCAGACCAGGTTTTTGCCAGATGCAGTAGCACCGAACTGCAGGATGCTTTCTGTGTTGTCCACTGGGAAGCTCTGCCCCCCGCCCACTTTTGCGGCCGCAGTCAGTCTGGTGTGTGGTTACTTTCCCTTTCCCTCGGAGCAGGAGTCACTTTGGAGTGATGTGGGTCCTGTGGGGGCTGCGTGCACACTGCCAGGCTCGTGGCACGACTTTGGGTGGGCTCTGGCCAAGGGCATATTGGAGGGGCCAGGTCCACAGAACGCAGGGGTGGGACATGTGGCATTAGCAAGGTCTGTGCAGCTGTGCTGCAGGAGAGGGCCTGTAGCTGCCAGGGATCAGGGCTGGTGGTGTTGGATGGGGTGGATGGATCCACAGAAGAGTTGGGGGTGGGTCGTGCAGTGTGGTAAGTTATGTACGGGTCTGTTGTGGTGGGAGACCTACAGGCCTGGCCAGAGGGGTGCATCCACAGGAGAATGCAGGGGCAGGTGCACTGCTGGCAAGTTAGGTAGAGTGTTGCTGCTGCACTGGTTCCCACAGGTGTCTGTGGCGGCGGGGGGTGGGGGTGGCAGGGCATGGGGGAGGGAAAGGGTGCCAGCCAGCTTTATTGTTCTTGAAGTCTCCCAAAGGCACCTGCCCCTCCAGCACCTGCTCTGAGATTAGTTTAGCTCCTCACTGTTTCTGTCCTTCCTGCCCTCTTTGATGTGGCCTCTTCTGTGCATTTAGCTGTGCACAATGTGTTCTGCCAGTCCTCAGCTCATCTTTGGGGTTATTTACACGGATATGGGCATTACCTCATTATATCCACTGGATGTTGGGATCTTCCTACTCCCACCATCTTCCTGGAAGTCTCTGTGTATTGGTTGTTTTGTTGTTTTTGTTTTTAAAGCTCTGTGACCCTAAACATGCCACTAGATTTCAAACCACTGGACAAGTAAGCTGTATTTTCATCATTATCCAAGAGGATATGATGGGAAAACCAGTCTGCATTATAGGGCAGATTCTCCCAAGTAAATATATAGGAAATTACTACTTTCACATCTGTCATCTCACTTAATCCTCTAGGTAGGTAGGTAGGCAACAGCCCCTTTTAGAGGCTACTCTGGCTCACTGAAGTAACCTCCTCAGGAGCACAAAATGTGCCTGTCTTTGTGAGCTTTAAAGCCAAGACTCCTACTTACCTTACATGGATTACCTTCTCTAGTGCTCACAGGATTAGGGGAAATATGCCCAAACTCGTTATGGTTTGGACGGTCCACTTCCTTATGACTATGGTTTGGATGGTCCACTTTCTCATGACTAAGGACTGAGATGCTCAGCCCATAAAGCCAGTGGGTATTGATTGCTCACAGACTAGCACCCATCAACTACCACAGGAGGCTGCACTCCTCCCAGAGCTATGTATGGAAAGCCACCTGTAAGACACCTATCACATGTGCTCAGGCTGAGACCTTAAGCCGGTTCTAGAGTGGGAAGTTGGTAACTCCCCAGCCGAAAGCAAAGCCTCTTGCCCATTCTCCCACCATCATGCCCCATGCAATGAGAATTGCATTTTCTTGATAAGGTTTTTTTCTGATCATACAACTCTTGTTCACTGTAGTAAAGCAGGAAGCTTTACTTCATTGAAAGGTCCTCTGCTACCCAGAAATAACCCCTATTAAGAATTTTTTTTTTTTTGCCTTAAAAAAAAGAATAGTATGTATACAGTTACCCCTTAACACAGGTTTGGACTGTATGGGTCCACTTACACATGGATTTTTTTTATAAATATGCTATATAATAAAATACTATAAATGTGTTTTCCTTAGGACTTTAACAATTTTTTTCTCTAGCTTATATTAAGAATACCGTGTGATAAAACACGTAACATACAAAATATATGTTGACTATGTTGTCAATTAAGACTCCCAGTCAATTGCAGGCTCTCAATAGTTAAGTATCTGGGAGTCACAAATTCTATGGGGACTTGTGGCTGTGCAGGGGACTGGTCTCCCAGCCCCTCATTGTCCAAGGGTCACCTATAGTTTATGTTCTATGTGTCACCATTTCATTTTTTTAATCCCTGAAAACCTAACAGCTGCAAAATGCCGTCACATGAACAAACTATAGTTTAAGCATCCCCTCCAATTTTCCACTATTAAATCCTAGAAAGGACTATGTGAACGAGTGTGTTTTATTATTATGGAAAGAGTATATGGCCATTTTAAAGCCTTTCAGAAAAATTGTACAAATGGCCACAGTACTATTTCCTCATGGGACTCTTGCCAGAATATACTGATCAGTTTGATAAAGGAAAATGTATAATTGTCTAGCTGTGAACACTTTTCATATTTCCTAACCACTTTTATTAAGCCACTGAAAGATTATGAGCAGAGTAATCTTTCGAAATGCAAATCTGCTCGTATCAAATACCTCTTGCTGAAAGATTTCAAAAGCTTTTCTTTGCAAAACCAACTGCCTTAAGAACCCTCCGCCAGTCTTCACTCCAGCCAGTTTAGGGGTGCGGTGGCCATGCTTTCAGGCTCCAGACCTTTCGCACCTTTTCCTCTGCCTGCTCATCGTTGCTCCTTGCTTAGCTCTTACTCATCTTCTAGCTCTTGGGGGCCATTTCCTCCAGGCGCTCTCACTGATCACTGTCCGGTGCTGTTGCCCTATCGCAGATTCTGGGGCCACGCAGAGCCCTCTGTCACTCCTTAATCAGCTCTTTAAACATACAGCTGCCTTGCCCACCATATTATGTAGTTCTACGAGACTGGAACTATTGTTTTGCTCACTCTTCCCTAGTGTGTACACACGAGGCTGGCACTGTATACCGAAATGATGCAGAACATGACCAAGCTGTGCTATTGGAAGGTTAGTCTTTCGTGTCCAAGACAAACCTGTGTGTATAGAATCTAAATCATAGTTGAGACTGTTAAAAGAGGTCAGATGGTAACACTGCTGGGAACTAAGGGAGTTGAGTTTTTCTGCAAAGGAATTCCAGAGGAATACAGAGGAAATAGCAACTGTCTGAAAACAGAGATGGGATGAGAATGGAAAATGCACGGAAGATGGCTTCAATATTAAAAGCTAGTATCTCCAGAACAGGAAATACGGAGTATTAAAAAGGCAGTGAAACAATATAGACACAGTATGAATTTCCCTGCCTCACTTCTTCCCTCGTCAGCTGTGTCTTCTGTGCTCCCAGTATACTTCACTTTTTAGTTCAGCCATGAACACCCATGTGTTCTGTTAGTTTACTTCTGGGAGCTCAGTGTAACACCCCACTCCCCAAGTCAAGCACTGACTTCAGTGTCTACCAATCCTTTTTCTCAATCCTGTCTCTAATCACTAAGTAGCTGTATAACCAGGTAACTCAGTTAATATGTACCTCAATTTTCTCATCAGAACAAAGAGAACTATTAGAATTGGTTTTATTTTTTTTTAAGATCTTAGTTATTTATTTGACAGAGAGAGATCACAAGTAGGCAGAGATGCAGGCAGAGGGAGAAGGGGAAGCAGGCTCCCGGGCTGAAAAGAGAGCCCGATGCAGGGCTCGATCCTAGGACCCCGAGATCATGACCTGAGCCAAAGGCAGAGGCTTGACCCACTGAGCCACCCAGGCGCCCCTAGAATTGGTTTTTTTAAAGCAAAAGAGGTAACACATATAATGTCTTATAGAGTACCTGGCTTAATTTAAATTTATTAATTACAGACTTAATAAACATGCTATTCCTATACTGTTCTTTTAGAAGATTGTGGTGTAATTCTGATAATATGTGAAGAATCCGAGAATCCCTGACACACAGTAGGTGTGCAGTGTGATGAAATCAGTGTTCATTAAGACCTTATAACTAAGAGCAATCTTAATTTTACATTTTCAGTCACAGTATCAAAGGTGGAACTACACTAAAATTCAGCACTGTGCTGTAGTATACCCCTTTCTGAGAGCAATTTGGCAACACTATCCAAAATTTAAAACGTGCATATCAGAAATTCAGTGTAATCGCATACACAAAAAAGAGAGCAAAGTCACAAAGGGTGCTCCATAAAATTGTTTCTAACAGCCAAAACCTGCACATAATTTCAATGTCCATCACCACGGGAACATGATATAACCATTATAAAACAAATAAGACATTAAGGTATACCTTCAATTTATTCAGTAGACTGGAGATGTAGAACAGTTTACAGAATATACTTCATGTGGTGGAGAACAATCTGTGAAACCTGTTTGCCCAGAAACTTAGTAAGCATTCTTGTAAATGCACTGAAGATTTAGGAGATATACAGACCTTTTTGAGAGTTCTCTCTGGACAGAGAAATCAGCTTAGGAAAACAATGGAATTTTACATTAAATATAATTGAATTTTTTAAATTATATATTAATTGTATATATAATCACATTTAAAATTCTTCTATGGGGAAATAAAAAACTGGCCAGATAATCTACTTCTAGGAATTACTCCCCAGAGAGTAATCTGAAAAAGGATACATCATTTTATATACAAAGATATTCAAATCAGTCTTATGCATGTTAGCACTATTTTTATTTTACTAATTTATTTATATTAGTAAAAACAACTTCATACCCAACAGCAGAAGGCTGGTTTAAGTAATGGTACAATATGTACCAGAATACTATATAGCCATTAAAAATGATGCTATAGAATTTTTATTAAAATGAAAACTTCTGAGGGTGGTTGGGTTATGGACATTGGGGAAGGTATGTGCTATGATGAGTGCTGTGAAGTGTATAAACCTGGTGATTCACAGACCTGTACCCCTGTGGCTAATAATACATTATATGTTTATAGAAAAATTAAAAATGAAAAAAATTAAAACTTCTAAATATACCATTAAGTGAAAAGGACAAGTTATCTCATAGTTATGGGCAATTTGAGCAGCACTGTTACCTTTAAATGGTAGGATTACAGGTGGTTTTTCTCCTTTTGTTTTTCAGTTTCTTCCCTCGTCTACAAATTTTTCTAAAATAAAGTTTTCCTAATTTCCTACAATAATTTTGTAATTAGGAAAAAATGCTATTAAAATATATGCTTATAGCTGACTCCAAGCTTGCTTTACAACTTGGAATTAATGTAACTATGGTGCTAGTTACTTTGGTACAAATCCAAGAAATACTTCAATATGGGTTTGGAAGGAGATATAATGAGGCAAAAGTCACCATTTCCCAAGAATCTTAATAATAAAATGTTAAAGACACTTCTTTGTTTATCAAAAGAATTTATTAGAAAATATTACATACTACATATCTGTTTAAGAGCATTGTTTCAGTAGACAGCACTCCATCCTCATAGTACAAACAACATCTCGTGGACGGGGGGTTGGGCAACCACTGTGATTATGATGCTACATCTCTTGGATGGAACATTCAAACAGTACACACTGTGGCCATTTAAAGGAAGATAATGGAGAAAATGTGGTAATTACCAGGAAAAAAAAAATCACAAAACTTTTGGAATGTTAAAGTAATAAGTAACTACTTTTAGTCTCAAAATTCTAGGCATCACTACAGCCTCAATCATTGGTCAATGTGACTATTAAGTTAATGGGACCAAGGATTCAAAGGTTAAGTTAATACTGAATCTTAGTAAGTAATGAGAAATCTGTAACCCCACAAAATGTTTTTAAGTTTGTGCACATGCAAAACTAATGAAAATTTCTGAAAAAAGCAAGAATGGGGAATGTTAAAGCATTGTTTTTTGAACATAAAGCATGCACTTTCTAATACATTCTTAAGTATTTCTAAGTTTTAAAAGTCTGAATTCTAATCCAGTAACATTCTTCATTAGGATTTTGAATGCAGTGTAACCAAGTACCCCAAAGCAGATATGGAATACACCCTTGTTATTTTCAAGAAAGGTGGAAATAATTCACGGCACTGCTACCAAAGATGTGAAACTTTAACTCTGGACCATACCACCTAGTTTTTTCTTCAAAACTTTTAAACATGTTTGTAAAGCTAAATGGTAGAAACAAACTGGAAAATGTAACCCTACTCCAAACATCACTGAAAGAAAATGTAGAAGTATGCCCTGTGTGATTAATCATCTTAGGCAATCTGCTACAAAATTTTCAAAGTGTGAACCTGCTTTAACTGAAAATACATTGAAAGTTCACACCACTGTTTCTAGAGTTCAAAACAAACAAATGAGGAGGTGTGTGTTGATATTTAAAACAGTCTTAATATTTTATTAGAAGAAATATACTTCCAAACTTCGTTCCCCTTCGTATCTAAACACAAATTTTAATTAAAAATATATATATAAATCAGTAGAATATCATATTACAAATGCCCAGAAATGCAGAATAAAGATCAAGAACTGCTTGGAAATATTTCTAACACTTTTGGGGATTACACTCATAATCTAATGAAGATTATGAACTAACACAATCATTATTGGGGCCAACAATTCAAAATATTTGCCTTATCAAAGCTAGCACCAAGAAAGTATTATGCACATAAACTTAAGAAACAGATCATCTTTACTTCAGAAAAGCACAGTCCTACGGAGTATTGCTCTCTAGGTTAGCTAGTTAAGGGTCAATCAGTCTCACTGAGGCATACATCTATCTGAGCCATTAACATCTTATCCGAATAGCTTTCCCATTATTTGGTATCTACTGAAAACTGTTACTGGAATGAAAGATAGTTTATCATGGATATAACTCATGTTTTCTTCTAAGATGCCAATTAAAATAGTGGCTCTCTAATTAAAATAGTGGCTCTCTAATGCTTTGAACTTACCTTTTGTAAAAATTAATATATTCTAATATTGTAAAAAAGATAGTCAAATCCCTAGTCCCTGAAAACCTAACCAAGACCCCATTATTTAATTCCTTTCTCTTTCCAAAACACAGGTTTTAATGTCTACAATTTTGCAACATGGTTAATAGCTACCATATGGTCACCTAATTAACACTTTATTCACTGTAAAGTATTTGGAGACTTCTCAAGTGTGAAAAGAATTTCATTAGTGATTAGACAGATGAGCAAGTTTCATAATTCTACCTTCCTCCCAAGGAAGGGAGGGTCACTACTCCACAGCAACTCCCCAGTTGGCACAAATAAGTTATCATTTCTCTGACAGGTAGAAGATATCATGAAATAACATAATTTTTACAAAGACAACACTTTTTCCAAACTAGTCTTCTAAATTCAACAGTTTTAGACTTCCAAAGTTGTAAATCTAGCAAATCAAACTGCTTCATCTCAGTTGGGGGGAAAAAAGGCACAAAAGAAAAACAAGCAGCATAACCTTTATTTGGTGATACAATAACCGTGTTCCAAAGTTCTGAACACTGAATTTTACTCATGTGATAATTTGTTTTCTATCTAGGCAATTTATTCAGATGTGTGCTTTAAAAATACACATTAGGAACCCTGCAATTGGTATATTCTGTTATTAGAAATATTTTTCATGGTAATACATTATTTAACTTTCTATAATTAGAGGGAAAAATCAGAGATCATACTTTATTTTTAGCCTGACAGAATAAATGTATTATATATATCTTTTCCAAAACCAGTGCACTTAGAAGACTCTAATTTATGCACTCCACTGTTCAAATCAAAAAGCTGTACATCTTCCAGTATCCACACTATAACACAGTCTTAGTAAAAATGCACACTCCTTTAACCCCTTTACTTTCCCTTGAATTTGCTTTTATTTTGGGGAGGAGGAAAGGAGAAAGAAGTTGCAGTGCAGAACTATATTTATTTAGAACAAAACTTTATATTCTACATTAAAAAAAATAATTTTATCAAAACCAAATTTCAATCACAGTTATGATCTTCAGTTAAAGGTACATGTTGAAATTGCACTTTGCAGATATCTTGATAGTGTCCTTTATAGTGCTCCCCATTTCAACCTATGTTTTTTTCGGTGGACACAGGTTCTTCCAGAGTTTTCTTTTGGCTTCCCTTCCGTGAATATTTGTATTTGTCTACATAGGCTTTAACCAGATTTGCCACTTTAGTAGAATTTACTTCTCCACTCTTACTATGACAAACCTATGAAAAAAGGAGGGGGAATATTTTTCTCATACTTAAAAGGATTACAGCAAAATGGAAAGCTTTTTGAAAACCCCCCAAAAGATAATCAGATTTTTTTCTTAAGTTTCATATCTCATGTGAACTTATTCAAAAGGTAAAAAAGTAGACAAGAATTAGAAGTTAGTGCTTATTATTTTAATTAGCCTTAAACATTCCTTTATTAAAATAGAGGTGATTCAAACAATACATACATAACTCTGCTAAAGTTGGAACTTACTTTATCTACTGCTTTCCGTACAATCTCTTTATATTCTTCCTTGGTGATATCTTTATTTTGGTAAAATGGCTTAATGGCCAATTTTACCTCCTGTGCTGCTTTTTCTTGGATCTGTAATTTCTGGTAAAAGGAAAAAGTATAATTATTCTTTGCCCAATCACGTACTTTCAAAAAATGTCTTTAAAAATATAATACTGAAAACACTACACTTCTACATTGTTGCAAGAATTCTTCAAATATTGGTGCCATAAATATAAAAGTTATTTATTAACACATATACCAAACATTTCTAAAACTAATCATGAAAAACTACCAGTAACTCATTGGACACCAACATTATCTAGACAGAACCCTTCAAATAACACTGGAATTTAAGATTATCAACATAAATTCCCTTTACCAATTATACAAAACAAAACTTATATTTTCATCTTTATCATATACAGAATATGTAGGTTGCTCTCAACCTTGAACTTGCCTTGTCTGTCTTCGAGCTATCTGCGCTGGCTTCCACTGTAACACTTACTTTGCTTTCTGTCAATTTTACAGCAGCATTAGAGGATTTGCTGTGACTTGATGACGAAGTATTACCAGAACTTGGTCCCTGAACTGTTCCCAAATTTCCTGGGGCTGCTGTTGGAGCAGGCAAGACCGGTGTACTCATGTTGTTACTTACATGAGAAGCACTAGGAATACCCTGTTTTAAAGAGTTATCATCAGTTAATGAGTTACTTGTTTTCAATAGAAGTCTTTTAGTCATTTATTAAGAAATAACAAAAAAATTCAAAGTGAGTCAACCTCAGTACTTAGGGAAAATTCTTATTTCGGGTCATGTATATCCAAAGGACTCCGAAGAAAAATGAGTAACATTCTTAAATAGAGATCTATGTAAATATGTTAAGTGACTTTTAAATTACACCTGCAAATTGTCATGTTCTGACTACAAAACAAGAAGGAAACGAACAGCATTTAAAGAATAGTATCTCTCCTGAGAGGCTCTTTATGAAAATTAACTAAAGTACTACCCCCACTTTAACGATGGAGGGAAAGGAGACAGTGACATCAAATGGCCTGCAGAGAGCGGACAGGAAAAAAACGGAAAAAAAAAAAAAAAAAAAAAAAAAAAGATAAGAGATCCCAAATTCTGGAATCCTATCCCCTTATCTTCCAACTATAAACTGCTGTTAGGATTCTAGAATTTGTGAAATGTAGGCACAGAACTATAATGAACACTATGTTTACAAACTATTGTCCAAATTTTCTATATGCCTCCAAGTCACTTCTTTCTTTTTAGCGGGGTAAACTCAGTGAAAACGAAACACTGATGGTAACAGATAATGAACAGCTTTATTTGGCATTTGTCCCAACAAGACAGTATTAAGTTTCATCACCAGTTCCCACCCCCTTAAAAGTCCAATAAATTGGAAAATTATTTTAAAGCACCCACCAGCTGATTCTAATTTGGCTCGTAATTTGGTCTTAACTTGAAAAAGCAAATCTGTTTGGACATCAACCACAGTATATATGTAGCTTAGATCTGACGATATGCATTCAATTCATTTTCTTATTTGAGGGGTGGGAGGTTTGAGGAAGGACAGTGAAGGAGGCTATGAAGGTTTCCCATAAACCTAATCAAACAAATGTTCCGGATGCCAGAAAGCCCTTTCTTGCCCATCTGTCCCTAACAGCTAAATGTTTATAATGGTTATGTTGATTAAACTTTAGATGCTAAAAACATACCTGCAGTTGCTTTCCATCTGGCTGTGAAGCAATGTAGCTGACTTGTTGGGATGGTGGGGGAGGGGGTGGTGGCGGTGGGAGTCCCTGAGATACACTGGTAGGAGCAGCCACCTGCACGAGAGGCACGCCTGTGTGCAGATGCAAGGGTAGCGGAGGATGAATGTTAAATGGATTGCGCTGGATGTTCATCAAAGGAGCATGAACACCCACTGGGTATGGGAAGATGTTCACAGGCTGTTGTGCATTCATCTGTGGCTGCATTACATTCATTTGTGGTTGCATCATATTTATCGGTAGCTGAGAACCATCTCCATGTTGGTTTGTTTGGTCTTTTAGGTTAGAATCTATCAAAAGAAAAAAAGACTTGTGAAATAAAATCATGTTGCAAACTTCTTTAGCCAGAGAAGCAAAGAACCACTGGTTATAGTAAGGTTAAATAGCAATGAACAGACTCAGAACACCTAAACGAATCTCAGATCATTTAGTCTAATCCTATCATTTCTAAATTATGTGGACTGATTTTCTAACTAAAAACCATTTAGAATTATTTTTAAGAATAAGTTCACATAACAACATCTGTCAACATTAGCAAAGAATCAGTACCTCAAGAAATCTGCTAAAGAAATAATCCTATAAAATTTAATTAGAATACTAAATTAGAAGGTTAATCACTTTTTTTAAAATCTTCAACAGCTTTTTTCTTAGAATGCTCTTCACAAGAAAAGCCAAAGAAAAGTAAATCATTATTAGAAGAGTAACTTATTTATATGACTAATCATCAAAAAAATCCAAATGCTCACATCTGAGATAAATGAAATAGAAGTTATATCCTGCACAAGAACATCTCAAATTCTTCTATTTTAACATCTCAAATTCTTCTATTTTAACAAACTGTACTTACAGTACGTAAGTCTTTGGCAAGGTGGGGGGGTGACGCACAGGTGAAAAATGCAGTAAATGCTGATGTGTATATATATTTATATAATGCAAAGTGACTTATTAAACGGGGATTCAATTTAACATTATAAAACTATAAACATGGATCATTGCAATTCATATAAATGTTAAACTTATAATCTCCTTCTTTAAATAAAACAGTATTACTCAATAAGCAGAACATGTTACCTTGTTCAGTTGTTTCCTCCTCTTGTCTCATCCATCCAGACTGCGGGCCTGAAGAATTTCTCCCTCGTCGTGAATAATAGTTTTGTACATCTGCTGGTAGAGTCTTTCTCACAGCCCAACTAGATGCAGATGTCCACCCAGATCTATCTGCCGGTGTATCAAATGAAAACTCCTGTTGCTCATTTTTCCGCTTATAGGGTTGCTGTTCCACAAACTTGAAAGACTCATTCCCTGAACTATTTGAATTCCCTGAGAGGGGTTTTCGGTTTTGCCACCTATTTTCATTTTGATCTGTATAGGCAAAACCACCTCTGTAAGTGCCTCTGCCACGGTTACCTCTACCACGGTTAGACATCCAACCTGAACCAAAGTTTTTATTCCAAGAATTCCCTGAATTTTCATTTCTGTTTTCTTCCCAGTGAGAATCTTTTAACTTGTCTGGATTCCTGGTCCTTGGATCAGGCCCAGAGTTTATTTTTTCTGTTACCCAGCTGGGACAGTCATTTCTATGTTTGTCAGCAGAATTTGGATCATCAGCACCTGGACTGTCATTTTTTTCTTTTCTTGTATTTTCATTCTGTTTCTCTATGTCATTCTTTCTGTACCGATCATTTCCTCGTGGACACCTCCAACCATCATTTGTCCATCTTTCCTTCCAGCGGGGAGAGTAAGTGTCTCTGTCAGTTCTGCCAAATGATGAACTCTTAATTTTTGTTCTAGATCTTGATGGTGACCTAGAACGAGATCTGGATCTAGACCATCTTCTGGTTCTCCTTTCTCGATCTCGATCTCGATCTCTCCTTGGCCCATCTCTATCACTTTCTCTTTCTCTGCTCCGGGACCTGGATTTTTCCCTTGGGGAAGAATCTTTCACTCTTGACTGAGATCTTCTGTTTTCTCTAGAAGTGTCTCTTTTTGGGGAGAGTGATACAGATCTTTTGACTTCCCTTGTACTATCTCTTTTTGGAGATCGAGACTGAGATTGTCTCCTTTCTCTTGCGATATCCTGTTTTGGGGACGGAGAACGAGATTTTCTACGTCCTCTTGCAGATTCTTTCTTGGGAGACAGTGAGAGAGACTTCCTGCTTTCTTTTCCAGTTTCTCTTTTGGGAGATGGAGACTGAGACCGCTTCCTTTCTTGTGCAGTATCTTTGTTGGGAGACCAAGTTGTAGATGGGGAGTGAAATCTAGATCTTCGGGTACGAGGCTTTTTGGCTTTCTCTGCCACATCTACAGGGCTTTCAGATGGTTGAGATACAGTTTCAGCATTTCCATTTGCAGGATCAGAAGATGGCATATTATTTTGAGAACTGTGCTCCATAGAATCTGCATTCAATTGTTTAGTATCAGCATTTACAGAAGGTTCAACTTCAGATTCATTCTGGTCACTGCAAAGTGAATCACATTCCATAGGTATCATTTCATTATTGTCCTCACTAAAAGGCTTCTGAATTTGTTCAATGTGTGTATTAGGCAATTCTGCAGATCCGGAATGTTCAATAGGAGATTCAGTCTTTTCTAATTTGTCTAATTCGGTGTTAAGATTATTTTTTAATAAATTATTTTCAGAGTCTTGAATACTACTGGAATTTTCATTCTCTGAAGTATCACATGCTGCAATTATTTCTACATCTTCAGTTTCAACATGCCCAAGCAACTGAACCTCTGAGCGCTCTATGGATATTCTGTCCACTGTTTGCATAATTTTACCCTCAGAAGATTCTAATTTGGGGCTTTCTACAAGCTGTTCTGTTTTTACTATTGAATCTTTATGATCAGTAATTTCTGCCACAGGACTCTCCATAACTTTTTCTTCATTAACCACGGACTCTGCATTCTCTGGTAACTCACCTAAGCTTGGTACAGATTCATCTACTTCAACTTCAGATCCTGAACAAGTAAGAAGATCATCTGAACAATGATCTGTACATTTATCCACCTTTACCTCTGATTCTGAAAGTCCAGATGTTTGGTCTTGATTTCCTAGTTGATCACCTTCTTTTCCAGAAATATTTTTAGGGGTCTCACTTTCTAACCATAAAATATTAGCTTCTATACTTGTATTCTCAACTTTTTGAATGTCCTCTTCCTCTCCAACTAGTACAGGAGGATCTTGAACATGAGACTCCGAATATGAAGATTCCACTGCTTCCTCTGTATCATGGTTCTCAGTATGTTCCTCACTTTCTTCTACGTGCTCATTGCAACTTCTCAAGTCATTAACAGACTCATTTTCTACACCTGCCTGCACAGTACAACTGTTACTACTTTCTGCATCTGATTGGTGCTCTTTCTCTAACACAGGTGGTGTGTCAGATTCTGCTGTTTCTTCATCTACTGAATCACTGGAAGATGATTTTTCAGGGGCAGATACAGAGCTCCGAAGTTTCTTTTTCAACAAAGGTGGTTTTCTTCCTCTTCTTACAGACTTCCGTTTTGGAGCCTGTCTTGTTTGCTTTTCTGATGCACCCGAAGAGGAAACACTTACAGATGGATTGTTGTTATCTGGGGCATCACATCCAGAATTATTTGATACTGGCGATTTCTGAGCCTGACTGACTGTTTCAGCTCTCGTATTACGTGTTGATCTCCTTGTAGGAGTTGTTGCTGCAGGTTTTCGTCTTGTTCCTCTGGTGTTTGATGTACCAGAAGTCTGCTTCTTCTCTTCTCCTTCTTGAGTATGTGCTAATGCATATCCCTTGCAGGAGGTACCTAATAATACATACATTTTAAAAAGTAAAAAGTATATGTTTCAATAAATGAGAAGCCTTTGGCTTCAGGTTGTGTTAGCATAAATGTCTGTAACAAAGTGAAACAAAATATACTTATGAATCAAGTTATGAATAAATGCATAGCTACTAACATCTAAGTAACAGCAGGTATTTATCAGGTTATTTTAATGCTACTGAAATGAATTATCACAAGATTTGAATTCTTGTGGGCAATCTATAGGAAAACCAGAAGAAAATATGTTTGGTTTGATAAATACCACTGTGTTATGAATAGGTAATACCTAGGCAAAAAAAAGAGAAAACAAGTTATCCACAAATATAAAGACTGACACTATTTGTTCATAATTAGTAGATGTAACCTCTAAAGATCTATATTTTGAAAGCTAAAGCCCTAAACAGAAGGGATACTTCTAGCCAGTTTCTCAAATATTTGATGATGTAATTTCTTAAGTAAAAAAGATTTTCTACTTGGAACAATCTAAAAGTCAAGTCGCTACCCAAATATTTACAGAAGTATCTAGGACTTACTATCTTTACCTTATTTTATAGTTTTCTAAGTCATGAACACTCACTGGATACTGAAAGAAACTAGTAATAATTTTCTAAAGACTAGAAAAACATTACACAAACTTTACCAAAATTTTCTAAAGATATGGTACTTGTTGGAAAAATAGTTCTTGGCAACACAGAAGAGATGAGAGGAAGTACTTGTGTTTCAATATTCCAGGGTATAAAACCAATTCTGAAAATTTAAAACAAAACAAAAAAAGACATTTTGTTTAAATGGTTTAAAAAGTTACACCAACAATTTAAAATTACTACTTTCCCAAATCAGGTTAGCAACTTTAAAATACTGTATACTTAAATTAGTTTTTGCCAAAATAACTGAAAATGTAAATTCCAGGTTACTCATGTTCAAAGATGGCTACCAACTGACTATATAGAAAAAACCCTTAAAAGCATATTTTTCTGATAAATTAAGGGCAAAAGGAGACCAAGGGCAACTTCATATATAATACATGTTTCTCTTTTAAATAATTTAATGTAATATTTTGCCAAGAATTTTTTTTAGTTTCTGCTTTTTTACCTTCATTCTAAAAAAATTCAATTTGGAAAATAAAATGTATAGATAAATAAAATGCACAGATTTTAAGTGCACAGCTTGATGACACCTGACTGATGTATAGATCTGTGTAACCACCACAACCCCCAACCACCAAAAGGTGATTTCATGCCCTTTGTGCTACGCACGCCCCTTTCTGGGCAACCAAAGGAAAATTTAGCCAAGTTAATCAAATCAAGGTCTTAAGAAATCAGCAAGGTTAAAGAGTAATCAGTTCATGAATAAATAATTTAACATAACTTGGAAATAGAATTGTATCACTTGAATTTGAAGCATGTCATACATACATGAGTTATGTTTTCACATTTGTTTTATAACACGTATCAAAAGCAAAAACATCAAAATAAATACATTTTTTAAAAAGAAAAAAAAAGGACTGATTTCTGTTGTTCTATTATATTATGACATTCCTCAATCTAAGAATAATGGCTCTTCAAAGCTCCCAATGTCCCTATTAAGTTTCTACAACCAAACCCAATTCACTCTTAGCTTTTTTCTGATTCGTATTTGTTCAGTTCAGATCGCCTAATAAAAAGAAGAAAACCTACTTTATCCCAATGAAATCTGTAGTAAAAGCAGAAAAGCTTCAAAAACAATGTGCAACTACACATACGCAAAAATATTTGAGAGCTCATATATCTGGACTTCCTAATTTCACTTGTATTTATATTCCACGGTCATTCCTACAGGGAAGGCCTCTATATTACAGTGTTATATATGCAGAACTATATTACAGTGTTACATAAGATAAAGTTATAATGTTACAGGAATGACAGTGGCAAGGACCTCAATCAATCATTTTGTAGGAAGTTAATTTAAGTATATATATTTATAAAACACCTAGCAACTTGACAGTAGCTATAGGACTTAAACTAAGAAAGAAAGGACTACATTATAGAAAATCATGAATGCCAGGTCAGAGTATAAAGACTTAGTCAAATAAATTTTAGAGAAATCTTTTGGAGAGGGGAAATGTCGTGACCAAAGAAGTAGTGTGTCCGCTAAGAGCACACAGGTTAAGATTCAAATGAGTGAAACAACAGAAAGATGACAGATCCAAATGCCATTACTAACAATGAATCTTATCATCTTGGTGCTCTCCCTTTTATTTATTTATTTTTTAATTTTAATTTTTTAAATTTAAATTTAATTATCCAACATATAGCATATATCATTACTTCTTTTTAAAGATTTTATTTGGGGCGCCTGGGTGGCTCAGTGGGGTATAAAGCCTCTGCCTTTGGCTCGGATCATGATCCCAGGGTCCTGGGATTGAACACCACATCGTACTACTTGCTCAGTAAGGAGCCTGCTTCCTCCTCTTCTCTCTCTCTGCCTGCCTCTCCGCCTACTTGTGATCTCTATTCATCAAATAAATAAGTAAAATCTTTAAAAAATTTAAAAAAAAATAAAAAATAAGGATTTTATTTATTTGACAGCCAGAGACACAGTGAGAAAAGGAACACAAGCAGGGAGAGTGGGAGAGGGAGAAGCAGGCTGCCCGTTGAGCAGAGAGAGCCAGATGCGCAGCTGGATCCCAGGACCCTGGGATCATGACCTGAGCCGAAGGCAGACGCCCAACAACTAAGCCACCCAGGCACCCCCACATCATTAGCTTTTGACATAATGTTCAGTGACTCATTATTTGCATGTAATACCCAGTGCCCATCACATCACGTACCCTCCTTAACACCCATCACCCAGTTACCCCCTTCCCCACCCACCTCCCTTTCCACAACTGTTTCTGGGATTCAAGAGTCTTCCTTTTAAATGACCCAAGTATCTACATTTATTAAACAGATTAAAAAAGGTATTTTTCAAGGGATTCTTTAAATACCAATCCTCTTTAGGCAGTTGAGACACCAAATTTAATTTGCATAAAACTTTCTTAGAAACACAACTATTGATTAAGATACCTGTTACTTAAGTATTAATGACACCTTCTGCTTACGTTAGCATGTAAACACTTTGGTAAAAAAAAAATTTTTTTACCTTCCACTTCCAGGTGACGTATGAGGAAACCATGACAAGTCCAATTCCTGCCTCTTCTGTCTAATCAATGCACTCATTTCATTGATTTCTATAAATTCTGTACTAAAAGATAAATTTTAGACCCTCATCAGAATTCCAAATATTAAGTTCAGCGTAATACTTGTGTTAAATCATGATAGCAAAAATTTTGTACCTAGCATTATAAACCACATTTAAAACAGACTTCTATTTCAATATGAACTCATTACTAATTGTAAAATTTATTACAAATCAAAATTCTGTTTATCTGATTCATAAAAACAATGCTTGAATTTGTATCTTGAAGTGACAGAATTTTTAACAAGTCAATTCAGAATAAACCCTTATTACTGAGAGAAAAAAGCAACACTGTTTTCTATCCCATGAACCAAAGCTGCAGCCAGCAGTCCCAGCAGAAATTGTATTTGCAGTAGTTTTCCATCTGAAACGAAGTGTAAGACAAAGGAAAAAATAAAGAAAGATACAGGTCCTATAACCAAAAATGGGTAGAGTTCAGCTTTCCAAAAGCTACTTAGATGTAATTGTTATCTTTGGTAACCTTTGCCAAGCTCTAAAATTAAATCATGCAAACCTGACCTGTCTCGTTCATTCAACTAAAGCAGGTGATTTTAAAACCCCAACTTAGAGGTGCCTGAGTGGCTCAGTGGGTTAAAGCCTCTGCCTTTGGCTCAGGTCATGATCCCAGGGTCCTGGGATCGAGCCCCACATCGGGCTCTCTGCTTCTCAGGGAGCCTGCTTCCTCCTCTCTCCCTCTCTGCCTACTTATGATCTCTGTCAAGCAAATAAATAAAATCTTAAAAAAATATATTAATAAAAATAAAACCCCAACTTAACCTTCAAATTCCACAAATATTTTACTTAGTATCTACATGCCAGTCAATACAGATTCAAGGATGACTGGTTCTACTCTAAAAGGGTTCTGCTTGATTACAATTTAACAAGTAGCTTACTTCTCCATCACGTAAAAAGCCAGTGTAGAACAATTTATTATTAATGAAGACAAAACCCACTAGATCATGGGCAGTCACTGCATGCTACAGAGGGTCATAAAACAGGTTTCCTCTTTACCAGAACTAGTTTATTTTCCAAAAGAAACAAAACCAAGGAACAAGATGGGCTTTCATATTTGAGCCAGAACTTTTTTTTACCAAAAGTTAATTATAATAATGAAACATCAAGTACAAACACATAAATTAAAATAGAAAATACTAACCAGTAAGTTCTACAGGTGAAAGATTCTCCAGTGTGACTACTAGAAGAAAACATATTGGAGAAAAAATTTCTGAAGCACTGACTGGTACACTGATTTGATCTTCGAGGCTAGAAAAGTAAAAAGAAGTTAGTGAAACAGCAAACAATAAAACCTCCATGATAACTAATAGTTATATTAAATGTTTTGATATAGCCAAGCTATAGTTAGGTAATAAACCACCACAGAATGTTATTATCTAAAAGTTATTCTTTATTTCAACAAACCTTATTTGTTTTTATTGTTGCATTTTTCTTTCCTTCCATTTCACTGTGTGTAGAATTTCCTGTACAAAGACACAAAATGACTGTTACCTTGCCTTAATTTTTATTTTTTTAAGATGTTATTTATTTATTTTAGAGACAACATGCACGCAGCAGGGGTAGGGGCAGAGGAAGAGGGAGAGAATCTCAAGCAGACTCCAGGCCCAACGCAGGGCCCTTCACAGGGCTCAATCTCACGACCCTGAGATCATGACCTGAGCTGAAACCAAGAGTTGGATGCTTACCTAATGAGCCAACCAGGTGCCCCTCACTTTTTATTTCACAAGGTTGTACCCTACTACTCGTCCTGCCCTGCTCCCTCTCTCTTGAAAAACAAACAAAAACAATAAAAACCAAACCCAACCAAACCCAAAACCAAAACAAACCAACCAACCAACCAACCAACCAACCAACCAACCAAAGGAGTGCCTGGGTGGCTCAGTCAGTTAAACATCCGACTCTTGATTCCTGCTCAGGTCATGAACTAAGGGTGGTGAGACTGAACCCTGTGTTGGGTTCTGTGCTGGATGTGGTGCCTGTTTCAGATTCTCTCTCCCTTTGCCCCTCCCCAAACCCCATTCTCTCTAATTAAATAAATAAATAGTAAAAAAAAAATTTTAACAAGGTTGTAAAGCAGTACTGACACTGGCATATACTGGCATACTGATAAAGTTAAAATATGTAGAAAAGTTGCATTTAAAATAATAGTACTTGCATTTTATAACTTTTTCAAATGCTGATTTTATCTTGTTAAGCTGCAGATACAAAGAAAATTTAAAAAGCCACAAAAACAGAAAATTGGTATGAAACATGTGCAAATACTATGCTCAGAGCATGAGTATTAAAATTCTTGTCAACATTTTCTGGCAGCCTATGTAAACTTACACTACTTTGTTACAAAAAATATATACAAGATGTTAAATTACATAATATCAGTAATGCACTGAATATAACCTTCCCTGCTGTAACTTAAAAACCAGCAACTGTTAACTCACCTCAAGCAGAACTGACCAGAGGAACTGGGGCCATGAGCCCGTAAATTATCATTTAGCTACTGGTACCAATGTCAAGTACCCTCCTTTCTCCTCAAACTTTAAAAGTAGGAAGGACACATAGCTTTCCGTTAGAGCAATGCTTCTGGCTGCACTGCTCATGGTGGGTGTTTTGTGTTTTTTTTGGTCTTACCTGTTGTATCAGGACATTTATTTCTATGGATATATACTTCCAGGTTAAGGAAGATAAAGGACAGTTTCTGCTAATCACAAAAATTGTGTTAGCATCTTTACAGATTACTGCTGTTAGTTCTTCTTTACCATGGACCCTGTGTGATTAGTCTTCTTTGCCTATCAGGGCATTTGTTGCCTGCAATAATCCGCTGCTGCTACTGTTGTCACTGCTCTCTCCTCAAGAACTCTATAAAGTGCACAGTGCAAATGACAATAGATCTTTCGATCTTCTGCCTTGCTTGCCTCATAAAGGACCTACTGACCTTGTTAAAATAAATCACTCTAACGAGGAGGCCTGTTTGCTGCTACTTGTAAGACCATATGTATTTGGGGTTTCTTCAGTCAGTCCAGTTGGTAATAGGTTACATTCTGCTTAAGAGCATACTAATTTCCTTTTAAGCTACCATACAACAGCTGTTTGGTTTCCTGCTATTATCCATCCTTCACACATGTCCCACCCAGAAGTGTTCTAACAAATGTAATTTCAACAATGGGGAAAGAGGTACTGGCTGAGTTCCAGAAACTTATTTTCTTACTCTTCAACGTATATTTAAAAGATAATACTAATTTTATTTATAAGTAAAATTTTATTTATTTATTGGAGAAAGAGATGAGCAGAGGGAGAGGAAAAGTAGACTCCACTAAGTGAAGAGGCTAATGCGGGGCTCAATCCAAGGACCCCCGAGATCATGACCTAAGCCAAAATAGGACACTTAACCAACTGAGCCACCGAGGCACCCCAGTACTGATTTTTTTTTTAAAAAGATTTTATCTGTTTATTTGACACAGAAAGAGAGATCACAAGTAGGCAGAGAGACAGACAGAGAAAGAGGGGAAAGCAGGCTCCCCATTGAGCAGAGAGCCCAATGCGGGGCTCGATCCCAGGACCCTGAGACCATGACCTGAGCAGAAGGCAGAGGCTTAAAACACTGAGCCACCCAGGTGCCCCTAATACTGATTTTTTAAACTGTGCATCAAGCCAGGAATAAAATGTGTGATATCCAGTCACATTCTTAGAAGTTTAACTATTTCTTTCAGCTAGGCACAGAAGTGCTATTATAGTTGAACAGTGTACAACCAGTACCTAAGGGTACTGAGTTATTTTCACTCAAGTTTCATTCACTTAACACTTCTAAGATTGTAAAGTTTACACAGCACTCCCTCACTTGAAAACCTATCTCAGGAAGCCACCATTAGAGAATGCTCTCTATGCAAAAAACTGCTTGTTTTCTGGCCAGACGCTAAATGAAAATTTGGTTCAAAAGGTATTCCAACTATCTTTGGGTAATTCTCAGGTAATTACTGAGCAGCTCCAATAACAATCTCAAAAATACTCAATACTGGTGGATATGCCTAAATTGTGATCAAAGACCATTTCACAAATCCACCCTACTAATCTAACTGCCTTTGGACAGCAATGATAGGCCTTTATATTGCATTTTTTATCAAAGTAATGCATGTACAAACTTCAAGAAATCAAACAGCACAACAGCAAACTACAGAAATTCCTGTTCCCTGAAAGCACTCATCAAATCCCTTAACTGTTTCTTCTAATATTTGCTTCTTTATTTCTAAATAACAAGCTTATACTACTCTACCTGACTTTTTCTGGTTTCAGATATTTTCTAATTTTTTTTTACTATAGAAGATAAAGACTTTTCTCTTACACCACTACCCTATCTACCTGCTTAGCTGCTGCTTCCACCAAATGTTCTTTTTGATATATCAAAAGCAATATTACATTACTATAACTATATAAACATTTTTCACAGCTGAACCATATACTACATTATGATTATTTTTCTTACACAACTGCTTGCTTTTCCTAGGGTTAACTACTTTGTTTTCTCTTTTCCTTTTTTCTCTTTATTACCTATAATTAATTTATAGCTAACTCTTCAACAAAAGTATCAATCTCCTCTTACTATACGCAAACACATCATCTCATCCACAAACTCTGCTTCCCACTCTCACGGAAATGGTACTCCTCTGTCCCACTCTAGTCTGAACTGGTAACCCTCTAAAAGTAGTTTAACAGTCATTCAGAACTATCCTCTATCAACATCCTGATAATCCCATTTACCTTTTCCCTAGGTCAGAACTCATTTTTTTTTTCTCATTAAACTTTTGTTTTAATGGGTCTCAAAATTCTGTGACAGATTTTTGGTCAAGTTGTTTCCATTAAAAAGTACTGATTTTAAAAACTAATAACTTAAAACTGCCACACACACAAAAAAACAAATGGTCCACAAAACATTCTCCTTTCCTTCTGAAGGTTTTACGATGCATTGTTATCATTAACCAGTCTTTTACTATTAAACTTAAATGGCCAATTGACACAAACAGTTCTGAGACCGTTCTTCCACCACTGATTAAGACTGGGGTGGCAGGTATTGGGGATAATATTCATTTAGCCTTCTGAGCTTTCTGGGCAGACTTGGTGACCTTGCCAGCTCCAGCTGCCTTCTTGTCCACTGCTTTGATGACACCCACAGCAACCGTCTGTCTCATGTCACGAACAGCGAAACGGCCCAGAGGAGGATAGTCAGAGAAGCTCTCAACACACATAGGCTTGCCAGGAACCATATCAACAATGGCAGCGTCACCAGATTTCAAGAACTTGGGACCATCTTCCAGCTTTTTTCCAGAACAACGATCTATCTTCTCCTTCAGCTCAGCAAACTTGCAAGCAATGTGAGCTGTGTGACAATCCAGCACAGGTGCATATCCAGCACTAATTTGGCCTGGATGGTTCAGGATAATCACCTGAGCTGTGAAGCCAGCTGCTTCCATTGGTGGGTCATTTTTGCTGTCACCAGCCACATTGCCACGACGAACATCTTTGACAGATACGTTCTTTTTTTTTTTTTTTTTAAAAGACTTTATTTATTTATTTGACAGAGAGAGATCACAAGTAGGCAGAGAGGCAGACAGAGAGAGAGAGAGGAGGAAACAGGCTCCCTGCTGAGCAGAGAGCCCGATGCGGGACTCGATCCCAGGACCCTGAGATCATGACCTGAGCCGAAGGCAGCAGCTTAACCCACTGAGCCACCCAGGCGCCCTGACAGATACGTTCTTGACATTGAAGCCCACATTGTCCCCAGGAAGAGCCTCACTCAAAGCTTCATGGTGCATTTCAACAGACTTGACTTCAGTTGTAACATTGACTGGAGCAAAAGTGACCACCATGCCAGGCTTAAGAACACCAGTCTCCACTCAGCCCACAGGGACAGTAACAATACCACCAATTTTGTAGACGTCCTGGAGAGGCAGACGCAAGGGCTTGTCAGTTGGACGAGTTGGTGGCAGAATGCAATCCAGAGCTTCAAGCAGTGTGGTTCCACTAGCATTCCCATCTTTACAGGTGACTTTCCATCCCTTGAACCAAGGCATATTAGCACTTGGCTCCAGCATGTTGTCACCATTCCAACCAGAAATTGGCACAAATGCTACTGTGTCGAGGTTGTAGCCAATTTTCTTAATGTAGGTGCTGACTTCCTTAACGATTTCCTCGTATCTCTTCTGGCTGTAGGGTGGCTCAGTGGAATCCATTTTGTTAACACCAACAATTAATTGTTTTACACCCAGTGTGTAAGCCAGAAGGGCATGCTCACGGGTCTGCCCGTTCTTGGAGATACCGGCTTCAAATTCACCAACACCAGCAGCAACAATCAGGACAGCACAGTCAGCCTGGGATGTGCCTGTAATCATGTTTTTGATAAAGTCTCTGTGTCCTGGAGCATCAATGATGGTCACGTAATACTTGCTGGTCTCGAATTTCCACAGGGAGATATCAATGGTGATACCACGTTCACGTTCAGCTTTCAGTTTATCCAAGACCCAGGCGTACTTGAAGGAGCCTTTTCCCCATCTCAGCAGCCTCCTTCTCGAATTTTTCGATAGTTCTTTTGTCGATCCCACCACATTTGTAGATCAGATGACCAGTAGTGGTAGACTTGCCCGAATCTACGTGTCCGATGACAACAATGTTGATATGAGTCTTTTCCTTCCCCATTCTGGTTTAGGATGAGCGGTGGTTTTCACGACACCTGTGTTCTGGCGGCAAACCCGTTGTGAAAAAGCCAGAACTCATTTTTTAAATCCCTAGGTCAGAACTCATTTTTTGGAACAATGTTCACTACTATCTTATTTAGTGAAGCAAGGGCTCTTACATGTTTGACAATGTCTATTCTACCCTAACACCTGATTGACAGTTTAACAGGGTTTACAATGTCCTGGTTTAGCCATTATTTTCCCCAGAATTTTCAAGACATTGCTCCAGTGCTCCATCCATTGTTGATAACATTCTTTTATACATAGTCTTGTTTTCTCTCTCTAGAACCTCTTAGGATCTTGTTATCTGCAGAGTTCTAGAATTTTATGAAGCACTTTAGTTCTTTCCTTATTTACCAGGTGTTGGGTTATTTCTTTATTCAGATACTCATACCCAGCAACTCTGGGGAAATTTTCCTTTGTAGTACCTTGGTAACTTTCTGCCTTTTGGCTTGTTTTCTTTCTGAAATATTATTAGTCTGTACTGAACCTTACAGACTAATACCCTACCATATTGTCAACTTTTCATCTCACCTTCTCAGTTTTCTCAATTTATTCTCTATCCCTGTTGAATTTTTAAAATTTCTACTATAACATTTTTGGTTTCCAAGTTGCCTTTTTTCAGTCTTTCTTGTGTCAATGATGAACTATCCCTTATCTCGTGAATATTAATTTTTAAAGTTTCCTTTCCCAGCACTTGGTTTATTCTATCCAGTTCCTTTTGTCTCTGTTTTGACCTCTCTTATATTGGAGGTTCCCCACAAATACCCAGTGACCCATGATTTTTGAGACACTAAAATACTGACTGAAAATCTTGAGAACAGGTGGTCAGAGCGTTTCAACTAACGGGTTTCACTTTAAGCTGATCAAGCAGGGATCTGGCTATTTCATTCAGAGACTCCCAAATATTAGAATCTCAACTCTTTTGTCTTAGATAAGATGCCTCCTATTTCTAATTTAGCAATAAGCAAGAGTGCAAGTGCCATGGGTAGAGAATTAGAGGCTTTAATATTTGATTTAATTTCCCTCTTTACTGTTGTTTCCTCAACCCTCACTTGTGCCAGAATTTAATCTGATTTAACCACTCACTCTATGGAGGAAACATCCAGTCTTTGCCTGGCGGGACTCCACCCCTACCCTCTTCCGCTAAAACTCTGCAGGATAAAGTTGCTAAAACTCTGCAGGATAAAGTTCTTTAAAACACTTCAACCGTGGTGCCTGGGTGGTTCAGGAATTAAGCCTCTACCTTCCGGCTCTGGTCATATTCTCAGGGTCCTGGGATCAAGCTCAACATAGGGCTCTCCCTGCTTAGCGGGGTGCCTGCTTCTCCCACCCCCCCCCCCGCCTATTTGTGATCTCTGTCAAATAAATAAATAAGTCTTTAAAACACTTTAACCAAGGGGTGCCTGGGTGGTTCAGTTGTTTGATGTCTGCCTTCAGCTCTAGTCATGGTCCCAGAGTCCTGGGATTGAGCCCTGTATCAGGCTTCCTGCCAAGCTTTTCCCTCTCCCACTCCCCCTGCTTGTGTTTCCCCTCTTGCTGTGTCTCTCTCTGTCAAATAAACAAAATCTTTAAAACAAACAAACAAACAAACAAACACTTTAACCAGTTCTGGTTTTTGGCATCACCCATATCCCTGCCTTCTAGATAATGGAGGTCCTCAGACCCAAGTCTGCCTAAGGTTCTATGGTATGTAAACTGATTTTTAATTAATTCCATGCTCCCCATGAAAGGTTCAGCTATCTGCTTAGACAATTTTTTTTTCTTTAAATAAACTCTATTGGCAACACAGGGCTTGAACTCGTGACCCTAAGAGTCACATGCTCTACTCCCTGAGCCAGCCAGGCACCCCATCTGTTAAGACAATTTACCATTCGCCTCACACAATCACTTTCAAGTTTTGTGGACATCTCTTATTTGCTGTCTCTTCTCCCTTGTTCTCTGGATTTGTGGCTTAATTTTTTTTTTTCTTTTCATTCTTTTGTTATCATTTTAGTAGGGTTCTTGGAAGGTTTAGGGAATTAAACAGGTCCCATGTTTGTCAATCTGCTATGCTTAGCTAGAAGGTTGTCTTGTTTGAATTCAGCACATCCTAAACATGTATCATGAAATACTAATGCCAAAAGATGTTTCATGAAAACATCTTTTCTACAATACAAACAAGTATGAAAAAGGCTTTTAACTTAGAGCCCATTATTTGGCAGGTACCCAATTACAGCTTGATTAATTGATTCCAAAGTTAATAAAGCCATAATTAAATGCTCTAGCATGTACTTCAAGAAGCACTCCATTAAGAAATGCCTAAATAAAAAAGGGATACTTTTTATAAACTGCACCAATTATAAACTATTAGTCCAAACAAAAGATTAATGTTTATTCCAAGTACATAAATGACTTAAAAAAAGAAAAAAAGTATGACAACTCAGTTACCTAGTGAGAGTTAAAAAAAGTAATATTTCCTCAACAAATCTGCCAAAGGTATGCTATCTAACCTTTCCCAGTATCTTCAAGTGAGGCACCAGTATTTTCATCATATGAAGAAACTAAATTAAACAATTTACCTAATTTTACTACAGTCACAGATGATTTAATGGAAAAACCAGTACAAAGGCCAAGTGGCCCAACTCCCAATAAAATCTATTAGGCCTTCTACAATTTTAACTAATGTATAATTTCTAATTCAGATAAAAGAATTTCAGTTTCATATGCTCTGTTAATTAGTTTGAGTAGTGTATAACATAAAGATAAATAACTTCAGGCATAAAGCCATACATAAATGTTCAAAGAACAGTCCCTTCCTGCTTCAAAAAACTTTAAGAAATGAAAGAAGTACACTAAGCTGCTTCTAAAATCTACTTAAGCAGTCCTAGGTAAAGAAAAAAGGTTTTCTCAAAAAGTTTTTTATAAAAAGAAATTTAAATCATCCTTAGGACACAATGGCTCCTGTTCAATGTAACAGGTTAAGTAAATAAAGATATATTTAATATGCATAACTTGCCACTAACTTTACCTTCACCTTAACTTAATCTCTTCATTCTTTGCTCAGTCATCAAGTGGTTAAATTTAAGGGTCCAAGGTTGCTTTTCTCCTGTATAAAGGTTCATTTCTACCCTAAACTTTGGGACAATTACAAGTAATAATTTACAGATTCTCTCAGTGTCTTCTAAGGAGGCAGTCTGTTAATTAAAAAAAAAAAAAACTAAAAAATCTCATGCAGAATATGAAAAAAAAATTTTTTTTGAAATTTTAACATTTAACCTTTTAATTTAGTACAACCAATGAAAACACACATCAGAAGGAATGTTACCAGCAAAGAGCAGTGATCGCACTGGAGCACTATTAGATGCTAGGGGCTCTCTCTGTTATTGCTTCATACTGAATGAAGGGAGGGCTGCTGAGTCACTTTCCTTTTTTTTTTTAAATCAAAATTCAATTAATTAACATAGTGTATTACTGTATTACTGTACAGTTCAGTGACAGTACTTTTAGTATTAGTGTATTACTGTAGAGGTCAGTAATACATCAGTTGTATATAACACCCATTGCTCATTACATCAGGTACCCTCCTTAATGCCCATCACCCAGTTGTCCCATTCCCCATCCCTCTCCGTCCCAGTAACCCTCAGTTTGTTTCCTATGATTAAGAGTGTCTTATGGTGGGATGCCTGGGTGGCTCAGTTGGTTAAGCAGCTGCCTTCGGCTTGGGTCATGATCCCAGCGTCCTGGGATCGAGTCCCACATCGGGCTCCTTGCTCAGCAGGGAGCCTGCTTCTCCCTCTGCCTCTGCCTGCCATTCTGTCTGCCTGTGCTCGCTCTCTCTCCCTCTCTCTCTGATAAATAAAAAAAAAATTAAAAAAAAAAAAGTGTCTTATGGTTTGTCTCCCTCTGATTTCATCTTGTTTTATTTTTTCCTCTCTTCCCTTATGCTCCTGTTTTGTTTCTTAAATTCCACATATTGAGTGAAATCATATAATTGCCTTTCTCGGATTGACTTATTTCATTAAGCAAATACCCATCCACATTACTGCAAATGGCAAGATTTCATTTTTTTGATGGCTGAGTATTTTCCATTGTATATATACACCACATCTTCTTCATCCATTTATCCACTGATGGACATCTGTGCTCTTTCCACAGTTTGGCTATTGTGGACATTGCAGCTATAAGCATTGGGTGCAGGTACCCCTTCAGATCACTACATTTGTATCTTTGGGATAAGCAGTGCAATTGCTGGGTCATAGCTCTATTTTTAACTTTTTGAGGAACCTCCATACTGTTTTCCAGAGTGGCTGTACCAACTTGCATTCCCACAAACAGTATAAGAGGGAGGAAAGTGAAAACTAAAGGTTAAAAACTCTTTAATGTTCTATTCCTATAGGTATGGTTTATAAACTAGTCTGGGAAAAAAAAAAAAAAAAAGACTGATAACACATTTCTGAAAGGTAAGGCAAAATAATCAAGGTTAATTGATCTATCAAGTAGAAAACAGATATGATGCTATCAAAATGACAGTTAATTTTATATTATTTTTTAGCTCAAAAGTACATCCAAATAAGACCCATCAAAATAAGATAATAATCTGAGTTATAAAAACTACAGACAACCATAAAGTGAAAGGCTTAAGATGGGTAACATTACTAATAGCATGCTTTAATATTTCTGTGTGGTGGGAAGAGATACCAGATACGGAGTCTGAAGACTAATCAAATTCTGGCTGGTCCAACTGTGAGCTGTGTGATCCTGGCTAAGATACCGAGCTTTTTAAAACTGTCTTAAAGTTTACAATTATTAATGATTTTGAACATTACATGAAGTACAAAAAATGACACCTACAGAGCAGACTTGACTAATGTTAAATTTAGCCATTTTTATTTAACATTAATCTGTCTCCTTCCTTTATTAAAGGAAACTACTTCCCGAAATTGGAGGTAATGTTCTCATGCACATTTTTATTAGTTTAACTTCCTGAATCTCAGTTTTCTATTTGTTATATCTATAGATCAATTATCTTCTGTCATCAGGTAGTTGCAGCCAAGGACAATCAAACTGTTAAACACTTAATGGTCACTACCACTTTGCATGATACCGTGGAAAATGCCATTTAGAAAATAACCACGAGAAACAGAATCATATAGAAAAAAAACCCATATACCCAAGACAATATACTGTATTTTAACTGTAAGTTAAAAGTTAACTATAAGGCCTTGAATTACTTTATGTACCACTATGGGGGAAGGCAGAAATGGACAATTAAATTCTCATAGCACTTTCTTTTAATTACAGAAAATTTCAAACAACCGAAAAGTAGACAGACTAGCATAATGAAATCCCCATATACCCAAATCCCAGTCTCCAAAATTATTAATTCATTCCCACTGTTAATTTATCTACAACCCTCTCAGGATCATTTAGAAATAATTCTGGACATTTTATCATTTAATACATAAATATTTCAGTATGTAACTCCAAAAAGACAAGGGGGAAAAATCCTTAATACCATTCTCACAAACAAAAACCCAGTAATTCCTTAATATCAAATACCCAATGCTCAATTTTCCCCAACTGTCCACAGTTGTATTTTTTTAAAAAGATTTTATTTATTTGACAGAGAGATCGAATGCACATATAAGCAGGCAAAACAGCAGGCAGAGGGAGATGGAGAAACAGGCTCCCCACTGAACAGAGAGCCCACTGTGGGGCTCCATCCCAGGACCCCGGGATGATGACCTGAGCTGAAGGTGGACACTTAACTTACTGTGCCACCCAGGCATCCCAAGTTGTATTTGCTTACTTTCTTTTTATGACATGTTAGAATAAGGATCCAAATAAGGTCCATAAATTGTGGTTGCTTTAATGCTTGTCTCTTTAATCCACAGTCCCCTCCATCCCTCTTAAACTCCTTGGAATTTTCGGACTGAAGAAACCCAAGTCATTCGTCTGTGTCTAAATTTTGCTGACTGCATCCCCTTGTAGTTGCTTAGTATGTTTCTGTGTTTCTATATACCCTATAAATCAGTAGTCAGATTTTTAATCAGATGCAGGGTTTTTCATTTTGTTATTACTACTGTATATTATCTACTTCTATAAGGAGATGTTTAATGTTTGCTGCTCCCTCCTTTTGTGATGCGAACAACCACTGCTGATCACTGCCTAGGAGCCATTAATTCACTACAGTTTACAAAATGCTGATATTCATAATCTGTAATTCCATGTAAAATTATGTGCTGAAATATTTCTTTAAAAAATTAACTTTCCTGGGCACCTGGGTGGCTCAGTGGGTTAAGCCGCTGCCTTCGGCTCAGGTCATGATCTCAGGGTCCTGGGATCGAGTCCCGCATCGGGCTCTCTGCTCAGCAGGGAGCCTGCTTCCTCCTCTCTCTCTGCCTACTTGTGATCTCTCTCTGTCAAATAAATAAATAAAATCTTTAAAAAAAAATTAACTTTCCTTTATTACTGTTCAATTATCCTCATCTATCCATTTACCGCGAGGAAAAGCATGAAAAATGCTTTGATATTTTTCTTCATGTACCGGTTTTCAAAATAAATTAACCTCCTAGCATCCTCCTAAACAGATCAATTAGTGTGTTTACTTATAAGGTAGCGTGATGAACTCTTGGATTTCAACTTATCTGACAGGTCTCAATAACTGTAGTTTTATTACTCTTCTTTTTTTTTTTATTACTCTTCTTGATGCTCAAATTATCCCATTTTTGGCAAGAGGGAGCCCAAGCAAATTGATTCCTAAAGACTTTTTGTTATGATGCAAGTAGTGTTTAAAAACTTCTTGCTTTTAGAAAAATGTTCTAGACACATCTTATTTACTACCTCAAACCTGGAATCAGTCAGTCATTTATTTCAAGATGCCCTGGTACTTTCATTGGGAAATGGTACTAGGAGAACACAACCTAGGCACCAGGGTTGGGGTACACTGTTTTCCTATCACTTAGAAATTTTATTTTATAAATACTCTAACAACTCTTCCGTGTTTTACACTTCAGTGACTTTGTAAAGAATTCAACCAAAATTCATGTCCACCTGGAACCTCAAAATATTATGACATTCAGAAATATGATCTTGGGGCAGCTGGGTGGATCAGTTAAAGCCTCTGCCTTCAGCTTAGGTCATGATCTCAGGATCCTGGGTTCGAGCTCCGTTCGATGGCATAGCAGGCTCCCTGCTCAGCAGGGAGTCTGCTTCTCCCTCACCCTCTCCCTCTGACCCTCCTCCACACTTGCACTCTCTCTCTCTCTCAGATAAATAAAATCTTAAAAAAAACAGAGAGAGAGAGAGAGAGAGAGAGAAAGAAAGAGGATCTTGGCAGATGCAATTCAGGTAAGATTGATATAATACTGGATTAGGGTGGACCTTAACTAAATTCAATGACAGTGTCCTTATCAGAGACAGAAAATGATATACAGGGAGACAAAGAGGAAGGACATGTGAAGACAGAGACAGAGAATCCTGTAATGCAGCTACAAGCCCAAGAATGCCAAGGATTGCCAGGAGCCACCAGAAGTTAGGAAGAGACAAAGAAGGATTCTTCCCTAGAACCCTGAAAAGGATTATGGGTCTGCCAATACTTTGACTTTAGAATTCTAACCACCAGAATGGTGAGAAAACAAATTCCTGTTGGTTTAAACCACCAAGTTGGTGGTTAGTTTGTTACAGCAGCCCTAGGAAATGAATATAGATCTAGGCAATTTTTTTAAAATAAAATCATAAGCAAAAAATATACAGGTATAATAAATAGCTGAGGTATTTGTAAAACCTCCTTACATGTAGAATCAAGCTTTTTCTAATTACACACCTTCCTTAACTTACAATGGGGTTATATCCCAATAAACACACTGTAAGTTGAAAACACCTTAAAACGCATTTAATACACCTAACCTACTGAACCTTACAGCTTAGCTTAGGCCTACCTTTAACACACTCAGAACATTTCCCTTAGCCTATAATTGGGTAAGATCACCTAACACCAAATCTATTTTATAATAAAGTGTTGGATATCTCATGTAATTGACTGAATACTGTACTGAAAGTGAAAAACAGAATGGCTGTACGGGTAGAGAGTAGTTTTAAGTATATTATTTTGGTTACTGTTGTGATTGCATGGCTGACCAGGAGCTGCCTAACATCACAAGAGAGTACTATATGCTATGTATTGCTAGACTTGGAAAAGATCAAAATTCAAAGTACACTTTCTACTGAATGTGTGTCACTTTCACACCACTAAAAGTCAGAAATCATAAATCTAACCATCATAAATTGGGGACCATCTGTAAGATGGCCCAAAGATAAATGGTTTATTTGCATATGACATTCAAACATCCGTATTTCTTCAGAGAACCTCTACTTGGTTGTAGAGTAGGCATCTTCCATGTTCAACAGAGAATTCCTGATTATACACTCCTAAACACTGTACCAGCCTTCACCATTTTAGTAATCAGCAACTCCATTTTAACAATCAAGCCAAGACCTTAAAATCAACCTTATACCCAACATCCAATCCATCAGCAAATCCTGTTAATTTCCCCTTTGAAATACAATAGATTCAGAATTGAACCACTTCTCACTACTTCCACTAATACCTTCTCCGCCCAATCTACCATGATCTTTAGCCTAGAAAATGACCACCTTATTAGTCTCTCAGTCCTCCTATGATCTGTTTCCCCTTAATAGGCAGAGTTGTCCTTTAATAATATGTCAGATGTTATCCCAGAAAGTACTTCCCATCTCACACAGGCCCTAACGGCCCTGCCCACCAATGTCTTATTCTTCCTCCTCTACCTATCTAACTCAATCACTCTAGTCATATTGACCTCTGTAATATTCCTTGAACATATCAAGGTTTTGCTCTTGTCACAGGGCTTTTGCACTTGCTGTTATCTCACTTAGAACGTTCTTCCTTGAGATATTCTTTATGACTTCATCCCTTAATTATTCTAGGTTGCTATTCAAATATAAACTCACCAAGAGGCTTTCCTTGACCACTTACATGAGATAATCACATCTATAATATCATCATTCTTTATCACTTTACCCTGTTCTATTCTTCTTTAAAGCATTTATCACTACCTGTCATATTACACACATTTATCTTTTCATTGTCCACAGAAGATACTCCGTTAGCAAGCACTTTGTCTCTTTAGTATACTGCTATACTCCTAAGAGTCTACAACTGTGCTTAGCATGGTTTATTGAATGGGATGAGTTGATCTCAATTCTCCTGCTCTACTAGTACAAACATCTCACACTGAGTACATACTGTGTATGGATTTAGAACTTAAACCTGAGTAATTTTCATTAAATACAATACTTAAATACAAACTAATTATGTTATCAGGTACGTAATCTATTTCAATGCAGGAAGTAAAACTGGCCATGTTAGATATATTAAATTCCCCAAGTAAAAAGCAACATCACAGAAAAAAACTAAAAGGAAAATCACCAAGTACCCTCAAATGAATCCAGACTTGTATACACATTTGCTCATAATTACCTAGGTATTAGTTAGTACTTCTGTAGTATCCACTCATAAAGCATAATGAGTATTTTTTACTATCAGGCATCTTAACAAGTAGACATAGCACTACTTTAACAGGGCTTGGACAATGTTAACCTTCTGGCAGGAATAGTTTTCTCTCTCTAAAAATAAAGCCAGGCAGAAGATAAACACTAAAGGAAATTACAGTAGTCTTAAAATTAAGATTAATATAGTGAAAGCATGCCAAATTATTTAAAGAAAATCTAAAACATCATTTAATCTTCCTCAGCCATAAATTTTATATCAGATCCTAGAATTATACCAAGCAAAGGCTATCCATAAAAAATGATGCTAATCTATAGCAATGACAGAAGAAGTTTTGACATCTAAAGTTTTTAACTAAAGAAAAATGCTATACGACCACAGAAGTCCTTATATTGCAATTTCATGTAATCAGTGAATTCAAAGGCAGTAAATCTGGGCATCCATGAACCTGAGAGATCATGTTAATTCTAATCAGCAAAAGTAATAACATCCAAACCTCATAATCTACAAAAAAATGAAGCTGATTATCATTTACTTTTAAGAACAGTGAATTCATTAATTCTTTATATCTATAAATAGAACTTCATAGGAACCTAATCTGAAAAATAAATGTTCACCCCCCTGCTTATAAACAACCTATAGTAAGTTCTTCTTTGAAACAGAATCAATAGCCTGAGCCCTGAGGAGGAGTCACAAAGAACGGTGGTGCCATTTTTCTCACACCCTGCTGCAAAGCTTTACTAACTTAGAGAACCATGCACTAGAAAAGAACAAAAGACAGGAATATTTAACTGCTCATCAGATAAATATGTAAGAGGTGCTCCATTTCCAAACAGTTTCAAGTTAGAAGTGTGATTAGAGGCCAAACTACAACTTCTTCTGGGAACTGTGAATTAACTTCCTACTGCCATAGACCTCTCTCAGTAACTATAAGGCTACTGCTTACAGTTTCTGGCCCACAAGGTATTTTACCTTATCTCCCCTAAGCACTTCTGCACTAATATATGGAGTAAGACCACATGCAGGCTGCTACCCACCAAGTAATTAGAAAACACTCTTTTCTCCTTTTCCTTTTCTCACACACACACACACACACACACACACACACACGTGTGCATGCACACGCACTCGCACTCAATCTCTTCCCTCCTTCCAAGCTGAGCATAAAAGGGGGGAAGGGAAAGCATAAATGATTACATGGCAACAGTTGATATAGGACTGAACACAATGTACAGAGCTCAGTAGAGCTCTCTGTATGACTATTTTCTTTTCTTTTTTTTTTTTTTTTAAAGATTTTATTTATTTATTTGACAGAGAGAAATCACAAGTAGATGGAGAGGCAGGCAGAGAGAGAGAGAGGGAAGCAGGCTCCCTGCTGAGCAGAGAGCCCGATGCAGGACTCGATCCCAGGACCCCGAGATCATGACCTGAGCTGAAGGCAGCGGCTTAACCCACTGAGCCACCCAGGCGCCCTGTATGACTATTTTCTGAACCAAAATGTATCTAATAAGAACTTTAACGCAAGCACTGAAGAAACAAAAAAGGGTAGAAAACACAAGTTAAACAAGTCACTTACTATGTGTCATCTTCAAATCCTTAAGTTTTGCATTTAACATATCTTCTTTTATGACTTTTTTTCTGTAAACATTAATAGAGAGGTGAAATAACTAAGAGAACTTTGTTGTTCTGCTCATTTTTCAGTTCACTGCCAAGCAAAATGAAATGGATTATGCACTGAGTTTTAAATTCTAGCAAAGAAAGAATGACCAGTTGCTACTCCCCATTCAGATGTCACTCTCCACTCCAATGACTTACAAGGGAGGTTCACTACCAAGAAAAAAAACACCCAAACCAAACCAAATAAAAAACCACAATCCCCTTCCCTGGAACTGGTAGAAAGTAACAGAAAGGAAGGGGCATCAGGGGTTTTGTACTGCTTTAGAAGGGAGAGGCAGCACTGAATGGATATCAAGGTGCTACAGAGACTACAGTGAATATAAGATTGAATGAAAGGAATGCTAAAACACCAAAGACTCCAAAAAAGAATATACTATAAATATTCAATAGCTGACAGGTTTTCCGCCTGGGGAGAAATTATGGAGGGGCTGATTTGGTAGGCAAAAGCAAATTATTATTTTGTAATTGTTATTTCTCTATACCATCCCGCTACCACAAATCCCTGAGAAAAAGCAGTTAAGCATATGAACTACCTCAGCTGTGTTAGACCCAGTGTATGACCCTGTTATATAGGACATACAGTGATGACCACTGCACTCTCAGTAAGGGCCAAAGAACTGTGGTAATTCAGAGGAAGCATAAAAATGTATATTCTTGACACAGTCATATCAAGTAACAGGAGATGTATCAAGAATGAAGCTAGCAGAAGTTTCTCAGAGTCCTAGGAAAAGTGTGCTACCATCTTCTCTGTAAACATAAATGCAAGAATCAAAACTGACTCCGAGTTAAAAGAAAATGTTAATAAAATTTGCTCTAATGCATTTACTAACTTGGGTTTATGGCTGTTCCACGAATCCCTTAAAATCACATACAAAGTTTTGTGTGTATGTTTTATGACCTGTTTTTCTGGTAGAAACTGTCAATAGTCTTCTTCAGATTCTAAAATAAGTCCATAACTTCCAAAAAGATCTAAAGATCCGCAGTGTTATAAACTGTGGCATGACTGCATAAATCTTAACAACTATTGTCAACTGTTTTATTTTATTCATTCATTCATTTATTTTTTAAAGATTTTATTTATTTATCTGACATACAGAGATCACAAGCAGGCAGAGAGGCAGGCAGAGAGAGAGGAGGAAGCAGGCTCCCCACTGAGCAGAGAGCCCCATGCGAGGCTTGATCCCAGGACCCTGAGATCATGATCTGCGCCAAAGGCAGAGGCTTTAACCCACTGAACCACCCAGGCGCCCCTGTCAACTGTTTTAGTAACTAAATAAATCTACTCTGTTAAGAAATCAGTATTCAAGGGGTGCCTTTATGGGTCCAAACTCTTGGTTTCAGCTTGGGTCATGATCTCAGGGTTGGGATATCGAGCTAAGTGAGGCTGCATGCTCAGCACAGAATCTGCTTAGACTCTCTCTCTCCCTCTACCACACACCCCCTACTAAAATAAGTGAATGAATCTTTGAAAGAAAAAAAAAAGAAATTAGTATTGTGATTAAATATACTAATGAATCATAGGTTTCATTATGAATTTGACAATATATATTGTCTTCAGAATACAATTTTTGGAAAGCTCTGAATATATGTCAGATCAAAATGGGCTTAACTTCTAAATGTACTGGAACAATTTAAGTATTAATAATGAATTAATTTCCAGTACACTATCTTCTCAATTTAGTTCAAAAAATATGTTAAATACCTAATAAACTCAAGTACTAAGCACTGTATTTCTAGGCAATTACATTTTAACAACAGTAATTAAAGAAAGAAATCCAAACATGTTAAAACATAAATGGTTGTTATGGTAGGTACCAAGTGCCTGCTACTATACAAAAAAAGAAAACTATAAAGATAATAATAAGCAGTTTCAATTATAACTGTCTCATAAAGAATGTTGTGCTATATCGTTAGTTATTTTCTACTTTTTGTCCATAAATACTAGAGTGGTGCTAACCAAAATGTGGTCAGTATACCAATACTTACTCATTATTGGTTTGTCATAAACAGAAATGAATAAGCTTTAATTTACACTGCTATAACACTTTTATTTTATAAAAATATTCATCTAAACAGATTACAGAAAAAAAAAAACCAAAAAAATTCATGAATAAGATAGTTCAAATTCAATTCTCAGATTTCAGCGGATCATTTCTTAATATCAAGTGTGTGCTTTAAAAGAAATAATTAAATACATTTAAACGCTACGTTGTTAAAAAAAAAAAGATAACTCTTTATTTTTTATTATTAGCTACCTTCTGGTTTTAAACGTTTGGACTCCACTTATGAAGTTCATCACTAACCTCATACAGCTTTTAGAATTTTCACAACAGGAGAGCTGCTTCTTAAAAGAGCTTTCAGTTTTGTCTTTTGTTTCTCTCAACTGTCTTTTTACTTGAACCTAGAAGAAAAGCAAAATCCTTAAAGTGATAATCCAGCACCACAAATGATAGCCTATCAATTCTCCTCTGAAAGCATAAAAAAATTAAAGAAGCAAAATTTTCTGAATGAAAGGGTAGCCCAAACACATGCTTATTCATTCAAGTATCCTAAGCTTTAAGACTGGTAAGTGTGCTAAAGCTCCAGGGAAACAAAATAGTGAGAGGCATGTAAACAGAAAGTGCTCTTGAGCACAGATCTCTGTATACATGTAGGACTGAGAAATTTACTATTTGAGGATAAAAGAGAAGACTTTAATGAGTCAGTCCTAAAGAGTAGGAATTTGTCTAAGAAAAAAGTATTCTGAATAGAAGAATGAACATAGTTACAAGGAACAATGAGAAGCCAATGCAGATCGGTAAGAAAATATTAGCAGGATATGAAGCTGATGTAACATATTAGGAACAGATTGTAAAGGGGTTCAAATAAGAAAATAATTCCAGGGGAAACAGTGAATAAATGGAGGTATTAAAGCATTGTAGAGAACAAACCAGTTAAGGAGAGACTATAAAGTCTGGGAAACCAGAAGAAAGCTTTTAGAGTTGTATAGCAGATCTACACACTGAGAGAGATAAGATACTAGCCATATGTGGTTATTGAGCACTGAAATGTGGCTTGTCTGAATTGAGATGTACTCTAAGTGTAAAACTATATACTGTATTTCAAAGATATAGAACAAGATAAAACCTCTCAATAATTCTTTAAAATTACCTTATGTTGACATAATACATTAGTTATGTTCGATTAAATATACTATAAAAATTTATTTTAATGGTTTCTTTTTACTCTTTCAATGTAACTACTGAAAATAAAAATTTTAAATTATAGTGGCTTGTACTATATTTCTATTGGCAGAACCAGTCTAAATGACAGCATGAAGGTCTACAAAGAAGTGACAAAAAAAGAATGAAGAGAAAACAAATTTAAAACATTGCTCAGGGCGCCTGGGTGGCTCAGTGGGTTAAGGCCTCTGCCTTTGGCTCAGGTCATGATCCCAGGGTCCTGGGATGGAGCCCTGCATCGGGCTCTCTGCTCAGCAGGGAGCCTGCTTCCTCCTCTCTCTGCCTGCCTCTGCACCTACTTGTGATCTCTGTCTGTCAAATAAATAAATAAAAAAAAAGACATTGCTCAGAAGGACTAAGCAAAGATGAGGGAGAAAGAAAAAAAGGAAAACTCCCAGATGAGTTCTGGATCTGTTAATGTTTACATTCCTCAGTATTCTACACGGAGATATCCAACAAGCAGATGAAAACATAAATCTAGTTCTGAGGAAAGAGATCTGGGCTAGTGATAGTTTTAAAAGCCATACAAATACCTGTAAGAGCTTATAACTACTGGAGTACTTGAGAAGATTTAGAGAGAAAGTATCCCCAGGACACTGAAAGGAATTTGAAATTTAAGAAATGATTTTTAAGAAGGTAAGGAAGGCAGAGAGATGATAAGATTGTGAAAAGGTCAGAAAAGTAAAACATACATACAAAATTCATAAAAAGATACCCTATAAGCCAAAGAAAATAAAGGGCAGTCAAAAGTACCACATGCAGAAAACAAAGAATTATCCCAAACCTTAGTGAGGACACTTTTACAGAGGTAAAATGTTCAATATGAATTGAAAAACAAGTATAAAAAGGGAGTAAGCAAGTACAGATGTCTCATTCGTTTAGTTGGAAAGGGATAAAGTGAAGATTCAGAAGTAAAGGTCAAAGGAAAATATTAACAACATATAGTTAGTATCACATAATAAGAAATACTTAAGTGACTAAATTAGGTTAACACTCCTCTAAACTTTTTTAAAAAAATTTATTTGAGAGAGGAAGGGAGAGAGGGAGAGAGAGATAAAGTGCCAAACAGATTGCGCTCAGTGTGGTAATTAACCTGGGGCCCAAACTCACAACCCCAAGATCACAACCAAGCAGAAACTGAGCGTGGGGCACTCAACCAACTGCACCAACCAGGCACCCCTGCAGACTTTTAATTTAAGTAAAATACAAACCATATTAAAGAAAACATAAGTTGTTAATCTAAGCAACAAAAACAGTATTTCACATAAAGCTACAAAATAAAGTTTTAGAGGACAGTATCTTTAGAAGCTAGTTCATGCCAATACATCTTCAGCAACATTATATATATAGTCGGGAAAAACAGAGAATCTATCTTTCAGAGAAGCCATGCTTTAATTTTGATCATAACATTTATATAGTATCTTTCTCCAAGACATACTAATTTATATAGATGCACAATTAACACAATTACAACAAGCAAAATAATTTTTTACATATGTCATATTATTTGAATTATAATCTCATTTGTTCCTTATGTCACTGAGACTCATCTGGTAAAAATATATCAAAACAAATTATAAATACCTACACTGAGAATACCTTATGCTTAAATAGTTGTATGTCACTTCCATACCCATTTCTATTCATAAAGACAGCAACTGAGTTGTTATGGGCTTATCATGCTACTTGGGAACAGTCTTCCTCTCTACCCCTCATCATTGGCATCAGGTATGTATATATTGAAAATTCCTTTTTTTTTTTTGTAAACTCTACCTGCAAATGGGCTTGAACTCATTACCCTGAGATCAAGAGCTGCACGTTCTACCAAATGAGCCAGCCAAGTACCGCAATGCATCATTCATGACTTGTAAATGTTATCTCAAGAAATCTTCTCATATATCTTATATAACTACTTACTCTCCTTTTGTCATTTCACCTTTTACTCATTAACTCAGGAATATGTTCCTATTTCTTTTTTCTTCTTTTATTTGTAAGCCAAATATTAATCTAAATACAAACCATAATCATGGTTCATAACCATAAATAACATCAATGAGGTTATGTATTTAAATGTGCATCTCATGAAAGTGATTATGATTAAGGATTACAATAAAATTGTACGTAAAGAATAAAAGTCATCTGCCTATACTAACCCTGAAACTGTGAGCAGTCTCTCTCAAGATCTCTACAAAACCCCATATTCTCTAATTGCTCACTTTCCTTCAAGCACCAGCATTTAAAAACAAAGATACCATTTTATATTTAGTTTTATTGGCTTAATCTTCCAAACATAATAATGCTTTTCATGAAAAACAATTTTCAGGTCTTTCAAACTTAAGTTTTTGTGGGGTCAGTCTTTGAATCTCATATTCCATTTCAAACCCCTTTTCAATGGAAGAATATATTCAAAGCACTATCCAATTAATTAGTAAATGTTTCTGATATATAATCATCCTCACACTAAAAACATTCTAAAAATTTAAACCTCCTACAATTTAAGACTAAATGTGAAACTTCCTTTAGAGCATCAGAAGTCGTATTTTGTGGAAAATCGTAAGGTGACTACCATAGATATGTCTTCTTTAAGAAGGCAAAGAATAAAAAGGGTTCATAATTTTTGTAGCCTTGTAGAAAGGTCTAGGCTTGCCATGCTGAATAGAAATAATAATCACATACTAAACCTAAAGTTGAACAATTCATAAATATACTCAAACTGGAAATCTATTAAAGAAAATCATCTCAACTAAGTTTATACATTTCATACTACAAAGTAAAACATAAACCTTACCTTAACACAACCCTCCAATGCACTCAATTTAAACACTGCCTGAAATGGTTTTCGGTCTACAGGACATGTAGCCAGTATCTGAAAAATGATTAGCAAATTGTAACTTTACAAATGTTTCTTTAGAACAGATCAAAATTAAACCATAACAAATGCATTTATAATAAGTTTTCCACTAGAAAAGGAAACAGAAAAATAATTTCTCTTCTTTCAAAGATAAAGATAAAATACTTTCCACCTATACCATGTCAAAGTCTAATAAATAAAAACGGGTAATAAATATCCTAAATTTGTTCAATTCATTCAAACATTTACTGAGCACCTACTACATGCTGGCTACATAAGTGTACTATACCAATCCACAAGAGATAAAATCTCTGTTATCAAAATATAAAGATAATTCCATTAAGACCTGCTTGCCCAGCTGAGAACTACTGGTATACTGAAAGGAGAACTACATGGAAATCAACAGCTCTGTGACCTAAAGCACTTGGGCAACTCTAAATCAGCTGTAGAAAGGAATGACTTGGACAGGTCCTGTACAGATCTTAATATTCTATGACTTAACATTTCTCCCCAAATCAATTGTTTTGAATGAACAGTTACACCAGCAATAATGTCTCCAGAAGTAGTTTCCTATATATCCTTTAGGATATATCCCACACATACATGTATATATGGTGTATCTTTTTAATATACAGTAAAACTAAACATATGCTGAACCAAATTTTCCCTCTTAATTATGTATCTTAAACTGGTTTATATTACTATTTCTGAGTGGTCCCATTCTCTATTAATAACATGGTATGCTTAAGAGTTTTAATTTACGGGGTGCCTGGGTGGCTCAGTGGGTTAAGCCGCTGCCTTCAGCTCAGGTCATGATCCCAGGGTCCTGGGACCGAGTTCCGCATCGGGCTCTCGGCTCAGTGGGGAGCCTGCTTCTCCACCCCTCACCACCCCGCCTGCCTCTCTGCCTACTTGTGATCTCTGTCTGTCAAATAAATAAATAAAATCTTTTTTTAAGAAAAAAAAAATTTTAGTTTACATTTCCTTTTATAGTAAGATTGGGCATATTTTTGTATTTTTAAGTGCTTCACAAAGTTCCTTTTCTTTAAATTATTTATTCATTGCCCTTTGCCTAACTTTTTTATTAAGTTTCTAATCTTTTTAAAATTGAATTGTAGGCACTCCTTATAGATTAAGGAAAATAGTCTTTTGATCACTGTGATCCTAAATGAACTTTGATAAAATTATTTCCTATACTTTCAAAATAAATGTGCATCAACTATAGGAGTTTCTGTGATTACAGTATTTAAATATTTGCATAGAAATAGGTTTATATTATTTAAATTATTAAAGATACAGTATGTTGCCCATTGGTAGCATGATGAAGGGAAGATTCTATACCATATAAAAATACCAAAAGGTGATATTACTAGTGCTCATGGTTATAAAAGTAAAACAGAATTTTAACAATGTAACAGCAAAAGCCTAAAAGACCACAACATTGTAGTGGAATTTTGGTAAATTATCTTATATTCTCTAGTGAAAAATGTTGGGGTGCCTGGGTGGCTCAGTGGGTTAAAGCCTCTGCCTTCAGCTCAGGTCATGGTCCCAAGTTCCTGGGATCGAGCCCTGCATCAGGCTCTCTGCTCGGCGGCGAGACTGCTTCCCTTCCCCTCTCTCTCTGCCTGCCTCTCTATCTACTTGTGATCTCTGTCTGTCAAATAAACAATAAATAAAATCTTTAAAAAAAATATGTTGTCATTTTTGCCTTTCTGGACTATGGAACATACCAAGATACACTTACATAAGCACAGGTCGATAGACTATGTGTAGCCTTTGATCATAGAATACATTTTCACAAAGCCTGTGCATCACTTTGAGAGCAGCCAAAATACAAATTGAGTTACTTTCTACTTACTCTAAAAAGTAGTTTTTCTCTTCCTCTTAAGTAGGCCTTGATAAAATGTTTTACCACATCTGAATTAGGAAATGTGACCTTACTGCATTAAATCAGTTCAGACTGGTAGAAGCCAGCTCCGCTTACTTCCAAGTAATAGGGATTTAGGATGCTATTACTTTCCTTACAGAAAACTTGACCCCTTAAGAAGCTTTGCAACAAGTAGTGACAAAGCTGTCCATCTTTTTAAATGATGCACTGCAAATATCAATTCTAGTTGAGTTCTTTTGTGATTGTTGCTTACCATATTAACATTTTCTATATGAAATTTCTTAAACTGGAATTTAAGGAGATTAAGACAACTAAATTTAAAACAATTTAATACAACTAAGGTTGTATTAATATATTTATAACTCAAAATAGTATTTAAAAGTAAAAATTTTCAAGGTGCCTGGATGGCTCAGTTGGTTAAGCGCCCAAATCAGGTCACGATCTCAGGGTTGTAGTAGGGTCAAGCCCTGTATCAGGCTCCACACTGGGTATAGAGCCTAGTTAAAATTTTCTCTTTCCCTCTTCTGTCTGTCTGTCTCTCTGGTTTAAAAAAATAAATAAAAACTTTCAAGTTCTTATAAATAACTAAAGTTTCAGAATATTCTTCTATTTTAAAGGCAAATTTAGATAAATATTTTTTTTAAAAAAGCTCAAACAATGATAGATGAAAACTGTTTCCATCCATGTTCTTTAAAAAGCCATTAACAAAGATGTATGGAAGCTGTGAATCTACTATGTACTTTCATATCTTGCTCTGAGAGTAACCTTGAGCAAGTAACATACTTTTCCTGCGTCTCAGTTACCTCATTTGTAACTATGTGGATAATAGAACTTCTAAGGTTCTTACCGGAATTAATCTTAGAAGAGTGTATGTCATATACTAAGCATTGTGTAAAGTCTTCTAAACATCAACTAACTTCACTGCACAAACAAAAAAAGCTTAGTTCATTAACAAAAAGACAACCCACAATATGATTTATACATGCATGTGAGAGACCATTCTCAATGATTTTTATGGAAGTTAAAATATTTCATTTTATTATAACTATTTCAAAACACTAATATCTAACAAATAAAGAAAGCCACTGTGTTCAAGAAACTTACTCTAAATTAGGTGCATCGAATCTTTCAAAAACTTTGAAATTACATAACTGTATTTTCTTCCTTATCAAATTTCCTCATTTGACACCAGCTATATGGCACTCCTGCCTTTAAAACTGACAGTTTTAACTGAGACATTCCATTTTGATGTTTCAAATAACAGGGTTCTGAGTAAGATTTTGGTTTTGTTCTGTTCTCCTTAAGCTTAATTGCCACAGATTTGTTTAAGGTTTCATTTGAAGAAAAGGTTTCACTGCTATTACAAAAACAAAAAGAAAACAGCAAAAAGTCAGAAAGCCATTGTTATATATTATCAAAATTTGTATATGCTTACATTTTCTAAATCTAGTTAGTACTAGAAAATAAGTTAATAGGTTTTCTTTAGCTCAGGCTCGGCCATCAGAAAAAATGCTGAAAAACCAAGTTATCCTCTCCAGTTAAGGAAGCAAAGGTCAGAAAACAAGCTACCTACAGTATCTTTGCCATGGCTACTTAGAAATGATGATATTCAGTTCTGACCTTAGAACAGTTTAACAAAACAATTCAAAGGGTAAATAGAAGAGAAATTTGGTTATCCTGAGTTAAGTTGTCATAGCATACTTCAAGAGATTAAGACTGACTAAAGAAGGGGCACCTGGGCACCTGGGTGGCTCAGTGGGTTCAAGTCTCTGCCTTCAGCTCAGGTCATGATCCCAGGGTCTTGGGATCGAGCCCCGAATCAGGATCCCTGCTCAGCAGGAAGCCTGCTTCCTCCTCTCTCTCTCTGCCTACTTGTGATCAATGTCTGTCAAATATATAAAAATAAATTTTTTTTTAAGATTTTATTTATTTATTTGACAGAGAGAGATCACAAGTAGGCAGAGAGGCAGGCAAAGGCTTAACCCACTGAGCCACCCCGGCGCCCCAATAAATAAAATCTTTAATTAAAAAAAAAAAAAAGATTGACTAAAGAAGAATAAAAAAAGATCAAAACAGATTTTTAAAAAATCAAGTGGATCATTAATTTTTTTGTTAATGTATACTGTAAGAAAAGTACACAGGGCAAAGTTCAAAGACACCATCATTAGCAGGTACTAATGCATAAAATTACAGATAACATGATGATCAAATACCTTTACTAGGAAAGTTTTGCAAATAGAGTTTAAAAAATGGTTTGCACTGGCCTAATTTTAAGGCATTCCCAAGGGTACTTCACCCTTATACCCAACAGACAGCCATTCAGAAAATGTCAGATATTTTAATCTTAGTCTTCACAGTTTGTTACTAATATAGATGATTTAGTTTTTAAGTTGTATGGTTTTAAAAAATGCACAAGTCAAACTAACATAGAAAATTCTGAACTAATATGCTTATTGTGCTTAAAAGTGTGACTTCAGTTTTGAAGAAAATTATCCCAAATTTTGTTTTCCTTATATACACAAAATAAATACCCCTTGATTATTCACCATTTCGATTTCTTATATACATCAAAAATACTCAATCACCTATTTAAGCCAATATGACTTTCATTTCAACAATCTGTAAAGTATCTTACTTTGTTTTATAATCAACATAGTTCAATATCACCATTCAACTTGACAGAGCTACAAAATTAATAGAATTTGATCACTGCTTTACAATGTAATGTGTATTGAAAAACAGAGCATAATTTTATGTATGAAGCTCTGTACTAAGGTTTTCTCAGTGGAGGCAATTTTGATAGGAAAAAAAAAAATCTTCCTAATGATTTTAGTAAAACATACCCTAGTATTCTGAAGCGTTGTAAATTCTCAGCTCAGACAAACCCATATTTAAATGTAAGAACAGGAAACCTTCCTTATTTGGAATTCAGGATTCTTGATTCCTAATATTTCTTGCTTCCTGTTGCTGCTCTATCCTCAATCACAAAGGCTGCCTACAGATAGCCCCTCCTAGAGAGAGAGAAGCAAGTGTTAAAGGTAAGCGCTTAAGACTAAATCTCAGTACCTATGCTTCTAAGTAGGTTTGTCTGTTCATGGGAATCTCTAGAACATCTATTCTTCCTACTAACAAATAGAGCACAATACATAAAACTACAGTTCAAGAGCAAATAAAAAGGATTTAGGAATGCATACCATTAGAGGCTTATTTTGAAAACCTATTCACAAGAACCTATTTTTCTTGTTAATGGTTCTAAGATACCTAGCCTGAACACCTCCAAAGAAAGTGCTCACCTGTAGTCAGACAGACTACAAGATCCCTATCACACTTAACCAGTTTCTTCAAGACAGTCCTTGTCAGTCCACATTAGTAAAACTGTGGTTCTTTGTAACAGCTTTCAGAAATCTATTCCTAAAGGACAAATGACTGTCAGTGACAAAATTAATACCAAGAAAGCATTTTGTCTAACTACTCAAAGGGAACCCTTTTTGGTTCTTGAAAACTCAACAGTTGGGTAAGAATTACTTTTAATTATAATTTCTTTTTACATTTAATAGTTAATACTTTCTTTCTCTGGAAAAATAAAAACACTAAATTCCATAAACTACCTGCACAAATCATTTTAAAATTTTGACATTTAAAAGTAGAATATACAGAAATACATCTTAATTTACCTAATTGGTAAAAACAGTATTAAATGAAAATCTATTACATTTATGCTTTAGATTACAAGTGTTCACTTTAGATAATGAGTGGTTCACAATGTAAAAATATTCCTTGCTTTACCAAAGGATTCATCTATGAGGAGAAACAACAGGGGATCTGGAATAATGAGTCACAAATTCCAAGCTCTGGAGGACCCAGAATGAGCAACCTCTCTTACTTTTAGGATGATGACAGTCCTGAATCACCTCTACACAAGTTGTAATAAGTAAATGAAATAATGTATTTGACAATGCTTTACAAAGTTTTAAAGATAAGGACTAGCAGTATTGCTCCACAGATGTTTACATTTTTGTTCACAGCGAACTACACAACAGAGAGGTTTAGTCTCATTCAGGAATAAACAAAAACTAAAATTCCAGGAAAAAAATTAAAGAAATCCAGGCAATATAGCTTTGAAAAGTATTCTAATCACTAGAATGTAAATTTCTACTCACTGCATAAAGAATATCTACATATAAAACCCATCAGTAATCAAGATATAAGTCAACTAGTCAGGTTCTGATTTTTTGGTATGCATTATTAATTGAAAAATAAATTCCTCACCTGGCTGCATTGAACACTGTCGTTTAACTTCTTCAAGAACTGTACTCATCATAGTAAGACCCTCTTCATTTCTACTCTCAGAATAGAAAACATACCTTTGCCAGCTGTCCAAATTTGATTTCCTTAACCTTACTTTCTCAAACTGAAGCTATCAGCATTTGGTATGCGATGGAAAACTGAGATAAATAAGTTGGAAGATAATTTGCTTACAGAAAGAAAGATAATCACATTTAAAAAATTACTTAAGGGAGGAGTCAAGATGGCGGAGAAGTAGCAAGCTGAGACTGCTTCAGCTAGCCGGAGATCAGCTAGATAGCTTATCTAAAGATTGCAAACACCTGAAAATCCATCGGCAGATCGAAGAGAAGAAGAACAGCAATTCTGGAAACAGAAAATCAGCCACTTTCTGAAAGGTAGGACCGGCGGAGAAGTGAATCCAAAGCGACGGGAAGATAGACCCCGGGGGGAGGGGCCGGCTCCCGGCAAGCGGCGGAGCAACCGCGCACAAAATCAGGACTTTTAAAAGTCTGTTCCGCTGAGGGACATCGCTCCAGAGGCTAAACCGGGGCGAAGCCCACGCGGGGTCAGCGTGGCCTCAGGTCCCGCAGGGTCACAGAAGGATCGGGGGTGTCTGAGTGTCGCAGAGCTTGCGGGTATTGGAACGGGAAAGCCGGCTACAGAGACAGAGCCGACAGTAATCTCGCAGCTCGGTGTTACCTTGAACCGGTCGCAGGCTCGGTGAGCTCGGAGCGCGGCCGGAGGACAGGCAGACGGGAGTAACTGGGCGCTGTTCTCTGAGGGCGCACTGAGGAGTGGGGCCCTGGGCTCTCGGCTCCTCCGGGCCGGAGACCAGGAGGCCGCCATTTGTATTCCCGTCCTCTGGAACTCTACGGAAAGCGCTCAGGGAACAAAAGCTCCTGAAAGCAAACCCGAGCGGATTACTCACCCCGGCCCCGGGTAAGGGCGGTGTAATTCCGCCTGGGGCAAAGACACTTGAGAATCACTACAACAGGCCCCTCCCCCAGAAGATCAACAAGAAATCCAGCCGACCAAGTTCACCTACCAAGGAGTGCGGTTTCAATACCAAGGAGAGCAGCAGAATTCCAGAGGAGGAGAAAGCCAAGCACGGAACTCATGGCTTTTTTCCTGTGATTTTTTTTAGTCTTGCAGTTAATTTAATTTTTTCTTTTTTTTCATTTTTTTTTTTTCTCGCCTTCGGGTAAAATTTTTTTTTTTTTTTAACTGTTACCTTTTTCTTTTTTAACGATTTTTTACTAGTTTATCTAATATATATATATATATTTTTTACATTTTTCTTAGGTGTTTTCTTTTTTAAAAATTCTTTTCTTTTCTTTTCTTTTTTTTTTTTTTTTTTTTTTTTTTTTTTTTTTTTTCTCTCTCCTTTTTGAACCTCTTTTTATCCCCTTTCTCCCCACTCACGATTTTGGATCTCTTCTAATTTGGTTAAAGCATATTTTCCTGGGGTTGTTGCCACCCTTTTAGTATTTTACTTGCCCCTTCATTTACTCTTATCTGGACAAAATGACAAGACGTAAAAATTCAACACAAAAAAAAGAACAAGAGGCAGTACCGAAGGCTAGGGACCTAATCAATACAGACATCGGTAATATGTCAGATCTAGAGTTCAGAATGACAATTCTCAAGGTTCTAGCCGGGCTCGAAAAAGGCATGGAAGATATTAGAGAAACCCTCTCGAGAGATATAAAAGCCCTCTCTGGAGAAATAAAAGAACTAAAATCTAACCAAGTTGAAATCAAAAAAGCTATTAATGAGGTGCAATCAAAAATGGAGGCTCTCGCTGCTAGGATAAATGAGGCAGAAGAAAGAATTAGTGATATAGAAGACCAAATGACAGAGAATAAAGAAGCTGATCAAAAGAGGGACAAACAGCTACTGGACCACGAGGGGAGAATTCGAGAGATAAGTGACACCATAAGACGAAACAACATTAGAATAATTGGGATTCCAGAAAGAAGAAGAAAGTGAGAGGGGAGCAGAAGGTATACTGGAGAGAATTATTGGGGAGAATTTCCCCAATATGGCAAAGGGAACGAGCATCAAAATTCAGGAGGTTCAGAGAATGCCCCTCAAAATCAATAAGAATAGGCCCACACCCCGTCACCTAATAGTAAAATTTACAAGTCTCAATGACAAAGAGAAAATCCTGAAAGCAGCCCGGGAAAAGAAGTCTGTAACATACAATGGTAAAAATATTAGATTGGCAGCTGACTTATCCACAGAGACCTGGCAGGCCAGAAAGAGCTGGCATGATATTTTCAGAGCACTAAACGAGAAAAACATGCAGCCAAGAATACTATATCCAGCTAGGCTATCATTGAAAATAGAAGGAGAGATTAAAAGCTTCCAGGACAAACAACAACTGAAAGAATTTGCAAATACCAAACCAGCTCTACAGGAAATCTTGAAAGGGGTCCTCTAAGCAAAGAGAGAGCCTACAAGTGGTAGATCAGAAAGGAACAGAGACCATATACAGTAACAGTCACCTTACAGGCAATACAATGGCACTAAATTCATATCTCTCAATAGTTACCCTGAATGTGAATGGGCTAAATGCCCCTGTCAAAAGACACAGGGTATCAGAATGGATAAAAAAACAAAACCCATCTATATGTTGCCTCCAAGAAACACATTTTAAGCCCGAAGACACCTCCAGATTTAAAGTGAGGGGGTGGAAAAGAATTTACCATGCTAATGGACATCAGAAGAAAGCAGGAGTGTGGCAATCCTTATATCAGATCAATTAGATTTTAAGCCAAAGACTATAATAAGAGATGAGGAAGGACACTATATCATACTCAAAGGGTCTGTCCAACAAGAATATTTAACAATTTTAAATATCTATGCCCCCAATGTGGGAGCAGCCAACTATATAAACCAATTAATAACAAAATCAAAGAAAAACACATCAACAATAATACAATGATAGTAGGGGACTTTAACACTCCCCTCACTGAAATGGACAGGTCATCCAAGCAAAAGATCAGCAAGGATATAAAGGCCTTAAATGACACACTGGACCAGATGGACATCACAGATATATTCAGAATATTTCATCCCAAAGCAACAGAATACACATTCTTCTCTAGTGCACATGGAACATTCTCCAGAATAGATCACATCCTCGGTCCTAAATCAGGACTCAACCGGTATCAAAAGATTGGGATCATTCCCTGCATATTTTCAGACCACAATGCTCTAAAGCTAGAACTCAACCACAAAAGGAAGTTTGGAAAGAACCCAAATACATGGAGACTAAACAGTATCCTTCTAAAGAATGAATGGGTCAACCGGGAAATTAAAGAAGAATTGAAAAAAATCATGGAAACAAATGATAATGAAAATACAAACGGTTCAAAAATCTGTGGGACACAACAAAGGCAGTCCTGAGAGGAAAATATATAGCGGTACAAGCCTTTCTCAAGAAACAAGAAAGGTCTCAGGTACACAACCTAACCCTACACCTAAAGGAGCTGGAGAAAGAACAAGAAAGAAACCCTAAGCCCAGCAGGAGAAGAGAAATCATAAAGATCAGAGCAGAAATCAATGAAATAGAAACCAAAAAAACAATAGAACAAATCAACGAAACTAGGAGCTGGTTCTTTGAAAGAATTAATAAAATTGATAAACCCCTGGCCCGACTTATCAAAAAGAAAAGAGAAAGGACCCAAATAAATAAAATCATGAATGAAAGAGGAGAGATCACAACTAACACCAAAGAAATACAAACTATTATAGGAACATACTATGAGCAACTCTACGGCAATAAATTTGACAATCTGGAAGAAATGGATGCATTCCTAGAAACATATAAACTACCACAACTGAACCAGGAAGAAATAGAAAGCCTGAACAGACCCATAACCAGTAAGGAGATTGAAACAGTCATTAAAAATCTCCAAACAAACAAAAGCCCAGGGCCAGACGGCTTCCCGGGGGAATTCTACCAAACATTTAAAGAAGAACTAATTCCTATTCTCCTGAAACTGTTCCAAAAAATAGAAATGGAAGGAAAACTTCCAAACTCATTTTATGAGGCCAGCATCACCTTGATCCCAAAACCAGACAAGGATCCCACCAAAAAAGAGAGCTATAGACCGATATCCTTGATGAACACAGATGCGAAAATACTCAACAAAATACTAGCCAATAGGATTCAACAGTACATTAAAAAGATTATTCACCACGACCAAGTGGGATTTATTCCAGGGCTGCAAGGTTGGTTCAACATCCGCAAATCAGTCAATGTGATACAACACATCAATAAAAGTAAGAACAAGAACCATATGATACTCTCAATAGATGCTGAAAAAGCATTTGACAAAGTACAACATCCCTTCCTGATCAAAACTCTTCAAAGTGTAGGGATAGAGGGCACATACCTCAATATCATCAAAGCCATCTATGAAAAAACCCACCGCAAATATCATTCTCAATGGAGAAAAAACTGAAAGCTTTTCCGCTAAGGTCAGGAACACGGCAGGGATGTCCATTATCACCACTGCTATTCAACATCGTACTAGAGGTCCTAGCCTCAGCAATCAGACAACAAAAGGAAATTAAAGGCATCCAAATCGGCAAAGAAGAAGTCAAATTATCACTCTTCGCAGATGATATGATACTATATGTGGAAAACCCAAAAGAATGCACTCCAAAAACTGCTAGAACTTATACAGGAATTCAGTAAAGTGTCAGGATATAAAATCAATGCACAGAAATCAGTTGCATTTCTCTACACCAACAGCAAGACAGAAGAAAGAGATATTAAGGAGTCAATCCCATTTACAATTGCATCCAAAACCATAAGATACCTAGGAATAAACCTAACCAAAGAGACACAGAATCTATACTCAGAAAACTATAAAGTACTCATGAAAGAAATTGAGGAAGACACAAAGAAATGGAAAAATGTTCCATGCTCCTGGATTGGAAGAATAAATATTGTGAAAATGTCTATGCTACCTAAAGCAATCTACACATTTAATGCAATTCCTATCAAAGTACCATCCATCTTTTTCAAAGAAATGGAACAAATAATTCTAAAATTTATATGGAACCAGAAAAGACCTCGAATAGCCAAAGGGATATTGAAAAAGAAAGCCAACGTTGGTGGCATCACAATTCCGGACTTCAAGCTCTATTACAAAGCTGTCATCATCAAGACAGCATGGTACTGGCACAAAAACAGACACATAGATCAATGGAACAGAATAGAGAGCCCAGAAATAGACCCTCAAATCTATGGTCAACTAATCTTCGACAAAGCAGGAAAGAATGTCCAATGGAAAAAAGACAGCCTTTTCAATAAATGGTGCTGGGAAAATTGGACAGCCACATGCAGAAAAATGAAATTGGACCATTTCCTTACACCACACACAAAAATAGACTCAAAATGGATGAAGGACCTCAATGTACGAAAGGAATCCATCAAAATCCTTGAGGAGAACACGGGCAGCAACCTCTTCGACCTCTGCCGCAGCAACATCTTCCTAGGAACAACGCAAAAGGCAAGGGAAGCAAGGGAAAAAATGAACTACTGGGATTTCATCAAGATCAAAAGCTTTTGCACAGCAAAGGAAACAGTTAACAAAATCAAAAGACAACTGACAGAATGGGAGAAGATATTTGCAAACGACATATCAGATAAAGGACTAGTGTCCAGAATCTATAAAGAACTTAGCAAACTCAACACCCAAAGAACAAATAATCCAATCAAGAAATGGGCAGAAGACATGAACAGACATTTCTGCAAAGAAGACATCCAGATGGCCAACAGACACATGAAAAAGTGCTCCATATCACTCGGCATCAGGGAAATACAAATCAAAACCACAATGAGATATCACCTCACACCAGTCAGAATGGCTAAAATCAACAAGTCAGGAAATGACAGATGCTGGCGAGGATGCGGAGAAAGGGGAACCCTCCTACACTGTTGGTGGGAATGCAAGCTGGTGCAGCCACTCTGGAAAACAGCATGGAGGTTCCTCAAAATGTTGAAAATAGAACTGCCCTATGACCCAGCAATTGCACTACTGGGTATTTACCCTAAAGATACAAATGTAGTGATCCAAAGGGACACATGCACCCGAATGTTTATAGCAGCAATGTCCACAATAGCCAAACTATGGAAAGAACCTAGATGTCCATCAACAGATGAATGGATCAAGAAGATGTGGTATATATACACAATGGAATACTATGCAGCCATCAAAAGAAATGAAATCTTGCCATTTGCAACAACATGGATGGAACTAGAGCGTATCATGCTTAGCGAAATAAGTCAAGCAGAGAAAGACAACTATCATATGATCTCCCTGATATGAGGAAGTGGTGATGCAACATGGAGGCTTAAGTGGGTAGAAGAAGAATAAATGAAACAAGATGGGATTGGGAGGGAGACAAACCATAAGTGACTCTTAATCTCACAAAACAAACTGAGGGTTGCCGGGGGGAGGGGGTTTGGGAGAAGGGGGTGGGATTATGGACATTGGGGAGGGTATGTGATTTGGTGAGTGCTGTGAAGTGTGTAAACCTGGTGATTCACAGACCTGTACCCCTGGGGATAAAAATATATGTTTATAAAAAATTACTTAAAAAGATAGGGAAGTATTTTATATTAAAGATAGAAAACCCTAGTGGATATGAGAACCTCCTCATCGCCTATGTGTGTCCCTTCACACAATCTCTTAAATACTTCAAACATAAAATGCTTCCAAGGCTTTAAACTTAAAACCTTTTTAGGGCCAAAATTTTAACCACTTCTTGGCAATCTGCCAAATCATAAATCCTATTTTCTCAACCTGTGTGTGTATGGGTGGAAGTGATATCTTATTGTCTATAGGAATCACAATTAAGAATCAGCTATCACTACTACAGCTGTGTGTCAGACTTCTCTTGGCCTTTACCTTTCTAATTATCTACTTTAAAATATATAAACTTAGGGCATGCCTGGGTGGCTCAACTGGCTTAGCATCTGCCTTCAGCTCAGGTCATGATCTCAGGGTCCTAGGATCTGGCCCCAAGTCATCAGACTCCCTGCTTGGTATGGAGCCTGCTTGTTCCTTTCCCTCTGCCCCTCCTCCCTCTCATAATCTCTCTCCGTCTCAAATGAATAAATAAAATGAATAAAATAAACTAAAACGTGCAAACTCAGAGGATCAAGGTTAAACTTACAAAGTAAAAACTAACAATATGTTTAGACCATTTAGATATAATAAGGTAAAATATATAGGTAATGTAGGTAAAATATATAGGTAGGTAAATTTGGTAAAATAACTTTTTAAGTGGCTAATAAACTTTAGTTTTAGTGTATTGCTCTGTGTGTAATAAATCAGTTCAAAGGTCTACTTTGTTTAGTTTTAGACTCTCAGCCCTAATATTAATGCTTTAAATAAAAATTTCAACTTTCCTTAAGTGCTAATTACTGTTTAATATTCTATTTCTACATCATCATCATCACCATTATTTCACAAACCAACAGGCCTATCATGCAAGAGTTCCTTAAAATTAAACATAGTCATAGTGGACATGCTTAATTTGTTCTAGAGTCCCAAAACGCAGGAAATTAGGTTACGGGCCAGGAAGGCAACTATAGGTTCTATTACCCTGAATCATTCCTCCCTGGGGAAGGCATACTGTATAAAATACCTACAGACTAAAGCTTAGTTACTTGATCACTTGAAAGGCCTTACATGGCTTTTGTTTTAAATAAACACAGACCCAAAATTTTAGAGCTTGAAAAGATTAAAAACTAACTCTGACTTTGGATATAGAAACTTTAGGAGCATGACAAATTTCAGGAGGGTGTAAGGTAAATGTAAATAAGTACTTCTTTTTGGTTCTTGATATCCATTCTGATTCCTATTTCAATGAACCTGGAGTACAAACCTCAGATAGCTCAGCTAAATAAAATCCTATGAAAGCACTGAATTGAAACCTTCTACCCATCTAATAATGTTACTTCTCTACTGGAAGCAAAAATCTCTACTTTTAAAATATATAATCACAAAGCAAACCAAGGTGCACTAAATTCAACACAGATGAAATCTTTAATTGGGTGGCAGAGAAAAATATGCATTCATTAGTCAGTGCTCCTATAAACACATGGAGATTCATAATTATATTAATAATTAAATTAAACTCAACATATTTTTTCCCAAAATACATTTTTACCTCTCCTTAGTCCCTTCTTGCCAAGACCAGTTGAGGCTTTAATCTAATGAGAACTGTTTCCAGGTATACCGGAATTCAATTGGTATAAATGAATTCAATTGGTATAACAAATCTTTTTTCCTCCTTCCAGAACTTGGCCACAGCATCAGTATACAGTTATATTCTCCTTTCTACACTATTAATGAAAATATAAGTGAAACACAGAATTTTGAAAGCTCCAATTATTAAGAAGCAATTATCCAATGTGCTTAAGGACATCAACTTGAATGCAGCTACTATTGAAAAAATATTTTCGTGATTTATCTTTTTTACTGAAGGACTACTAATTCAGAAAAATACAGCACGATTCATATGACAATGAATTTTTATTTCACAATTCATAACAATAGGGCTTATAATGCATATTCAGTGATTCAATGTACTAGTACCATGATCTACTTGGCCTGAACTAAGTCAACATAATACATTGTAAGTCCAAAATATCCTTTTCTTAATCACTTACTACCTAAGAAGAATCTCAAGCAATATCATTAACTTGGACTCTGAAATTATTTTACACTACATTAAAGACAGGAATTAGAGAATGGCAGTTCTAAATTCACTCCGGCCTCTCTAAGCTATGAAATCGTAAAACTGAAAAACCCTAGTATATCTGCTCTTGTTATTCCACAAGGCTGATACAAGAAATCAAATAATCTACATAAAAATTCCCTGAAAAATATAAAACACAAAATGGACAGAAAGCGTTATTAGTAGTAAGCAGATATTATCTCAAGAGGATAAAGTACACTGAAGACAAATTACTGCATTTCTACCCCCTCGCAAAAAAAAAAAAAAAAAATCAGTTATTCCTGTAAGGTTGTTTTTTTTTAAAAATGTGCAATTAATATTTTTTAATTATAAAATAACAAAAAAGATGTGTAAAAAAAAACTAGAAGAAAATATACTGACAGAATTGGATTAATACAGGGAAATTTGTCCAGAGTAAGGGGAAAAAGTGTTACTTATAAAATAGTATTATCAGCTATTTAGGTGGCATGATACCATGCTAGGAAATTAAAATACAATAATATTAGTTCATTCTAGACTCACCTCTGCCCATTTAAGAATACAGGTCATGCAGAAGACATGATTACAGCTTTCTGGAAAACCAACTTCTTTCTCTAACAGGCAATTAAGACATATTGGACATCTGTCAGCTTCACTGTACAACAGACCAGTGGTAGTAGTATTATCTTTGTTTTCTTCACCTATAAAGTAAAGCAGCCATATACACTTTCAAGTTTTCCAGACCAAATGACATGTTCAAGGCAGTATCAAGAACTAGATATTCTAAAGGGCCCCCAAAGAAAAAGTAATTAAATCTTACAGTGTAATAAACATCTCCTTGAGCACAATACCCCCAACATTTACTAATTTATATTTTTAATGGGGAAATAAAAATAATTTTTTTATGAAAAAAAAAATTTTTTTTTTAATTTATTTGACAGACAGAGATCACAAGCAGGCAGAGAGGCAGGCAGAGAGAGAGGAAGGGAAGCAGGCTCCCTGGTTTGCAGAGAGCCCGATGCAGGGCTCGGGGCTTGATCCCAGGACACCAGGATCATGACCTGAGCCGAAGGCAAAGGGTTTAACCCACTGAGCCACCCAGGCGCCCCTTTATGAATTTTTAAAATAAGTAATAATCAGATGGTTCAAATATTTTAAAGTAAAAAAAAGGTTATAATGACAAATCTCCTACTCAAATCTACTGCCATCCATCCAGATCCACCAAATGCAATAAGTAACAACTATTACATTTCTTCTCTGTTCTTCCAAAGATATTTTTTTAATGCAGAAGCAAGCAACTTGAAAACATATCTTTTTTTTTTTTTTAAAGATTTTATTTATTTATTTGACAGACAGAGATCACAAGTAGGCAGAGAGGCAGGCAGAGAAAGAGAGAGAGAGAGAGGGGGGGGGGGAAGCAGGCTTCCTGCGGAGCAGGGAGTCCGATGCGGGGCTCGATCCCAGGACCATGAGATCATGACCCGAGCCGAAGGCAGCAGCCCAAACCACTGAGCCACCCAGGCGCCCCTGAAAACATATCTTTTTAAGGCTCCCTCTTCACACAAATACTAAAACACTATATACACTAGTCTGCATTTTTTTTTTGTTTTAACTTACTGATGGACTACAGTTGTAGTTTGGATACTATGAAATTTTATCCCTTGCGGTTTGTACTAATTTAAATGCCCACCAGCAATATAACCAACATAAAAGAATATGTACTGTTGGCTCAAAAGTAAAAGAAACTCAAAAATTCTACATAAAATGAAACAACAATAAAGAAATTGTCAGCTGAAATGTGAACAATATACACCAAGCAAGTGGAAAAGTGGAGATTGTCCTGAGAGCAAATGTTCATATTAGGGTTCACATCTAAAAACTTACAACCAACCCTGGCAGGGGAACTGATCCTAAGAAACCTCCATATCAAGTCAAGACACCATGCTAAAGTAGAGCATGGGTTTAGGAAAAAACAAATACAAATCCTCTGAAGGAAAACATCCCTTAGGTAGGCCCTCAGAATTCTACAGATTAAATTTATCAAATATGAGTTCATAATGAAACATTACCAAACCTACGAAATAAGTTACTTTGAGTAAGAATCAACAGAAACAATTATTTATATTTTACACATTATACTCACTAATGAGAAATTTATTTAGATGTCCACTGGCTTCAAATATCAGAATTTGCAAATACAACATAGAATGATTAAACAGTGTATTAGACCCAGAAGAAAAGAATATTTGTGAACTGTAAGAGAGAGCTGAGAAAACTACCTAGACTGTATCAGACATACAGGGAGATGTAACCTGGGAGAGTGGGAAATGAGGTCAAAACAAAGTCTAACCTACTAATTGAAGCCCAGAAGAAGAGAATAAAGAACATCCAACAGTTAAAGCAGTAATGGCTGAGAAATGAGAAAACAAACAAACAAAAACGATCCAAAAGATAAAAGGACATAGAAAGTATGGTAACCAAGAGAAATGAAAATAATCCATGCCAGAAACAATGCAGCAGATCTGTACAACATCAAAGACATCAAAGATAAAAATAAGATCTAAAAAGAAAAATGAAGGAAAAGACAGACCATCTCTAAGGGATTGACAATTAGGCTGAGAAGGGATTCCCTGACAGTAAAAACATAACCATAAAATGGTTAAGTAGTGTCCCCAAAGTGCTAAGAGGAAAACAACAAAAACTATCAATACAGAATTGTAGCTCTTTGAATAGTTCTGAAGAGGTTAAAATAAATACAAAAACTTAAGAATTTACCACTAATAGACTTTCTTTTTTTTTTAAGCTTTTATTTATTTATTTGACAGAGATCACAAGTAGGCAGAGAGAGGAGGGGAAGCAGGCTCCCCACTGAGCAGAGAGCCTGATGCGGGGCTTAATCCCAGGACCCTGGGATCATGACCTGAGCCGAAGGCAGCGGCTTAACCCACTGAGCCACCCAGGCGCCCCCATAATAGACTTTCACTAAAAGAACTTCAAGATTTTTCAGGAAAAAAGACAGAAATGGAGGATGCCTGGGTGACTCAGTTGGTTAAGTGACTGCCTTCAGCTCAGGTCATGATCCCAGAGACCCAGGATCCAGTTCCGCATCCTAGGCTCCTTGCTCAGCAGGGAGTCTGCTTCTCCCTCTGACCCTCACCTCCATGCTCATTCTCTCTCTCAAATAATAAATAAACAAAATCTTAAAAAAAAAAAAAAAGAAAGAAAGAAAGAAAAAGAAATGGAGAAGAAATCCCCTCAAATACTATCCATTTAAAAATATCAACAAATTGGGGCGCCTGGGTGGCTCAGTGGGTTGGGCCGCTGCCTTCGGCTCGGGTCGTGATCTCGGGGTCCTGGGATCGAGTCCCGCATCGGGCCCTGTGCTCAGCGGGGAGCCTGCTTCCTCCTCTCTCTCTCTGCCTGCCTCTCTGCCTACTTGTGATTTCTCTCTGTCGAATAAATAAAATCTTTAAAAAATCAACTAATCTGTGGTGTTAAAAAAAAAAAAAAGGATGATTATTACCTATAAGTAAGAGTAGGATGATCAGTTAAAGTGTTCTAAGGTTCTTTTACTGTTAACAGTAAATATTAAATTATTAAATTTAGAAGTAGAGGAAAAGATCAATGCCACCTATTTAAAAAACCCAAAGCATAAGATTATAACAACAAACACAGATTAATATATTCATAAACCAGTAGGGGAAAAAATTTAAGAAGAAAGAGTTCAAACAAACAAAAAACCTTGATCAATCAAAAATAAGTCATGGGAGGAGGGGAAAAAATGTATACACTTCTTATTCAGAAGCTTATTTCAGAATTTAAGACCAATGAAAAGAAATGAAAACAAAAAAACTCTTTGTAAATTTTGAAATGTACACAAATGAACAGTTTAGAACCACTAAGTCTTTTGCTTTCAACACACAAGCTTTATAAAAGATAAAAATTTACCTTCCGTATCTTCATACTCTTGATCACCCACATTTAGGGTATATATAATTTTCCTCTTCATTTCTCCTTAAAAATGGACTTCCTATAGGATGAATTATAATAGAGAGTTTTTATGTTTGCATTCTTCCAGTATCAATGAAAAACAACGAAAAATCCAGAACTGTAAGAAATTATTTTACACACAAAAGAACACAGTACAAGCCACACCAGTAAATTTTATGGATAATCCAGTACTCTTTTATACTCCTTGCCATCAAGCAGTCTTACTGAAAGAAAAAGCTTTCTATAAGTATTAAGCAACAAAGAATAAATGATAGATTTCGTGGTACAGGCATAAATATAATTAGAGCTTAGGGAAAAAAGAGATCAATTTGAACTGAGTTGTCACTGAATGTGACAGGTTATATGTGTTGAGCTTACTGCATTTAAGAGGCAACAGTATAAAGTAGTAAAATAGCATTTAACAAGGCCAATCTGACAACAACAAGAAAAGTATAAGAGAAAGAGAGAAAGGGAGAGAAGGGGGGAGAGAGACAGAGAGAAAGGAGAGTCTGTGTGTGTGTGTCTGTGTGTACTAAGGAGGGATATATGCCAAGAAATTCATCTGGAAGACTACGGTAATGAGTAAGGAAAGCAGTAAGCAAAACAATGCAAATCAAGTAGGGACAGATTACAAATGGATCTCTAATGATTGAGAAGTTTAGATCCAATCTTACAGATTCCTCTGAAGACTGAAATGATAAAAGTATTACGACTCTTTTAAAAGAATGATCTGCCACTAAAGCACAGAAATGGATTATAGCAGGGAGAGAACAGAATCAGAGAGATCCACATAGCTAGGGTAACTGGCTATGAACTGAATAAAAAAGAAAGAATTAACAAATAAGAATTTCTGAGATATGGTGACTAAATAAATACAGGGAAGGAGTCAAAGATTACTCTGGCCTTGAGGACTAAGAAAATGATTATGAGAGGCAAAATGAGAAATGTGGGAAAGGAAATGAATTTGTTAGTCAAAGAAAATGTGTATGAGGTAAAATTAGCAAATACTCCCTCTCTATTTTAACGCATGCAATGGAGTACATAAGTAATAGTTTATCACTGAGAAACCCTCAATCAAGTTACAGACTGCCCTTCCTTGTTAGAAATCTGCTTAAAACACCAAGTGCTCCAAATTCTTAGAAGTTGTGCGCTTCTTCTTGAATACATCATGTATTTACTGCTGCCGTATCTAACACCAATTATGCTACATTACTAGTTTATTCATTCAAAATGATAGGGTTTTAGCATTTCAGTAGATAAAAGTCACAACTTTTAGTTCAATAGCATATAAAGTTATAACTTATTATGCTTATTTGTTCTATCTGCCTAGATTCATTTTTAATCTAAGGATTCATGGTTTTTAATACCAGTTTTGCTTTGAATTTCCAGTAATAGGAACACAGGAATACAATACAGACACCATGGTCCTAAGCCAATAATTTGTGGTCTTTAAGAGATAAGCTATGGGTGGGCAGAACTATCCCTTCTTGTGGTTATCCAAAGAGATATAACTTGATTTCATGATATTAACTATTAATGACTCTTAATCATATCATATTCTACCTAGACTCCTTAATAGTTCAACCGAGCTCTAAAAATTATCTATAAACCAAACAGAATTTTCTTTTAAATTTGGTTTACCACAAATGAATCTCAAAGAATGGTTGTTCATTCTTGATTTTAATTCTGTTTACTTTTCAGATGACTAATTTACAAATTTCAATCTTTAATATCTCTTCTCAGGCTCCACCTTTCCAAGCTAAAGTATCTTTTAAGTCTTTTATTCCTAACATAATGATCTTAAAGCACTTATATCTTACAAGTTGCCCTTTTTATTCCAGTATATATTGTTTCTGTTACGTATTAGAAATCCTATTCCAAATATGTTCATAAAATCAGTTTGGGAAGAATGACCTAATTTACAAATTTTATTTATCATAAAAGCACCAACTTTTAGATGTGGAATTTAAAAGAAGGAGCACTATTACCAATCAGTTTTCAGAATTCAGAACTCATTTTCCCACACATACCCTGGAATACATGGAAGCAAGAATCCCAGGCCAGCAATTATAGTGCATTCAAGTAACAGTAGTGTAGAAGATAGCTCAGTTCTCTAGAACAAGACTGCCCAACAAGAACTGTTCTAACAAGCACCTGAAGTGTGGCTACTACAACCAAGGAATAAAATTTTTCATATTATTTAGGTTTTAATTAATTTAAATTTAAGTAATCCAGTGTGGTACTGGTTACCATGCTAGAGAGCACAGTTCTAGGATATTACTACCATTCTCTATAAAAGGAAATTATTTCAAGCTACACCTAAGACGCTAGCCATGTATTTTCTTTTGTAATTCCTGAAGCACAACAAGCTTCAAGGAATTGGAGAAGGACAAGGGGTTCCTGCTAACAGAAACTAAACATTTTAGCCTTGGCCAACTCCATTTAAAGTTTCTATCCTTCCCTTCTCCCCATCCTTTTCTCTTTCAAAGTCTGTTTCCTTCCATCTACATCCAGTTCACTTCAAACCTCCACCTCCTTGCTTCCTCCTACTGTCCTTCAAGCAAGTCCATGGTACATCCTAGTTAAGGATGTACATCCTAGTTAAGACTTAGACATACAATCAAATCGTAGCTCCACTGCCATGTAGTTAGTGGCTGTTATTATCATTACTATTTTCTTCCTAAAGATTTATTTTTAGAGCTAGTGTCTAAGCATGCATGGGGTGGGTGCGGGGGTGGGGGGTGTTGTGCAGCAGGAGAGAGAGAGAGAATCCTCAAGCAGAGTCCCTGCTGAGCATAAAACCTGACATGGGGCTTGATCCCAGAACCCTGAGATCATGACCTGAGCTGAAATTAAGGGCTAGCAGCTCAAACAACTGAGTCAACAAGGGGCCCCTATTTTTATTATTGGTGCTAATAAGAACAAAAAAATAGGGAAGTGTAATAAAAGTGTTAACTGCCCAATTTCTGTGTTTTCCCTAGACAAAAGTGAAAAATAAAGGCAAACAGAGGACTGAAAAAACACAAATCAATACTTCTGAGTAACAACTAAATTGATAAAGTCTACTAATATTCTGTCAAGAGTAGTCAGATTTTTTGGGGTACAAAAAAAGAAGACCTATGAAAAGCCATGAGAAGTTTAACTCTGTTTCCCACCCCACTCTCACACCCAATTCTGCCATTATAGACTCTATCATAAAGGACACAGATATGATAAATGGGAACCAAGACTGAATGAAAGGGACTTTGGGAAAAAGTAAGAGCTGTCCCTGTGCTGGGCATACTTATGACAAGGACAAGCATACTTCACGAAGATGCTAAATAGTATACTGATTCACACAGCTAAGGTCTTCAGAGAATCAGTGACTCCCAGAACTACTCTTAAGATAATTTATTCTTCTTCCTCCTTTATTTCCAATCCCCTAATCCAAGATAAACTGGTCCCCAAATTCAATCCCCTGTGCCAAATATTCAGTTAAAAATGAGGGGGCATTTAAGGAGGTACTCTGAGTGGTATATTTCCATGATTAATGACTTGGGCACTGGTGTCAGGCCAACCTGTGCTTATGAGATTGTCTAGCAGTAATAAACACGCAAATGTTACATTACTATTCAGTGCAGGATCTTTCATCTCAATGCCAGTCTTAAATAAAGTCATTAACTGCTTCCCAATGCTATTAAAAATTTGATCCTCCAAGGCTATTTTTCAGTGATGTCCAGGGAGGGATAGTATCCATTATTATAGGCCAATGTTCAAAAAACCAGCCGAGTTTTTCTGTAAATAAAGTTTTGTTGAATAGCCATGCTTATCCCTTTACATATTGCCTATGATTTTTGCACTACATTGGCAAATATAAATAACTGTAACAGAAACTATATACTCTGCAAAGCCTAAAGTACCTACGACCTGGCCCTTTCCAGAAAAAGTTTACAGATGTGGCTCAGTCTCTCACTGCAGAGGGCTCTTCAAGCTTTCTGAAGTATAGGCATCTCCACATCTATATTCAATCTGTACTCTGGCACAACAGTTACTTATTACACATTTGAGTCAATGGTTCTACAGTGTTGTCCTTGAGTTCCTTTTAAAACACCCCTGAAGGCTATGTGATTTTGTTGATTTATCTACATTTATTTTCTCAGTGTGGCTTAAACTATCACAGATATTTGCTCCAGCGCCTTCAATTAATTCACTTCAGAGTAAGGTTAAAGTAATTAACTCCTTCAGCTTAATAATTATTTCCTTTACAGCCTCTCTGCTAATCAACTCAGTCCTGCTCTACAATTTTTGATTTTTAAATCCCTTACAAAATGCTCCAATTTTTTTTCTACCTGTACCGCAATTTTATTTAAGTTTGTAAGTAGTTTTCTTTGCTTCAAGCAGGCTATTCTAACATGTTTTTGTTTAAAAATAGCCCTCCCCTACAAGTTTGTTGCTGGAGCTTTAATACCAGTATGCTTCTGTAAAGAGACAGACTGTCCCTTTAAGCACAGGTTTTAGGAAAAAACTGTCTAGGTTCAAACCACAACTAGTCTGCCACTTACTTGATAATGTCTTTAAGCCTGTTTCCCCATCTATTAAATGGAGATAAATGTAGTAACCACTTCAGTCATTATGAAGACTAAATTACATAATCACATAATCCTTTTAAAGTGCTTAGCAAAAAGACTAGGACAAAAGAAGTACTCAACAACTAACACACAGGCACAAACATGGCTCCACCCCAAAAGGATCTTAGATGTATCACAGGATTTAAGATAGTTAATCTGTATGACTCCCACTAGGATGAGATTTTCATATTTTAAAACTTCTGTATTTCAAAGAATACCCACATACAGAAAGAATGTGAGAAGAGTTCACAAAATTTAATTCGCCAAATAGCTTTTTGAACAGATCTTATATGTGGTAAATATGTTCTTTATTCTATTTATCTGGAAACAAAAATGTCACAGCAAGACAAAATCTAGGACTCAAAAGAAAATAGTTCTAGGATTATTATAACATCCTATTTCCTACTTTATATATGTATAGGAGATAAAACACTATGTTTTAACATGGCAACTCCAGGAAAAAAGAAGTTATACATAGTTAAGTGAAGCTATAACCACAATTCCCAAAGTAGTACCTACGAGTGCCATTTTTAGTTTTTCATAAGTATGGAAATATTCACAAGCCCTCTTACCTTTTTAAGATTCTTCAGGTGGAACAGTCACGTAATCAGTTTTCTATCAAATTATTCTGGGGAGGGAATTATGAAAATTAGTCCTATTTTACTTCACTTTCACCCAGCTGTGACCCTATTTATCTTGGGTTCAGGATAAAAGAACAATTAAACATAAAAAATGATTTATTCCAGAAGGCTTTGAGTAGTGAATACCTTTTATTTAGAATGGAAGACATTCTGACACAGTTAAGTATATGCCTTCACATATGAAGATACTTACAGGTAATGGAGGCAAACAATGAAAAAAAACATTTTGTTTAGTGAGAGAAGCACAAGTCACATTTCAGCACATAGGAAAAAAACAACTGAAAACAAAGTAACGGAGAATTAGAAAAGATCTACCCCAACAAATAGACTGGCCACATCACCTAAAAAGACAATTTAGGAAAAGATATAGAAATTCAACAACTACTAGAATTTAAATTACTTCCTGAACTCCAGACCTTAAGTATACTTAACCAATAGTCACTTTCCTCTTTTGTTCCCCTCTTTCTTTCAGTTAGGCCCTATACCAGACTCCCCTCCTTGCTACAGTCCGTATTTATTCATTCAATGAATACTTAGCCAATGCCCCTATTTTCTAGGTGCCATTAGGCCTTAAGCACTGACATACCAAACAAAAACAAGAACAAAAATCAACAATTATAATATAATACAGTAAGTAGGTGCTGTAATTGGGGTAAGTGCAAGACATAACAGGAGCACATAATAACCACCAAATCCTTGTAACATATCTACATTTGTAAAAAAGGATTCCCAATTGAGAGCAAATAGATTAAAAATATATTTTTCTAACCCCCTGACCATTCTGTACCACTGGAGCATTTCCATCTTTAAAGGACTTGGAACTGGAATTGCCAACTTAAAAATGATAGTGAGAATTTTAATCTTTTTTTTTAATTCATTTGAGACAGAGTGAGATAGAGCATAAGGAGAGGGAGAAGCAGACCCCCAACTAAGTTGGGAGCTTGATTCCGGGATCCCAAGGATCATGACCTGAGCCAAAGACAGACACTTAACCATCTGAGCCACCCAGGTGCCCCAATTTTAATTTTCAAAAGAAAGGACAAATGTGAATCACAGCACATAGATAAGCTGATGTGCTTGCTATGTTAGACTTCCTATATGGAAATGACCATTGGGCAAACATAAACGATAACACTGTGCCCAACCCCACACCATAAAGGCTTAATCTCCAAAAAAGGTTTTCAGACAATGGCTACACATACACACTGGTAAAAGAGAAGGATTTTTTCTCTTTCTACAATTATAAAATAGTATATTTCACACAATTATCTGAGTATATTGTCTAAATGAACACCATACATTTAAAATAATAATCAGGGCAGGGCACCTGGGTGTCTCAGTTGGTTAAGTGTGTCTGCCTTCGGCTCAAGTCATGATCCCAGGGTCCTGGGACTGAGCCCCACATCAGGCTCTCTGCTCACTGGTGAGCCTGCTTCTCTTCTTCCTTCGCCTTACCCTCCGCCTGACCCTCTATCTGCCACCTTGCCCACCTGTGCTCTATCAAATACATAAATAAAATCTTTTAAAAAAAAGTACAATGAAGAACGAGCAAATTATGGTATGTATTTATAAAAACAGCAACAAAATTTTCATTTCTGCCAATAGTTTCGATTTCACCCCACCTTTATAACTACCAAGAAAACTGAAATGGATATGAAACCTAAGACTTTCAACCAATTTTAGTTTTAGTGAACTCATTTACATGCTGTTATGGTCTGAATGTTTGCATCCGCCCAAATTCACATGTTAAAATGCTGAATAGGCGACGGTGTTAAGTGGGGCCCTTGGGAAGTGCTTAAATCATAAAAGTGGAACCCTCATAAATGGGATTAGTACCTTATAAAAGAGGCTACAGAGAGATCCCAAGCCCCTTCTATCACATGAGTATGCAAGGAAAAGTCCGTGACCTGGAAAAGAGCCCTCACCCAACCATTGTGCCACCAGAACTCTGAGAAATAAATTTCACTGCTTATAAGCCACGTGTTTTGTTATAGCAACCTGAACAGATAAGACACATGCTCTTCTTTCCGTTACTACTGCACAATCAGTCCCTGGAACTACTTCCTAATTTAGTTTTTGATAAGATTTTCAGTGATTTGGTTGCCTGTCAGCAGCTGATCAACAACAAGAATTTCTGGAAATCTTTCATATTCTATTGATTGAATCAGGCCCTTCCTTCATCCTGGGCCTACACCCAGAAAAAAGCTTGTTTTCCAAGCACCATTCACTGATGACCAAATAATCTTGTTGTTTACCAAAGAAACTGAAAATAGAAAAGATGAAGTCATCTACACTTATCAGTCTTAAAATAAAATCAGCTTCCCATATCAATCTAGGAAGTGAAGATGTGCTTCAAAATGTCTCTAAAATTCCTGTGGAGTGAAAGCCAAGAGTCCACTAATATGAAGCATATCACCTCATACTAAGTTCTACAATGACCAATAACTTATTTAGAAGAAAATTATTTTTTTAATTCCATTTATTTGAGAAAGAGGATGTATGCAAACATGAGAGGAGGAGGGGAGGAGGAAGAGAGAGAAGCAGACTCCCCACTGAGTAGGAGCCCAATGCAGGGCTCAATCCCAGGACCCTAAGATCGTGATTTGAGCCAAAGGCAGACACTTAACCAACTGAGCACCCAGGCACCCCTAAGCAAATCATTTTTAAAAGGTTAAAATGACTAAATAAAAAAGTTTCCAAAGTGAAGGGAACTGCAAATCCTCGGGCAGAAAACGTAGACTAAACTGAAAATAGGAAAACAGTTTTTTCAAATGTAATATAATTATGGAAGATTAGGGTTCATGAAGACTATGCTCTAAAAGAGAAATTATTTTTCCCTATTTCCTTTTACATTTAATGTAGTATCATCTCCTCAACAGGGCTTGCCCTGGGGGCGCCTGGGTGGCTCAGTAGGTTCAAGCCTCTGCCTTGGGCTCCGGTCACGGTCTCAGGGTCCTGGGATGGAGCTCCACATCGGGCTCTCTGCTCAGCCGGGAGCCTCTCCCCCCGCCCCTGCCTGCCTCTCTGCCTACTTGTGATCTCTGTCTGTCAAATAAATAAACAAAATCTTATTAAAAAAAAAAAAATTGGGCTCGCATTCTTACATGTTAAAAAAATGTTACTGATAAACCATATATAAATGAAATAAGGAGATTCAAAGTTGCCACTGCATTCTGTAAGTGGCAGTAAGTAAACTGGAGTTCTGGTTCTGGGTAAAATGGAGTAAGCACATTCCACCTTGTTAATCTCACTGACTGAAACTATAAAACCCAGACAGAATAAATGGAGCAGCTAATTGAAATTTTGAAAGTAAGTAACAGCAGGTGGATTGAGAAAGAGGCCAGAATCTGATATTCAGGCTGGTAGTGAGCTCATGACTTTCCCATCTAGTTTTGCCCCCAGCCTGGGCTTAATGCAACCTAAAACCCAAAAAGCTGTTCTGAACAGGAGAAGAGAGAAAGAGTAGCAAAAGAGAAAGCTCCCGGAAAGGCCCTCTGTCTCTGACCAAAGAGTGGAAAAGGGGTCTCCTAACTGCTTAGAAAGAGTAAGGGAAATCTCTTTTTTTCTGTTTCTCATTCCCCATGACCCAATTCCCAAGCAATCCTGTGGTGACAGCTGCAACAGCGGCAGGCATTGGAGCCAGCAGAAAACTCTGAGGGAAAGGTACCATCCTCACTGACTGTAGAAACTGGACTAATCTCAATTTTCCTCCTGTCTTCCTGTCACTTGCCTCCAGATGCAATTGTAGAAAATATATACCACAGTGTAATTAATGAAATGAGACTGGGATTTCCAGCCAGAGGATGGGGGGGAGGGTGTCTCCAAGGGATCTAGAAAACACCATGAGCATAAAAGATGGGAAAGAGTTTAAGTAACTTATAAATTGTTTGTGAACTACTAGCTTACCCCTGAGCTGTTCATCTACAGGTTTAACCTTAAACAGCATATCATAGACTATGAAGATTAAAATAAAATATAGGATAAACCCCCATGCAAATCACAGATTGGCTAGTGGGTAATACACATTATGGGAAAAACCCAAACGTACTACAAAGGTTTTGAAAACAGAACTGAGATTAAAACTATAATCTGGGGACGCCTTGGTGGCTCAGTAGGTTAAGCCTCTGCCTTTGGCTCAAGTCACAATCCTGGGGTCCTGGGATCAAGTCCCGCATCAGGCTCCTTGCTCAGTAGGGAGCCTGCTTCTCTCTCTGCCTCTGCCTGCCACTCTGCCTGCTTGTGGCTCTCTCTCTCTGACAAACTCTTTAAAAAAAATAAAAATAGAAAATAAAACTACAACCTGAAAAAAGCTGGTTAGAATTGTGGCCTAAAACCTAACTGAATCAATTGCCTACCCAAACAAAAACATCAAGTCTCTGCAGCATTTAAGCAACACACTAAGATTCAAGCACAATGTTCAAAATCTCCAAAACACAACCCGAAATTACTTGGCAGAGAGAACAAAAAAATCTCAAACTCTTGTGGGAAAAAGAGAACCTACAGAGAACAACACTGAGATAACACAGATCTTAGAGCACTGGGTGAATTATCTGACAAAGACTTTAAAGCAGGTTAAAAAAAATGCTCCACAAGAGCAAATACTCTTGAAACAAATGGAAAACTAGACAGTCACAGCAAAAACAAACAAAAAACCCACAAAATATAAAGAACCATCAAATGAAAATTTTAGAACTGAAAAATGCAATAACTGAAATAGAAAAATACACAGGACAGACTTAATAGCCGAATGGAAAGCCAGTGAACTTAAAGACAGATCAACAGAAATTACCCAATGTGAGCAACAGAAAAAACATTGAAAAAAATATTAGTGCCTCAGGGACCTGGGACAACACCAAAACCCTAACATTCATGTCAAGAGCCCAAGGAGAAAAAAATGAGTTCAATGCAGAAAAAAAGGAAGATGAAGAGAAATAATGGCCAGAAACTCCCAAATTTGATGGAAGATATAAACCTCCAAATTCAAGAGGCTCACAAACCCCAAATAGGATAATGAAATCCATGCCTAGACACACCATAGTTGGGTTTGTGAAGATGGAAGAGCAACAGAAATAATAAATACCTGAATAAATATAATTAACTACCCTCCTCTTGAATTCTTTAAAACGTATCTGACAATGAAAAGCAAATATTACAATACTTTCTTTTTTTAATTTTTATTTTTATAACACTTTCTAGTAAGATTTCCTGTTGATGTAGATGTACACAAGACAACTGCAACATAAAGGGGAAAGGGACCGATACGATGATATGGTTTCTATATTTCATTTGAAGTGATAAAATACTGGTTCTAAGGAAACTGTGAAAATATAAATGTATGTATTATAATCCTTAAGAGCAATCACTAAAAAAATGATATATAGCAGGTTAAAAACACAATAAACTAAAGGAATACTAAAAACCATTCATATATTCCAAAGAAAGAGATTACATAAGAACAAAGAGGGAACCAAAAAAATAAAATGAGGGCGCTTGGGTGGCTCAGTCGGTTGGGCATCTGACTCTTGATTTCTGCTCATGTCATGATCTCAGGGTGGTGAGATCAAGCCCCTCACCAAGAGCATGGAGGCTGCTTAAGATTCTCTCCTTCTCCCTCTGCTCCCTACCCCCTTGCACATGCATGTGCTCTCATTCTAAAAAATAAAAAAATAAAATAGTAGAACTAAATCCAAATATATCCATAGTTATAAATGTGAGATGCAGGGTAAGCATAACTGCAAAGTATTTACATCAGAAAAGATCTCAAATAAACTTCTATGTTAAAAAACTTAAAAAAGAAAAAGATATACAAAGCAGGCAGAAGGAAAGAATTAGAGAGCAGAAATCAATGAAATGAAAAACAGAAAAAAAAAAAAATCAATGAAACCAAAAGCCTATTCTTTGAAAGGAAAAATCAATAAAAATCCTCTACCAAACAGCATTAAATAGACCTGTACTGTTTAAAGAAATTAAATCTGCAGTCTTCCAAAAAAAAAAAAAAAAAAAAAGAAATCTCCAGGATCTCTGGTGAATTTTAAGAAATAACAACAGTTCAACACAATCTCCTCCAGAAAATGGAAGGTAAGTACGTCCCTATTCATTTTATGAGTCCAGCATTATCCTGATAGTAAAACCAAACAAAGATGGTAAAAGAAAAGAACAAACTGACATACTAGATTTAACAAAAAATAAACTATGGTACTCTCAGCCATGCAATGAAATACCACTCAGTCTAAAACAAAAGGAATGGACTAGCACTTCACTCACCAACTTGAATGAATCTTAAAGGCAATATACTCAAAGAAGCCACTGTCAAAAGGTTACATACTACACAACTGCATTTATATGACATTCTCAAAAGGTCAAAACTGTAATGACAAAGAATTCTTTGATTAGTCGTCACTTGGGTTTGAGTAGGGTTTAACTACAAAGATAGTGTGAAGGAACTTTTAGGAGGTAATGGAACCATTCTGAATCCTGACTCGTGATGGTAATAAAAACCAACATGTGTATTAAAATTCAAAGAACAACAAAACCAAATAAGGTCAATTTTACTAATATGAGTTAAACTGAAAATGTTTTATAAGTAAAGACTATCATTGTCACTGATGAGCTTGAGAAGAGGTATCTAATTTTCCTATTTCTGGTTCCTGTATTTCTGTCAAAGGTCATGTATTCTACAGGCTGTGGAGAAAGAGAGATTAAAAGCAACAGGCACAACCTCACAATTCCTTCAAATTCTAAGGCAGTGTTACAGATCAGTTCCAAGACCCTACCAATGGTATGGAGCTGACAAGTTTTTCACTACTTGGGGGAAGACCAGCATTACAGATGACTTCTAACTGGGTGATCCACTTTTTTTTTTTTTAAAGACTTTATTTATTTATTAATTTCGAGTGTGTGCACTCGAGCAAGCAGGGGAAGGAGCAGAGAGGGAGGGAAGATCTCAAGCAGACTCCGCATAGAGCACAGAGCCTAACCCAGGGCTCAATTCCACAACTCTGAGAGATCATTACCTAAGCTGATACTAAGAGTCGGACGCTCAACTGACTGAGCCACGGAGGCGCCCGTGGGTTACACTTTAATGTGACAGGTGTTCACTCTATGAAAAGAATGTATCTATGAAGCAATACTTTCTTTTAAAAAAGAAAAATGAGTGTCTTCTATGTGCCTGGCTACTTTTCATCATGAAAAGTAGTTGATAAGAAAATCATAGGAAAAGCTTCCACTATTTCACCAAATAAAAAATATTATAAAGCAGTATCATGTTATATGTCCTCCAATAATTTCAATACATATTTATGCAATTTTTCTCTAATAACCCCACCACTCCTGCTTAAGGTATGGCGGACGGAAGAGAAAGGAGGAACTGATTGTGCAATCTTCACCTGTCTTCAAGATTCTCATCTCCATTTTCTCATCCCTATTTACTAAAACAAGATGACATAACTGATCAAATGGTTAAAGGCAAACCTAACACTCTGACTTTTTTGGTTTCTTTCCATCAGCAATTCCTCAATGCCTATTATAGATCCCTTGAAGGGGAGAGTTATAAATGTGGAAAAGCAAAATTTACATTGAGAAGATTAAATGTTATGCCTACTACGAACAAAGAACAAAAGGAACAGTGCGGTGGTAGAGACTCATCTCACAACCAAACTTCCCAGAAGGACTAGCTATAGGGGAGCCCTTGGGATCAACAGCACCATACCCTCTTATCTGGCAAGAAGAACAAAGTTGTCCTGGATGGAAGTATGGGAAGTAAAGGAACTGTTATCTTTTCATCTTTTTTTCTAACCAAAACAGAAAAACTATCAATTATATCTTTAACTTAACCTTTGTTCTACCTTAGAAAGATGCCCAACCTGAAATGGCAATCCTTGCCTACCCACCTCCCCAAAACATAAATAGCACAGAAAACACCTGCAAATAAATAAACAAATCCTAAGAATCAAAGAGGAGTTAATGACAATAAATGACCACATACAAATGCTTGTTACAGTGGAATGGAAATGTATTTCACTGTAACAGGATAAAAAAGGACAATGTTCAAAACACTATTTCTGAAATACTTTATTTAAACAAGATTTTAAAAACCTTAATTATAGAGTTTCAACTTCAGAAATTAGTCTCTTTTCTGCAAAGATGTGAAAGGTCATTCTTTGGTTCCTCAAGAAATGTCATTCTCTAATCCTTTGTAAATTGGTACAAATTGCTATAGTGAAACTAGTACTGAAAAGAAAAAAGCAATTGTTTTGTGTAGTGAGCAGGACATTCACACTCTCCACTCCAGTTCTGCCTATAATCTGAATTTCTTAAAATCACCTAGGCAGTTGTCTCAGATAAGTACAGTTTTATGTTACCTAAGTATATAATCAATGTATTCTCAAATAAATATCTCATACATAACTTAAAGAGACATTTCATCTTACTTCTATAAAACATTACTATTCTAATCTGGAAATATATTATCACTTACTATGAAAACTCACTTAAAAAATGAAAAAGAAAGAACATTCTTCTAAATTAACATCGGGCATGGGCAGATAACTGGGATTCTTTCCTAACTGTAATCTTATTATAAATGTTCCAAATGCCCCAAGAGCTGGACTTTCAGGTATGCATTCCACACTACTTCTAGATATTACTTTCTGACATTTCCTAAATGATCTCATTTAACTTTTATAGTATTTTGTGAAAACTTTTCCATCCTATGTACAATGAAATTAAGTAAATTGTCTAAGGTCACAAAGCCAGTTCTAAGTATCAGGATTGGAGCTCAACTAGCCCTTTGTTAAAAGGGCTTAAAAGAAAACAGGTATTAATCTGGGTAACTATATATTAAAGGAAATTAATGGAAAGCCAGAGATTCTCAAGAGAGAAATAATGGCTATAAAAAAATTAAGAAACAAATGGAAATTTTAGAACTGAAAAATATAGCATCTGAAGTAAGATCTCAGCAGATTGAAAACACAAAGGAATGAGTCAGTAAATATGAGGATGTATCAAAAGAATTGATCTAATTTGTAGAACAGAGAAGTGAAAGACTGAAAGAAAATGAAGAGTCTCTGGGTCCTATGGACAATATCCAAAGTTCTATTTATGTCATCTGAGTTTCAGAAAAATAAGAGAAAGAGATTAGTACATTAAAAAAAAAAAAAAAGCAAACAAAAAGAAATGTTGAAGAAGTAATTCCCAAAACCTCCCCAAATTTAAAAATTCACAATTTTGGGGAGATAACAAATAGGACTAACTCAAAGGATAAACATAACTAGAAAAATCATAATCAACCACGAAAAAGCAAAAGGGAGAAAAAAAAAATTTTTTAAATAGAGAAACACAACATACAGATGAAATTAATGATTCAAATTACTGCAAACTTCTCATCAGAAACAATGGCATCTACGAAGGCAGGACACCTTCAGTGCTAAAGAAAATAACTCTTAACCCAGAATTTTGTATCTGGTAAAGAAATCCATTAGAAAGTGGATGGGGTGCCTGGGTGGCTCAGTGGGTTGAAGCCTCTGCCTTCAGCTCAGGTCATGATCCCAGAGTCCTGGGATCGAGCCCAGCATTGGGCTCTCTGCTTGGCAGGTAGCCTGCTTCCTCCTCTCTGCCTGCCTCTCTGCCTACTTGTGATCTCTGTCTGTCAAATAAATAAATAAAATCTTAAAAAAAAAAACAAAAACAAAGAGATATGGGCTATGGTGAGTGCTGTGAAATGTGTGAGTCTGATGATTCATAGACTTGTACCCTTGGGACAAATAATACATTATATGTTAATAAAATTAATAATAATAAACAAAGAAAAACTAAGAGAATTTATCAGCTACCTTAAAAGATATGCTAAAGGAAGTTCTCCAAGCTGAGGAGAAATGGTAACAAGAAACTTGAAATTCCATTAACAAAGAAGAAAAATAGTCAATAGCCACATACAGATAAAAGACTATTTTTCTCCTCAAATTCTTTAAAAAGCATGATTACTGTAAGCAAAAGTTACATTATTGCCTAGTGGGGTTTTCATTCCATATACATGTAATACATGCAACAACTTTATCATAAAGGTCACTGGAGGAGTTGTTTGGCTTCTCCAACTGTAAATATTAACTCTAAATAGATTGTTAATATTTCAGTACATATATAATTCCCAGAGCAGCACTATCCAATAAAAATATAATGTGAGCCACATACAATTTTATATTATTAGTAGTCATATTTAAGATAAAATCCAATCTAGTATATTTTCTTAACCCAAAATGTCCAAATATTAACCAGTAAAAAACTTATTAAATGAAACATTTTATATTCTTTTTGTGGTAGTAAACTAGTCTTTGAGATCTGTGTGTATTTTCCATTTATAGCATATCTCAAATCAAGCTAGACACATTTCTAGTTGTCAAGAGTAAACCTAAGGCAACCACAAAGACATAAATCAAAGAGATACAGCCAAAAAGTCAACAGATAAATTTAAAGTAGAATATCCAATATATTCACTTAATTGAAGAAAGCAGGAAATGGGAAATTAGTATATCTTATCAATAATTACATATAAATAACAAACATACTGAGATACTGTCAGATTAGATTTTACATAAACAAATTACATACTGTCTACAAGAAACTCAATTAAAAAAATTTTTTTTATTTGAGTATAGTGGACACACAATGTCACATTAGTTTCAGGTATACAACAAAATGATTCAACTTCTCTATATGTTATGCTATGCTCCCCACAAGTGTAGCTACCATCTGTCCCCATACAATGCTATTACAATATTAAGACTATAGTCTAGATGCTGTGCCTTTTTTCCTGTGATTTATTCACCACATAACTAGAAGCCTGTATTTCCTGCTCCCCTTTATCCATTTTGTCCAGCCTCCCACCCTCCCCTTCCCTCTGGCAACTATCTGTTTGTTCTCTGTATTTATAGATCTGGTTTTGTTTTTTAAGAAATTCACTTTAAATATAAAGACACAGGTTAAAATGAAAGTACAGAAAAAGATACACCATGCAAACAGTAATCAAAGAAGCTGGAGTGGCTATAGTAATATAAAATATATTTTTAACTTCTTTTAGAAGCTTGATTGGATTAGTGTCTCCTTCATTTAGTTTTAACTACTCCTGTAGCAGTTTTGAAACAATAAAGCTATTTTCCATTTCACACATCTCCCTCATATTAATCATACTGATGTCTAAGAAACTGAATACGTACAACAGTTCCTAAAGAAATATGGCTTTAGTGCATTAAAGCTGTCCTATCTGAAGGTTCTTCTATGATAAGGTTTTCAGGTGAAGGATTACCTTACAAATTTTTTAAGTTATTAATATTTATTCCCTATTAGAACAATAATTTAAAGAAACAATTTTCTTGACAGGCCATCTAGGCATACAAAATAGTTTTACAAGTATATTTACGTTAACAGATCATTTATCATTTGTAAGCTATTTCACTGATCCCAGAGTATTTTCAAAGCAGTGATGCTGTGGCTGCTCTCTTGAATATTTGTTTCTGTTTTCGTTTACTTTAAGCAGCTAAACTACTAAAATGGCCAGGGTATTGAGACTGGCTTGGAATATAAAGACAGATTAGGATACTATAACCCTCCCTGCTGCAAAAACAAGAGCTAGAGAAGTAGCATACAAAAGATGAACAAGATAGCAAATGCTAAGTGCCAAATGTGAACTACAAGCATTTTTCAGGACTAATTTAGTCAGAAAGAATTCATTTAGTACAGCAATAGGAGATAAGGGTAAAGACATAATTATGGGCCAGAATGTAAAGGGACTTAAAGTTTAAGTCCAAGGTAGGACCTTAAATTGTGTTTTGTAAAAAGTAGGAAATCACTAAGGAAAAGAACATCTTGATCCCATTTAACTAATTTGACATGTTTAAACTGGGTGTTTTGAAATAATGTAGCAGCAGAAAGTGGAGAAAGAGAGGAAAGTATGGGAAACTAATTAGGAAAAAATGGAGGAACACTGGGGAGCAAATTAAGAAGGCCTGATTAGATCTAAGCCCCTTAAAGGCAAAGGCCATGTTTCATCCCAGATCTACTAGACACAGATATTAACAAACTTATAGCAGAAGATTATGTAAGGGAAATGCCTCCTTTATATAAAGCCATAAACTGACATGCCTTTGCACATTTAATCCTCAAGATCTGATACTACAGAACATTTTAAAAATTAAAACACCACTAATATTGTATACTAGTAATACTGCATTAAAAAGGTTTCAAAATTGCTAAACAGAGTTAACTTAAAGGTATGAAACAAAAGGGATTGGCGTTAGCTGCTATTACCACTGGACTCAGGTTAAGTGTTCCTTAAAAATTAAAATAGGTGAGGACACTGATTAGGTCACCAATAAAAGGTGACAATCACTATCTGGGACAACTAAAATGCAAAGCTAGGTCTGACTGATTCCAAAGAACCAATTTTAACTTTACTGTCAAAATTTTATTAAAAAGACTCAACTGAAAGTACATCTGAGAACTTTTGGGTAAATGAGAAAATAAGGAGGAAGATTAGTATTATCACTAACAGAGATGTCAGGGTCTCAAGAGGATTTAAATTTTAAAAGTTGAGAACCTATTTGATCGTAATTTTCACTACAAGTTTTGGTGTGATAATCTTTTATAAAAACAAATGAATACAATCTTTAAGAAAACATGTCTGTTTGTTGGTATTCGGCCTGAAGGTGTTGGAACCCAAGTTAATGCCAGGTGTCCATATGAAGGATATGAGGTAGCCCAGAGTGAGGTACTGGAACTCAAGCAGAACATTGAGATCCTCAATGTGAGGTATCCAAGGGACCTAGGATGAGGAATGCCTCCTGGCACAAATCATCAGAGCCTTAGGAAGAGTGAAAATCTTATGCAACATGAGGGAGGAATTTAGCTACATCATGGTGATTGAACACACTAAGGATATTGGGTCAGGTTTCTCCTTCTGAGAGTAGGGAGTTATAAATTTGGAAAGGGAGAAAATGAAAACAAACATTGGAAAACAAACATTGGAAAACAAACACTGAAACTGGAAAAATTAGTACCAGCTCATGTTTTTTTATATATACAGAAATAAAAATAGCACCCAAATCTTGGGTTCTCTAAATACCTTTCTCCACTAAAAGAAATCCCTCCTTGAGAAATGGCTGATTCCAGGGTCACAGCAGGGAAAGTATGTGCAAGGTGACCCCAGAACATCTTCTCATGTCAAACAGCAAGGAAGCACTCAAAGCAAGTCAAAAGACACAAAAACCAGCTTGAAGGGGTTTTCATTGGTCAAAGCTGGGACAATTTGAGAATAAATAGCAAATCTGATAAAGAATGGGCTATTTATAAAGTATCAAAATACTTCCCCACAAAATGCTTGTTAGTTACTAAAAAGAAAAAAAAACTTTAGTGAAGAAGCTTGAGAGACTTCACCTTAATCAAGTGATCAAAGCGTACATCATCAATAACAGCACAGACAGAAATGGTATGCCATCCAATAGGATGCAATGAGAACACAACAGCATTAACTGAGACACTCCTAAGGGAAAAAAAATGCACAATTTGAACCCAACCATGAGGAAATACCAGGCAAATCTAAATCGAGAGACATTTAACAAAACTAACCTGCAATCTTTTAAAGTGCCTAGGTTATACAAATCAAGAAAAGACTGAGAGATTGTTCTAGGTAGAAGTGTAAAAAGACATTACAGTTAAATGTAACACAATCCGAACTGGATCCTCTTGTTAACAAATGAAATTACTATGGAAACTGGAAAACCTGAATGAGGTCTGAGAATTAAAGTGTAGTAATATACCAATGTTAATTTCCTGATTTTTATATATTTATATAAAAGAAAGTCCTTATCCTTGTTTGGGGTGATGAGAAGGCATCTGCAACTTACTCCCAAATGGCTCAGGGTTTGAAAAAACTTCTCTGTACTTATATCTGGGATTTAAGCAGGACTGTGTTGGCAACTTACTCTCAAGTAGTTCAGGGAAAAAAGTCCTTTGTATTGTACTTAGAATTTTCTGAAAGTTTAAAATTGTTTAAAAAAAAAAAAAGACTGTCTACAAGATTCATTTATAGCACCTAAAATGAATATATAAGCAGAATATTACTCCTTCCAAATGAAGAATATGTGTTTCCACCTCTTCTTATAAGAAAAGACTCTACTTTATGATTTATGGGATTCTCAATGACTTTTGATCTATATCTGCGCTGTAACGGCTATTCCTTCCCTCAGATGCACTGGCCATATTTCAAAAGCTCAACAGCCACATTAGCTACTGTATTGGCAGCAAAGATACACATTTCAATCATCACAGAAAAGTCTACTTCTAGATAGGACTGAGGCAGAGTTTGAGAGACCAACTGAAACAACGAATAACTAAAGGCCCAAGAGTCAGATGGACTTGAGTATATATTTCTTAACAAGTTCCCTGACACTTAGCAAGTCATTTAACTTCTCTAGAGCCTCAGACTCCTTTCTGTAAAATGGATTAATATGCCCAACATTGCAAGACTGCTGAAAAGGTCAAATGAAAATTCATATAAAATGTCTAAAACAGAGTGGTTGGCAAATAACAAATGTCTGACAAACATTACATCTTTTCTGTAATGTGAACAGATAATTTCTTAATCTTTGATCTCAAGTTTTTTTTTTTTTTTACTAGTTAAGTAATTACAGGAACATCAAATTGAAAATAAGCAGCTTACTATCTTGCTTATTCAAAATGCCAATGAACTCCTTGTTGTTAAATTCTACTAAAAAATCTTTTAGCTCTTGGGGCATCTAGGTGGCTCAGTCAGTTAAGCATCCTGACTCTTGATTTTGGCTCAGGTGGTGATCTCAGGGCGGAGATCGAGCCCCTTGTTGGGCTCTGTGCTGGGCTTGGAGCCTGCTTAAGACTCTCTCTTCCTCTCCCCCTCTTTCTGTGTCTCTAAAAAAAAAAAAATCTTGGGAGGCCTGGATGGCTCAGTCGGTCAAGAATCTGCCTTTGGCTCAGGTCATGATCCTAGGGTCTTAGGATGAAGTCCTGAGCTGGGCTCCCAGCTCAGCGGGGAGCCTGCTTCTCCCTCTCCTCCCCACTTGTGCTGTTGCTCGTTCTCTCTCTCTCTCTCCCTCAAATAAATAAATAAAACTTAAGAAAAAAATCTTAAACTTTTATATTACTCAACTCTCATCAACACCTGACCCTACTGATTACTCTTCCCCTAAAATACTCTATTCCTTTGGTTTCTGTTAATACCACATTCAACTCATACTTCTCTGACCTTCACAGTATTCTTTGGGAGCTTACATTCCTCCAGTGTACTTTTTTTTTTTTTTTTAATGTTAAAGGCCACTGTGATTCCATTCAAGTTATATTCCCTCCCTTAGGCAATTCCACCTGTAGTTTGGACTATCTATATCAGTGACTCCAGTATTCTATTTTCAGCTCACACCTCTTCTCTGAAATTTAGAACCATATTATGTAATTTCCATCTGAAAGTTCCAGAGATACCTTTAATGCAATATGCCAGAATCAAAAGCACCTTGGACCTTATGTTGTATCACCATCAACCAAGCTGTTTCCCTGAGCTGATGGTTGAAATTTCTATATCCCGCACTTTCCGTCCATCAACAGAGGCCTGGTGATCTTAAATCCACTTAAATTCACTTTTGCCCACCTCCACAATTCTCATCCTAATTCAAGCTATCCTCCATCTCTTCTGTACTACTACTGAAAGAGTCCTAATCTCCCTATACCCACTCTTGCTGCTTCTCCTCCCTTTTGGTATCCACTACCACAATCATAATTCTACTTCCTGGAACTACCAAAAATAAGTCCAATTTGGCTTCTAAACAACAACATTTTAGACAGTAAGACAGTTATACCACTTTACTCTTAACTTCGTATCCTTAGTTCCATTTATATCCTGACAGATCAGTTTTAAGATCACATTCGATCATACTCTCCTTTGAAAATTTCCCCTGAACTGAATATAAACCATGGATACAAGTAATTTAGAGTTCATGCAAAAGACAGACTTGCATAGTTTAAAGTTTTGAACCACAATTACTATTTTTAATGTTTCCAGCTGAAAGCAGGTTGACCTATTAAATATTAAATATAAGCATCGACTACATATCAGGTATTGTTCAGGTATTTGGGGACAAAACAATGACCCAAACTGACAAACCCTGTTCTCACAGAAATGCACTAAAGTGAAAGAGAAATACAATAAACTTAATATAGGAATGTATACAGTATGTTAGAAAGTGATTAACGCTATGGAGAAAATCTGGCTTACAAAGTGATAGGAAATGTGGGAGCAAGGTCTGCTATTTTATACAGAGTAGTCAGAGAAAACTTTAGTAGCAGAGTAGAAGTTGGTGGAACAGAGTGAGGTAATCAAGTCAGAGAGGAAGAAGAGACAAAACACACAGAGCCGGGGCACCTGGGTGGCTCAGTGGGTTAAGCCTCTGCCTTCGGCTCAGGTCATGATCCCAGGGTCCTGGGATCGAGCCCCACATCGGGCTTTCTGCTCTGCAGGTAGCCTGCTTCCTCCTCTCTCTCTGCCTGCCTCTCTGCCTACTTGTGATCTCTGTCAGATAAATAAAGAAAAAATCTTAAAAAACAAACAAACAAAAAAAACCACACAGAGCCTGGTAAACCACAGACTTGGATTTTACTATGACTGAGAAAAGAAGCCATTTGAGAAGACAAGTGACATGGTTTGACAAACTTCATCAAGATCACACTGGCAGCTGAGTGTTAAAGACCATGTACTAAGCAAAGGTCATTGTGAGACTTTTTAGGAAACTATTTTGTAAGTAAGAAATGATGGTATTGTTTTTACATTTTATAGTAAAACTGTATATGCCTAAGCACCAGAATTAACAAAGCCACAGATTTAAAAAAAAAAAAAAGACAATAATGAAAATGCAAAGATGAGTCTTGGGAATATTAAGAGAATACCAGGTATTTTAACTCTGAGCTCTACTCAGTACTATTACCAGTTAGTAAAATTCAAATACAAGATAAGGTGCAAAGCTACTAATTTATTCTTTGGACAAAGAATAAGAATTTAGGTTTTAACCTAAATTAAAAACTAAGAATTTAGGTTTTAACCTTCATTTCACTGGGCAAAGTAAGTCAGGATCCAGTGTACGTCACTAAAAGGCAAGGGTAGATGATGGCAGACCTTGCTAAAGGGAAGCTACAATGAAAATTCTAAGACTGACTCTTTTTATTATGTCTACATCTGCCACTCTCTGATTAGGTTTCACAACTGTCTCTCACAGGTGTACCTAAAAAGTTCAGTATTAAGTCGATGAGTAGTAAATACTTCTCCTACTATTAAAACATGCTACTGATGGTGAATCAACACCAGGCAACTGAAGTGTTTCCTCTTACCTCTAATCAACAGCACAGCTTTTCAGGAAAATTGCCTAAGCACAGGCTAGGGCCCAAAAAATAATGGGGAGGCTGGGTGACCCCTGAAGAGTTTCAATCTTAACTCATGGACCCCACTACCACCACCTGAAGACATACCAAAAAAATCACTTAAAATTTTTTCATTACACATTTGAGGCAGGCAGTATATTTATGAACAATTTTCTATTTTCCTCTACAGTTGTATTCCCCCTTGACATACTGAAGAATGTTTAGAGTGTGAGTACACTAGGCGTAAGCAAACATCCAAATCTTATCCTACCAAAATCTTAAAATGTACTCAAAATCCTTTTTATTTTGATGTACTCAAATTCTCAGGCAAAAAGGTCACCATCTGAACGTAAAACTGAATTTTTATTAATATACTTGCAGGCACCGAAAAATATTATAATGCAAAACTGCAGCCACAGAAAGAATAACTAATTTTTTTAAAATTATAAATTCAGATTATCTTTGAGTATAAAGCGAAAGAAATCCAAAGACAATTTCAAAATTTCATCTGCCCCATAATTTAAAGCAACAAAAATTAAAATCTCACAAACTTTTTACTGCAGCTCTTAACCAACAGCAAAAAAGTGAGACGATTAAGCCAAACGCAAAAAGAAACCTGAGAAAGCAATGGCCTAGAGATTTGATTATCAAAATTTTAATACAATTACCAATAAAATACAAAAACTGCCAGTTATTTAAGAATGTTTTGCCTTCAATATTCTCCTGAGGTAAGCAGTCACATGCTCGAATTAACTTTTAAAATGAAAAATGCATCTATTAATATGCTTTTTCCGAAATTCAGTGAAAATTCCGAAACTGGGAATATTTAAGATCAGCGCCCATTAGCCAAACACTAAAAACTTTTTGATCAGTTTTGCTTAAATATCTTACTTCACTGGTGGTATGAATAAAGATGTTAGAAGCAATCCAAAATAACTAATAATCGCTCAACTGGGCAGACACTGGAAGAAATCCTCTAGAGAAATATGCTAGGGGGATTTTACAATTCAACATTTGAATCTGTATTTTAACCAACTGCTTAAACCACGCATTTACTTTCAAAACAATTTTTCAAAATATGTGGGTAGCAACACGGCCAGCCATCTCTAAAAAACATCTTTAATGGTTCAAAATTCCTAGGTGTTGAGGAGGAGCGACTCATTAGGCTAAGTTTAGACCGGCCCTTTTGTTGTCAGGGTAGGAAACGGGTTTAAAATTGGGGGTGGGAGAGCAGTTTGAAATTCAGGACCGGGGTAAACGCGGATGCCTAGCAGCGCCGGCTCTTCCCTATTCGCGCACGGAGAGGTCACGGCGCAGTAAAGTTTGGTTTCACAAGCGGGCTTGGACACCAGTGACAAAAGCAAAGTCTTCTAAGTAAGCGAACTCGGGGGTCGGGGAGCACCCGGAAGCCCAGCAAGACACGTTTCCCCTGCAGGGAGCGGGGGTGTGTGTGCCCACTCGGTCGTGGAGCCCCTTGCCTCACCCCACCCCCCACAACCGGACCCCGCACCCAGGCGGGGACAGGCTCCGCCGGCAGAAGCGGCGGGAGCCGGGTAGGCCACAAGGAGGAAATGGGACGGGGTGTCGCCAGTGAGGCGGCGGCGGCCGGAGCGGGGCCTCCCTCGCCGGGGAGTGAGAAGGAAGCGGGGCCCTCCCCGCCGCAGCTTCCCCCGCCTCAAGAGGCAGCTCCAACTTTCCTCCAAGCGCAGGACGCCGTCTGGGCCGCGCGCGATTCCGAAACTTTGTCCGCCCTCCCGTCGCCCCGGGCCCGCTCCTCCGCTCCGCGCCAGCCCGTAACAGCCCCCACTCCGCCCCGACAGCTGCCGGAGCCCCTCCGCCCCCGGGGTCGGCCCGTGTTTACCTCAGGCCGAGGTCGAGGCGCTTGCTCCGGCGGCGGCGGCTCCACTGCAGGTCCCTAGGTCCCCGTCACGACGCCAAGTTCCCCAACATGGACTCCTTAGTCCGCCTGGAGTTGTCCCGGGGGTCGCTGGGGCGCCGGCTCTACCCCCCGGGTCGGGAGGTGCCGACGGAGCAGAGAGCGGACCCGGGCTGCGCTGCTCCGCGCGACTTGCGCCACCGCTGCTCCCCCTCCCCCCGCCTTGTCTGGCCTCCTCCCTCCCCTGCCCTCCCCGCGGGTGCCCTCCCCTTTCTTCCCCTCCGCTCGGCTTAGCCGCGCCGCCACATGTCGGCGCGCTACGGTGACGACTGCGGCGGCGGCGGCTCTCCCTACTTGCTTGTTGGGCCCCCGCGCGTCCTGCTGCAACGCTCAACCAGACCACTGGGGGGCGCTGCCAAACCACCCGTAGCGACCTAAGAACGTGGCGGGCGGAGTGACGTCACGCGGCCTGGGAGTGGGAGGGAGAACCGCGGCGAGTGGCGCGGGCTTCTGGGAAACGTCTTCCGCGCGCTGTCATCCTCCCACCCTGCAGATTGTGCGCAGGCGCCGTGTGTGGGGCGCTGGAGTTGGCGCTCCTCTGGCGGCTGAGCGGGCTTAGCTGCGGTGGACAATGAGGGAGTCCCTCGTGGACCTGGACGTGAGGTGGTTTGCGTGGCATTTGCAACCCTATCTTTATGGTTATCCTAGGGGAGAGGTTTTCCCTGCGGCACGCCGAGCCTACGCTTTTCCCCGTGTCTTAATTACCACAGCAGAAAAATCAAACTTGGTTATGCTGGGCTTAGAGGACTTCCACTCGGTGGTCAGGCAGCGGCGTGATGCTGCGGTACCTGGTCCGGACCTCCGAAGTGGAACCCGTGCGCCTGGTTCATTCCCCGTCCGGTCGTCAGAGCTTTCGTTTTCCTTCGGAAAGACCTTCACGGGCTGTTTTTTCAAAGTCCCTGACTCCTCCACCTCCTAGTGTCTCTTCCGGACAATTTCCGCACGCTCCTGACTGCTCCTCCCGCGCCGGCGGCCACCCCCTCCTCTTCCAGCCGGTCCTTCCCGTCCCCCGCGCACCCCGGGGTCCTGCTAATGGCTCCCGCGGGAGGAAGCTCTGGCCCCGGGCCGCCCGGCCGGCGCGGCTTCCCCCGGGTCTCAGTCTCGGCCAGCCGCGCCGCACGCCCCTTTCCCTGCGGTCCGCCCCGTCCCCTTGCTGTGCACGCGGCGCCCCCCTGAACCACGCTAAGCCTTGCCCAGGACGGCTTGCCTCCCCACGTGGTCGATACCCCGCCGGCAGGCCACCTCTCTGCCGCTGTGGCCCAGACTAGGCTGGTTGCCACGTCCCCTGCTCCCGGTACTGTGCGCGCATCCTGCTCGGTCGGCTCCGAGTCCGCCTGGCTCTGCGAGCTCTGGGGCAGGGTCTCCCCGCGTTCCTAACAACAGCACCTGGCACCGTGATCTGTCGTTCAATGAGAACTTGGTCCGTAATTGCGGGGGGAGTATACGAATGGCAGCCTTGGCCCGACTTCAAAGTCTTTGGAGTTTTAACGATGTCTAGTTTTTGATTCGAGGTCTGGGGATTTAGGTGGGCTTTGCGGTGTTCGGAAGGTTTGAGGGAATGATGATCTAGAGGAGTTAAAATGTTGTGGGTTTGTTTTTTGTTTTTTTTTTTTTTTTCTGATGGAAGAACAAAATGTTTATGAACGGCCTTTTCCTGTCACTCTCAGAGCAAACAGAATTCCATAAAATAACCAGGTTAACAAGCACGGTGATGAGCCATCCAACCGAAGCAGGGTGTAGCTTTGTCATGTATATACAGGCACATCTTCGCCCTCGAGAGTGCGACTTCCGGGAGCGTCACTTCAGATGGAGACTAATGGGGCAATATTCTTCTGTGGGTATTTTACATGAAAATCTATTTATTTGTTTAAAAAGGATTCCTTCTTAAAATTTAATGAGAGGTCAAATGATAATATCTGCCAATAGAAAACTACAATTTAAAAAAAGGCAGGGACGCCTGGGTGGCTCAGTAATTAAGCGTCTGCTTTCAGCGCACATCATGATCCCAGGATCCTGGGATCCAGCCGGAATGCGGTTCCCTGCTCAGCCAGGAGCTTGCTTCTCCCTCTCTTTCTTCTCTACCTGCTCGCCTGCTCGTGTTCCCTCTCTCAATGTCTCTGTCAAGTAAATAAATAAAATATTTTAAAAAGTAATAAAAAATTTAAAAAGCAATAATAGTATATACCATTTCAGCAAAACTGAACAATATAAATCATTTCCCCCCACTGAGGCTATTTCGCCTTTGTTTTATCATTTTATTTTATTTTGTTTTCATCATGATAAATATACTCTTTGATCCCTACCCACCTCCCCTTTGGTAACAATCGGTTTTCTATAGTTAAGAGTCTGTTTCTTGTGTCTTATTTTCTCTTTGCTCTTTTGTTTTCTTAAATGATACATATAAGTGAGATCATATGTTATTTATCTTTCTTATTTCACTTAGTTTTATACTCTCTAGATCTATTCATGTAGCAAATGACAAAATTCTTTTTTATGGCTAAATGATATTCCATTGTATATATAAACCACATTTTCTTTATCTACTCATCTGTTGATGAACACTTGGGTTTTTTCCATAGTTTGGCTATTGTAAATAAGATCCTGCAATAAACATAGAGGTTCATGTATCCCTTTGAATTAGTGTTTTTATATTTGGGGGGTGAATACCCAGTACTGTGATTACTGGATGATAAGATAATACTATTTTTAATTTTTTGAGGAACCTCTGTACTGAACAATAGGGATTTTTGGATATATTTATTCTCTGGCAGATAATTCATTTTCCACTTTTTTACAGTTGGACTCTGTAGGTATTATGTGAGAATATTTTAAGAGAAAAATGTTTTTAATGCTAATGTACTAGCAGTTTCTACTTTCATGTGCTAGTAGAAAAAAGGGTGGTGGCTTTTAATAGGCCATCTCTTATCTTTCCAGGGAAAAGACTATTTCTGTACGTGCAGCATCCTCCTAGTTACATTTGCATGTGAGGATTTGTTACTGTCTCTGTTGTTTCAATTCTTTATTTATAATATAATAAAGAGATACAGAGTTTTAAATAAATGATGAACTATAAAATGCAGGAGTAAAGATTGCTATACCAACCATCACTGTCAATATTTAAGATTTGATTATAACCATAAATAACACAAATAATACCCTTCTTAAAACAACCTTCAACTGAACGCCCAATTGGCTTATTGGATTAAAATATCCAAATAATATGGTACTTAAAATAGCAAACATGTTGGGGTGCCTGGGTGGCTCAGTGGGTTAAAGCCTTTGCATTCGGCTTGGGTCATGATCCCAGGGTCCTGGGATGAAGCCCCACATTGGGCTCTCTGCTCAGCAGGGAGCCTGCTTCCTCCTTTCTCTCTCTCTCTGCCTGCCTCTGCCTACTTGTGATCGCTGTCTGTCAAATAAATAAATAAAATCTTTATTTAAAAAAATCAAACATGTCACATAGCAACAGCAACCCATACTGGCATCTTAAAAAAAAATTGAAGGATAATCAGTGTATTGATTTTGAGAGCTTTATCAGAGATAACTATTATTAATTTAACTACTATAAGTTGAATACAAAATAATATTGAAATTAAGAGGTGGAATTACTGTGTAACTGAATTAAGTTGGAAATAAGACTCTCATATGGACTCTCACATGATACCCTTGCAGTTTTTAACAAATTGCCCAATTTTTCAGGTCCTCAGTTTTCATATCCATTACAGTGGAAATTTTATTTTAATGATTTCTGTAGCAGTTTTATAACAGAAGTGTATGAATTCCAAGGGTTTACAGTTTAAGACTCTTACAAGCAAATTATGACCAAATAATTTATCTTTTTAAGGAATGAAAAATGCATGCCATAGAGAAAAGTTAGTTTATAGGAATTAAAAAGAAAAAAGCCAATGTTTTATCTCTGTTTTCACAACTGTGAAAAATTTTAATCAAGATAATGTGGATTATTACACAGCCATTTTCTATGTGGAATTAAATTTACTTCAGCACCAATCAGTTGGGTTTCTACTCTCTGGGACATGCTATGAGGTTGTTATAGATAAATGAATAGTGTCTCAGAGACAGTTTAATGGGTACTGATAATTACAAAAACAAAGGAAGAATATAAGTGTCATAAAAGGAATAAAAACAAAAGTGCTGGTTGGGAAAGGGGGTGTCAAATGAGAGAGAATACAAAAAGGACCAAGGACAAGTTCATAAAGGAACAAATCTGAACAAAATAGAGTCAGGTATTATTCCATATTAAAAGCTCCAGTTTCTCTCAGGTTGGTTTCCCAACCCCCACAGCACCTCTTACCATTTTTTAACACTCCCGTCAAGTCTCAACTTTACAATTACTCCTGCAGAGCCCCTCAACCCTAACCCAGAAAAAGATCTCACCATAGTCTTTTAACTTTCTTACCTTCTTTCCCTACACCTGCCAATTCTGTCTATAACTATCTATATCCATACACACTTCTTTTCCTCTACCACAAAGGAAGCACTAGCTCTTGTCTTGCTTAATGCTTACTTAGCTTTCTACTTGTGCTGTAGACCTGTTTTTTCCAGACTTTGGGATTTACAGACCATTAATATTTCTACCAGTTCAGGAACTGGCATAGATAGGGCTATTAACTTTTAATCTTGACAAATAATGATATAAATTTTTAAAGTCCTCCCATCTCTTATCACCCTCAATTCCTTTAAAGAAAATGCACTTTCAACACTAAAGAACTAGATTTTTAGGAACTACCCTGTTTATTTGTATTTCCCTGTGAAACAGTGAAGCCATCACAGCCCTGGCACTTTGGGGACACTGCTCTGAAATGGATCCTCTCCATCCCCTCAGGGCCCACCTGATGGATTACTCTGTCTTCCATCTTTTCAATCTCTGCTTTACTGGAGATTAATTTATCTTTCTTCTCTCCAAATCTAAAAATAGTTTATATTTAAGACTACATCCTCATTTCACTTTCTACTCACTTGTTTAAAAGGTAATAAACATTCATTTTAACAATTCAGACAACACAGAAGTATAACAGAAAATAAAGAAGAAAATAAAGAAAAAGATAGTTTTCCTCTCCCCATCCCAATCCTAGATAAAATCAAGGTTAAAAGGTTAATGTTTCTCTCCATATTTTTTCCAATGGTTACAGAAATACATATTAATAGAAATTTTGATTTTTTACAAATAGTAAATTACACCATATATATTTTTCTGCAACTTTTTCTTATTAAAGTTTATAATGGATACTCTTTTCTTGCTCCTTCTGTTAACTAGCTGCACAATATACTGTTAATGTACCATAATTTTTAAGCCATTCCTTTATTGGTAGATAATATAGATTTGTCCAGATTTTATGCCATTATAGACATTGCTAGAATGAGTGTCCTTTGTGCAATTTCTTTCTATAGACTCAAGTCCTTAACTTGAGATTAATGAGACAAAAGGTATGTGCACATTTTGATAGATACTGCCTGGAGAGGATATATATGGATTTTTTTTTTTTTTTGTCTTGTTTGTTTTGATACCCAGCATCCATCTCCTCTTTTTCTGGTAACAGCACCTCATTTTCTTTAGATGAATTACTCATCTATTAAACTACGGGGTTACAAATGATATTGACTCCTCCATTGGCTTCTACATTTGGTCAATGAGAGTAAAATATCACAGAGGTATAATATTCTATAGTTCAGGAATGGGCACATGACTCAATTCAGGGCAATAAGAATTAGATCAAGGACTTTTCTTCTATGCTAAACTTGTTGCTGTAAGGATGTAAGCTCTCTTCATGGAGACTTACAGAAAATGACCTCCACTCAGAGGAAAGCAGAACTAAAACATGGAAAGAAACTAGATTCTAATGATAACATTTCAGTAGATTCCATCTAGCTATGTCTAGATTTTCAGTTATGTGACTCTATAAATAACTTTTGGGGACATGGGGGGGTGAGCTGGGTTTTCTATTACTTGTGATCAAAGATGTCTTGAGTAAGACACTGCCAGATTACCTCTAGAATTATTGCAGTTCACATTCCAATCAAAAGGTAGAATGTCTATTTCTCTGTCTCTTACCAGGACTGAAGCATGAATCTTACATCTTTGTTGGTGTAATGTGCATTAAATGCTATCTCACTAGTATTTTAATTAGTGTTTCCCTGACTACTAATAGGGCTGAACTTGTTTTCATATATTCTGAGGCTGTGCATAGCCTTATCATGTTGTTTTATTGTTTGTCTTCTTTTTCTGAACTTTTTATAGGATCTTTTTTATGTTAGAGCTCTTAACTCCCGGTGTCCCATATATGTGGATACTATTTTTTTCATAATCATCTTTTGACTTTGCTCATAGTGGCTTTTGTCATAAGAAGGTTTTAGTTTTTATATTGCCAAACCTATCCATTCACTCTTAAACCCACAACAATTAGGCTTATTTCATCACCACGCCTCTGAAACTCCTCCTGGAAAAAATCACCAGTGGCCTCATACTGACCAAGTGCGATGAATTCTTTATAGTCCTCAGCAAGCAGTTGTTGTCTTCTATTGACTGCCTACTGTGTACCAGGCTTTGTGCTGGGCACTGGTGGTATAAATAAGATATTGTTCTTGCCCTTAAAGAGTTTACAATTTATTGCAACAGTCAACCAAATAAACATATTTCAGTATGTAATTGATGCTGATGTTGAGTTTGTGTTTTAGGCTGAATTGTGTCCCCCCCGCCCCCAGAATTCATGTGTTTTAAGTCCTAATTCCCAACATCTCAGAGTGTAATTGTATTTGAAACAAGGTCTTGAAAGAGGGAATTAATTTAAAATAAGTTCTTTAGGGTAGGCCCTAATCCAATATGACTGGTATCCTTATAACAAGGGGAGATTAGCACATAGACATGTGTGTACACAGAGGGTAAACCAGGCAAACACAGGAGAATATGGCCATCTACAAGTCTAGGAAAAAGACCTCAGAAGAAACAATACTGCCAACCTCTTAATCTCAGAATTCTAGCCTCCAGAACTGTGAGGAAACAGATTTCTCTTGTTTAAGCACACAGTCTGTGGTACTTTGTTATGGCAGTCCTAGCAAATGAATATGGGTTGTCTCTACAATATTCCTTCCATACCTCCCCCTTGTATAGCATCCATGTGGTTATAGAAGGCAAAGATTAAAACATACCAACAATTCCAGGAATGAACTCTGATTACTTTAAAGCACTCAAGGTAATCCCACATCTCTTGTCACAGCAAGTGGTTTAGGAAACCCAGACTTTGACCAATTTGTATCTGTGAACCTTGAATTGCTAGTGACTCTGAGAAAGATTTTTCCTTATTCTTTAAATAAAGCTACTAAAAACCTGCTCTTTACATTTGGATGGTGAGGGTTGTGAATATAAACCCTGGAATTACTGCAGTTACTGTCATTGTGAACAAAGCTGGCTTTAGAGTAATGCTGATTCTCTCTAAGGCAGAGCAGAGAAGGAGCAAAACTGGGTCCTTGACATCATTAAGCCACTGAATCAAATCAATCCTGATACCTGCCCAGTTATGTGAGCCAATAAGTCCCCTTTCTTATTTAAGTAACTTTTAGTTTTTAAAAAACTCACAATACAAAAGGTCTTAACAGTTATAAGATACACAGGGAAGGGAATCTGTCACAGATTGAATTCCCCACAACTATACTTTGACACGGAGATTCAGATGCAGAAATTTCCTTGGGTATTGCTCTTGGGATCCAACTCTGGAATGAGTAAAGGAAGTAAGATTGGACAGAGGAAGAAGTTAAACTATGATGCAGTCCAGCAAAGGTATCAACCTTTCCTGCAGAGAGCTCTGAAGACTTTATGCTACCTCAATCCCAGTAATTTTGGCAGAACCCAGAAATGTAAGGAAGCCTTCTTAAGCCAAAGGTAAGTTCTGGAGTAGGGTTCATTTGAAAGCTATCAGCCTCCAACACTTCTAGCAGCTGTGGAATGACTTTGGTTCTGGATGGGGAGATCTCTGCAAGTCAAATCTCTGCTCACTTAGAGGTATTCCCCTCTTTCAGGGCCACTCTTAAGTAGCTGCCTGTGGCACTTGGACATTGGGACTGCCACTTTTAGGTACCCCACATCCTAGGGTACCAATGGAAGATGGGAAGGCCAGGCCAAGCATGAGAAATAAAATCTTTATTGGACCCAAACAAGGAGTCCTTGGGTCTTGAGGAACTCATTGTATTTATCAGTTGTCTTTTCTTCTTGGCCTGTTTCTGTTATCTCATGAGCTACTATTTCTTCCCATAATGGAACTTGACCTTCTCCTTTCTCTTTTCCTGTAGGGTGGCCATCATGGCCTGTACTTCCAGGAAACATTGCAAGCCAGGTGCCCAGGTATGCAAACTCCTGAGTGGGCTTCAGATGCACAACCTTGGGGGGCAGTAAAAACCACCATTCACTTTTTCTTCTTATGAGGGTGGGGGACAGGAGCAGGAGTGATATCCCATCAGATACCATGAGGTTATCCAAGGCGGCTGGGTCTTACTTGGTCTTGAGCAGCAAAATGCCTTGTACCATTCTGCAAAAAGATACGGCTAGGGACCCAGAAATAACAGGGGACTGGAAGTGGTAGAGCTCACAGGATGAGTTGGTGTTCATGCATTTGTGGAAGAAGACCAGGTACAGCAACTTGTTTCAGTAGAAATTGCCAGAAATGTGGACGCCCTCACAACTTCTGCCTGGCAATACTTCTTAGCCATGATGCTCACCTGACAACACAAGAGATGGCCTTGGCTATCCATGTACTGTGACTAGCCCCAACACCATCTTTGGTATCTGCCTGGAAAAGACCAGTAACTATTCAACAAAAGATATTTAAGACTCCATTGCAGATGACATGACCTCATTCCAGAACCTAAGGGATTTGTGTTGTGATTGTCCCACTGGGACTTGCCATAAACTTTTAAATTTATATAGAAATAAGAAAGTTCAAATATACAAGGAGAAATCAATAATCGTCATGAAGCTCATCATTAGAGACAATCTTGTCATCAGCATCCTAGTGAGTATCTCTTCGTACCATTTCCCATATATTTACATAAATAAAACTATCCATGTGGTTGCTGTTTTACAACCTGCTCTTTGATTCAGTAATATATCAGTGAATCTAGATATACATCATCCTAGATATACATCATTCCATGCATATTTAGATATATAGACATCATTTGGATACATCGTAATTTAACCAGCTTGCTGTAAACAATGAGTTCTTAACTGGATGGTACCGCCCTCTAGAGTATGTTTTGTGTCTAGAGTATACTTTGTGTCTAAAGTATTCATGTTTTGAAATACATATTATTTTTGTTACAAATTGCTTTCCTTTTATTTCTCTTTGGTATTACAATTAGGTATATTTTGTTTATCTATGACTTCCATTTTAGAACTGTAGAGGAAGTGTTAACAACGTATTTATTTATTTATTTATTTTTTTAAAAGATTTTATTTATTTATTTGAAGGACAGAGATCACAAGTAGGCAGAGAGGCAGGCAGAAAGAGAGAGAGATAGGGAAGCAGGCTTCCTGCGGAGCAGGGAGCCCGATGCGGGGCTCGATCCCAGGACCCTGAGATCATGACCTGAGCCGAAGGCACCAGCCCAAACCACTGAGCCACCCAGGTGCCCCTAACAACGTATTTATTATAAGAAGGGAACTGAGTTGGCTAGGATTGAGAAGAATTGCTTATAGATAGACACACAGTGTTTTCTTTTTTCCCAATTTTCAATATTACAAAGCATGCTTTAATGCATTCATCCTTTGGAGTAGGTTTGCCACATTAAGGGTACACATGTTTAAAATTTTAAAAAATTTGACACATTGCACCAATTTACACATACACCAACAGGGCATGAGAGTGCCAGTTCCCTCATACACTACTTACCAACAGGAATGTGATCCGGATGTCTATCCCATTGCTCTTCACATAAAGGCTAGATAAAATTTTCTTTTTTTTTTAGATAAAATTTTCTTGAAACTCATGTTATGCTCTAAGATAAGTCCAGAGTCTTCTTCATGATTCTGAAAGTTCCAGGAATTTACTTTATTCCCAGTTACATCTGGTTCTAATTTCTGACTTAACTAATTTCTCTTTCTCTTCTATGTTTTGTTTTTTTTAGTTAACACTATTTTGAGATACACTAATCACACCATACAATTTGCCCATTTAAAGTGCACAGTACAATGGTTTTTGATATATTCAGAGTTATGCAAGAATCCTTGCCATAAATTTTTTTGCTTTTGAAGATTTTATTTATTTTAGAGAGAAAGCACACGCGCCAGAGACGGAGGCGGAAGGAGATGGAAGGGTTGGGAGGGGGCGATGGAGAGAGAAACCCAAGCAGACTCCAAGCTGAGCATGGAGCCTCAGGTGGGGCTCAATCCCAGGACCCTGAGATCATGACCCAAGCCAAAAGCAAGAGCTGATCACTCAACTGACTGAGCCACCCAGGACCTTCCTTCAGAATCAGTGTTTTAAGAGCATTATTCTCATCATCCGCTCCCCAAATCCTATACCCATGAGCAGTCACTCCTTATCCCCCAGCCCTAGGCAACTACTTTATGTCTCTATGGACTTGCCAATTCTGGATAGTTTATATAAATGGAATAATATATATGCAGGCTTTTCTGACTGGCTTTCACTTAGCATAATGTTTTCAAGGTTCCTTCATGTTCTAGCATGTAACAGTACTTCTTTTTTTATTCTTCTTTAATTTATTTTGTTGAGTAATAGTCTGTCATATAGATATACCACATTTTATTTATCTATTCATCAATTGATGGGCATTTTGGTTGTATCCACTTTTTGGCTATTATGAATGATAGTGTTATGAATATTCATGTACAAAATTTTATGTGAACATATGTTTTTATTTCTCTTAAGTATATACTTATAAGTGGAATTGCTAGGTCCATATGGTAACTCTGTTTAACCATTTGAAGAACTGCCAAACTCTTTTCCAAAGAAGCTTTTGCACCATTTTATATTCCCATCAGTAATGTATGAGGATTCCAATTTCTCTGCACACTCAGTAAACGTGGAACTTTCTGTGTTTTTTATTACAGCCATCCTATTAAATATGAATTTGTATCTCATTGTGATTTTAATTTGCCTTTCCCTGGTAGCTAATGAAGTTGGACATCTTTTCGTGTGTTAATTTGTCTATATATCTTTGGAGAAGTGTCCATTCAAATCATTCACCCATTTTTTTTTTTTTTTAAGTAGGCTCCACACCCAGCATGGAGCCCAGTGCAGGGCTTGAACTCAGGACCCTGAGATCAAGACCTGAGCTGAGATCAGGAGTTAGACACTTAACTGAGCCACTCAGGTACTCCTCATTTGCTCATTTTTAATTGGGCTATTTTTATTATTGAGCCGTAAATTCTTTATATACTCTAGATACAAGTCCTTTATCATATATTTGCTTTGTAAATCTTTTTCCCACTCTATGAATTATCTTCACTTTGGTATTCTTTGAAGAATGAATTTTTAAATTTTGATGATGTTGAATTTATCTATTTTTATTGTTGTTACTTGTGATTTGGTTACGTATCTAATAAACTAGTTGCCCATTCCAACATCACCAAGATATATGCCTATATTTGCTTGTAAGAGTTTAGTAGTTTTAGCTCATACATTTAGACCTTTGATCCATTAATTTTTTATGTGTATATGCATAAATTTTGTGTATATACAATTTCAGTCTTTTGCATATGGATATCCAGTTGTCCCAACATCATTTGCTGAAAAGACTTCCTTTCTTCATTAAAATGTCATGACACCCTTGTTGAAAATCTATTGACCACAAATATGAAGGTTTATTTCTAGACTCCTCAATTGTATTACGTTGATCTTTATGTCTGTCCTATCCCAGTTGATCTTTTGTCTTGATTACAAGTAGCTTAGTGGTAAGTTTTGAAATTGGAAAATATGGGTCTTTGTTCTTTTTCAACATTGTTTTGGTTATTCTGAGTCCCTTGGATTTTCTTGTGAATTTTAGGATCAACTTGTCAATTTCTGCAAAAAAAAAATGCTACTGGGATTTTGATAGTGATCAGACTGAATCTGTAGATCAGTTTGGGGATTATTGCCCTCTTAACAATATTAAGTTTTCCAGTCCAGTGCATGACATGTCTTTCCATTTATTTACTTCTTTAATTTTTTTCAACAGTGTTTGTGTAGTTTTCAGAGTATAGGTTTTCCTTTCTTTTTTTTTCTTTTGGTTAAATTTATACCTGTTGTATTCTTTTTGATGCTTTTACAAATGAAATTGTTTTCTTTCATTTTTCAGTTTCTTCACTACAGGTGTGTAGAAATAAAATTGATTTTTGTTGATCATGTTTCCTGACATTTTGCTAAAATTTTAGTTCTAATAGTTTTTTGGTGGATTCCTTAGGATTTTCTGCATACAGTATCATGTCATCTGTGAATAGAAGTAGTTTTACTTCTTCCTTTCAAATATGGGCTTGTATTTCCTTTTCTTGCCTCATTGTCCTTGCTAGAATAGAATCTCCAGGACAGTGTTGAATAAAAGTGGTAAGAGCTGGGGCACTGGGTGGCTGAGTGGGTTAAAGCCTCTGCCTTCAGCTCGGGTCATGATCCCAGGATCCTGGGATGGAGCCCCACATCGCATCGGGCTCTCTGCTCAGCAGGGAGCCTGCTTCCTCCTCTCTCTTTCTGCCTGCCTCTCTGCCTACTTGTGATCTCTGTCTGTCAAATAAATAAAATCTTTAAAAAAAGAGTGGTAAGAGCTGACATCCTTGTCTTGTCCTGGATCTTAGGGGGGAAACCATTCAGTCTTTCATCATTAAGTATGATGTTAACTATGAGTTTTCATAGAAGTCCTTTACATTAATGAAGTTCCTTTCTATCTATGAACTAAGTTTGTTGAGTGATTTTATCATACATTGGACTTTGTCAAATACTTTTTCTGAATCTGTTTAAGACTTTCCCCTTTATTCTAGTGATAAGGTATATGAATTGATTTTTTGGTTACACCTTACATTTCTGAATAAATTCCATGTGGTCATGGTGTACAATCCTTTTTATATGTTGCTTTATTCAGTTTACTAATTCATATCTATATTTTGTAGTTTATTCTTTATCAATGTCCAGGTATTAACCCAAATATGGGGCATGGCTGCTTCTCCTTGATTTTTTCCCAAAAACCATTGTAGTGATCATATCTCATTTTTTCTGGTACCTAGAATCTGAACTCTATGAGTCTTGGTAAGAGTCAAAGTCCATTTCTCACTATAGGAATTACACAAGTCACTTTTGCAGCCTCTCTTGGTACTATGCAGAGGCATATGATCAGTCAGAAACACTTTATATTTAATTTAGGATATAATGACACTAATAGTATGGCTAAATTCTCTTACTCTTCCTCTCTTTTTCTGCACACTGCTAAATGTTTCCGTGCCAGAACCAGGTTTGGACATGAGTTCGTTGTTTTTACCAGTTGCTTAGTCCCAAGCCTAATTCCCTAGCTCTCCGAGTCCTTGGGTGAGCTGCCCAGCATCCTTCTATTGAATCCCTTTATGATTAATTCAACCAGAGTTTACTTTTATAAAGAGAAACTAGTATCTTTGCCAGATATAGGCAAGGCTTTGCTGATACTTGACTTGAACTACTAATTTAGGAGATAATGTTAGATATTGCATCAAAGAACCATACAGGAAATAATTCAAAATCAAATATTTGGCTTCTCTTTTTAATTTTTTAAAAATATTTATTTATCTGAGTGAGCAAGAGAGAGAGTGAGCACAAGCAGGGGGAAGGGCAGAGGCAAAGGGAGAAGCAGACTCCCTGCTGAGCAGGAAGCCCGATATATGATCTCACCACCCCAGGATCATGACCTAAGCCAAAGGTAGATGCTTAACCTACTGAGCCCCCCAGGTGCCTCTTACTTCTCCTTTTTAAAAAAGAACCTTGACTGAGGTGGCTGGATGGCTTAGTCACTTGAGTGTCCAACTCTTGGTTTTGGCTCAGATCATGATCTCAGGGTTGTGAGATAGAACCCCACATGGATTCCATCTCAGCAGGGGGTCTGCTTGAGATTCTTTCCCTCCCCTCTCTCCTTCCCCCACTCATGCATGCTCCCTCTCTAAGAAAACTAAATAAATATTTTAAAAAATAATAAAAATAAGTAAAAAGGAACCTTGGCCATCTCTCCTAACACAAGCTCTAGCTTTCCACAGGTGCTTTATTTCATTCTCTTTCTTTTTTCTTCTCTCCACCCCATCCAAAATTCCTGTTCATTTTTTAAGTAAAGAGACTTACCCAATTCTGCTTTCTCTTGCCAATCCCAAATAAGTTATCAAGATCTTTTTGTAGGTAAAGATAGCTCTTTCCCTAAAGCAAACTAGTCACATAATTTTTTTCCAGTCCACCACATTTGATATTCCATGTTGTTTTGTCATAACCAATCCAACAACTAACAAAGGATATCACACTTGTAAAAATTTGCATTCATCAGATTATTCCTTTTTTTTTTTTTTTTTAAAGAATGAGGGCTTGTGGGTGTGTGCCAGTGGTCCAGTGGTGGTGGAGGAGTAGAAGGAGAGGGAGAGAGAGAACCTTAAGCAGGCTCCACACTCAGTGGGGAACCTGACATGGGGCTCAATCTCACAACCCTGAAATCATGACCTAGGCTGAAATCAAGAGCCTGAAGTTTAACCAACTGAGCCATCCAAGTGCCCCTGGATTATTCTGTTTTTAAAAAAAAATAATTGGAGGGGTACCTGGGTGGCTCAGTGGGGTAAGCCTCTGCCTTCAGCTCAGGTCATGGTCCCAGGGTCCTGGGATCAAGCCTCGCATCAGGCTCTCTGCTCAGCAGGTAGCCTGCTACCTCCCCCCTGCCTGCCTCTCTGCCTACTTGTGATCTCTGTCTGCCAAATAAATGAATAAAATCTTAAAAATAATAATAATAATTGGAGACCAATTTTGGAAATTGCCTGTAATTTTACTCTTTTTTACCTATTGAAATATTTGTCTTTTTCTTGTTGTTTTGTAAATTTTTTTAAGCTCTTTATATACAGGGACTATTAGTATATGATCATATTTGTTGCAAATACTTTCCCCTGGTTGTTATTTGTCATCATCATTGTTCACGATGAAACCCTGTTTGTTTTACCAAGTAGAAATTTTGGTTTTACTGTTTAGGAATTAAAATCTTGCAGGCTTTTCTTTTGTGGCTTCTAGATTTTTGTCATGCTTAGAAAAGCTTCTCCTAATCACTGCCTCTTGCTCCAACATCATAAAAACATTTACCTTTTTTTCTCCATCCATAATTCATTAAAAATTAAGAAATCAATGGTCAGATTTATAAAATGACTTGCCCATGGTCATACAACTAATTAAAGTTAGGAATAGTCTGCAGAAAAGATGGCAGTACTTCTCAAACAGTCCTAAAGAGTAATACTTTGTTTAATTTTAAAACTTTTTTTAATGTTAAGTGAGATTTTCACCCTTTAAAAATTCTGGCAATTTTCCAGAATCTCTTTTAGGAAATAAAAAGAAAATACTCTTTTAAACACTGATAATCCAAAAGACACAGTGGGATTTAATAGACAATATATACTCACCCTTGAGAAATTCCTTTATTAAAACATATGGGGAAATAACATATAGGAAAATTTGCATCAGTTTAATAAACCAGCCACTTAAGTCTTATTTTCCTAAAGCTATCTTATAATAGTTAGAGCCAACAGAAGATAGACTTTTAATTAAAAAAACAAAACAAAAAATGACGATATTCTTTCTTAAAATGATGTTTGGCATATAAAAATCATTTACATACTAATTTTCAGCAGTACTTTTGTCAGCTTCATAAATTACTATTTTACTATTTATCAGAATCTTATATCTTATATTCATATTTTTAACAAGGGTATTTGCACAGCTCTCAAGCCAACAGAATGTTAACATGCAATAGATACATGTCTTCTGAATTTACTATATGAGTTCCATTGATTTTTACTTTCTCTTCTAGATTTATTTTTAAAATAATAGAACAAATCCATGAGATAAAGCCATTCTCAGAAGGATCTAATAATATGTAGATAAACAATAATTGGCTATTTTCCAAAATAAACCTTTTCTTAGGTGAATTTAGTTTCAAAGTAATTTAGTCTTTATGCTTTCTATAACAATAAAAATTTTTATTTTTTTAAAAAGATTTTATTTATTTATTTGACAGACAGAGATCACACGTAGGCAGAGAGGCAGGCAGAGAGAGAGGGGAAGCAGGCTCCCCGCTGAGCAGAGAGCCTGATGCAGGGCTCGATCCCAGGACCCTGAGACCATGACCTGAGCCGAAGTCAGAGGCTTAACCCACGGATCCACCCAGGCGCCCCAAACCTTTTTTTTTTTAATTTTATTTATTTATTTGAGAGAGAGAGAGAGTGTGAGCGCACAAGCTGGGGGAGGGGCAGACTCCCCACTGAGTGGGGAGCCCTATGCATGGCTCAATCCCAAGACCCTGCCATCATGACCTGGACCAGAGACAGACACTTAACCAACTGAGCTACTCAGGTGCCCAACAATAAAAAGTTTTAAAGACAGTCTTCACTTTGATTAAGCTTTAACATCCATGAAACATCTTCAAAACCTTCCTCACTGGAATGTTCCTTCTAACAATTATGACGAACAGTCAACAACAGTGAAGCAATCTGGAATACAGAGCAGGAATGGGCAACAATCACCATCTAACTAACAGAATATTTTTTTCGTTTATGCATGTTTTCTTTCAATATTTCTTCATGGTACACATAGCACATAGTTACAAATCGAGTGTTCATAGTTTTATTTTCTTGTTACCGTTGTGTCATAAAACTTGTATTATTACCATTTGATTGACAGGAATTAAATTACCACAATATTCCTATGAGGATGTTTCCCAATTTAATTATTGTTTTTCTTTCCAGCTACTAGAATATTTCAATTATGTCTCTGTTGTTTATATTACATGTACTTTAAAAAGGATTTGAGGCTGTATAAAAGCAAAACATAGATAATTGAAACAGAAATAAGGAAATCTTTGTAGGGGTATCTGGGTGGCCGAGTTGGGTTGGCTTCTCACTCTTGATTTCTGCTGAGGTCTTGGGGTTGTGAGATCAAGCCCCGCATCGGGTTCTGCACTCAGCATGGAGTCTGCTTGAGAGTCTCTCTCCTTCTCCCTTTGCCCCTCCCCCAACTTGCATGTGCTTTCTCTCTTTAAAATAAATAAAATCTTAAGAAAATAGAAAGATTAATGAAGTGTTTAATAAATAAATATGCTAAAAATCTATATTATTTAATGAAGTAGCTCTAAGTTTCATTCCAGAGTATACTTTCAAACAGCTGTTAAAATAAGTCAACCTAGATAGAAGAGTATGAGCCTACAGGTACGTAAGTGTGAATATACAAACATTTGGGAGTGAATTTTTTACAGAAATATTCACTTCCAGCTGCTTTAAAAGATGAAGCTTCTTCATTTTGTTTAGTACTGTCTCAATCATATTTTTTCATTTTGGTAATCCTATCCTTGTAAAATGAATTGAGAAGTGTTCCCTTATTCTCTAATTAATTTTTGAAAGTTTTGTATAATATTAGTATTGTTTCTTCCTTAAGCATTTCATAAAATTCACCAGAGAATCCATATTAGCCTGGCATTTTCTTTGAATGAAGATTATAAATAATAGATATTTCTTTTTCTTTGGTGTCAAATTTGGTAAGTTGAATTTCTTAAGGAATCTGTCCATTTTGGCTAAGTTGTTGAAATTGTTGGCAGATTATTACTCAAAGTATTCTCTTACTTTCCTTCTGTTATCTGTAAAGTTTGTAATGAGGACCCCTCTTTCATGCCTGATATTAATAGTTTGTGTCGCCTTTCTATCTTGATCAGGATAGCTAGGACTTTAGTGATTTAGTTGATCTTTTCAAAGAACAGCATTTGCCTCTATGAATTTTCTCTGTTTTCTATTTTACTGATTTTTGCTTATTGTTTTTTCCTTATTTCTACTTTAGGTTTCATTTGCTCTTAAAAAACAAAAAAACAAACAAAAACACTCTTAAGGATGCCTGCATGGCTCATTTGGCTAAGCATCTGCCTTCAGCTGAGGTCATGTTCCTGGGGTCCTGGGATCCCACATTGGGTTCCTTGCTCAGCAGGAAGTCTGCTTCTCCCTCTGCCCTGCTGCTCCCCCTGCTTGTGCTCTTTCTCTCTGAAAATTAAATAAAATCTTCAATGAAAAAAAAAACTTTTAAAGAGGGATCCTCAGGTCATTGATTTTAATTTCTCTCTCTCTTTTCAAAGATTTTATTTACTTATTGAGAGAGAGAGCGCGCAAGTGCATGAGCAGGGGGAGGGACCAAGAAAGAGGGAGGGAGAGACTCTCAAGCAGATTCCCTCCTAAGTGTGGAGCCTGATGCAGGGCTCTATCTCGCAGTGCTGAGATCATGACCTGAGCTGAAATCAAGAGTTGGGTGCTCAACCGACTGAGCCATTTAGGCACCCCTAAACTTCTCTTCTAATGTAAACATTTTAAAGCTATAAACTTCACCCTGAGCACAGTTTTAGCTGCATCCCACAAATTTTGATATATTGTGTTTTGATTTTTATTCAGTTCTAAATATGTTCTGATTTCTTTTGTCATTTCCCTTTGACCCATGTAATTATAAGGGTGTTATTTTATTTCCAAATATTTGAAAATATTCTTTAAAAACATACATATCTTGGGGCATCTGGGTGGCTCAGTGTTAAGGTTAAGCCTCTGCCTTTGGCGTAGGTCATGATCTCAGGGTTTTGGGATCAAGCCCTGCATCAGGTTCTCTGTAGGAAGCCTACTTCTCCCTCTCTCTGCCTGCCTCTCTGCCTACTTGTGATCTCTGTCTGTCAAATAAATAAATAAAATCTTTAAAAAAAAATACATATCTTACTATTATTGATTCCCAGTTTAATTTCACTATTTTCCAAGAGTATAACTCATGTGATGTCAATCATACAGCATTTATTGAGACATTTTTTATAGCCAAGTATATTTGTCTGTCTTGATAAAAAGTACCAGGTGCACTTGAAAAGAACATCTGTTCTGCAGTTGCTGGGTGTAATGTTCTGTATTAGATCAGATAATTGATCATGTTGTTTAGGTCATCCATGTTATTACTGATATTTTACCTGTTTATTCATAAATTGGTAAGAGAGAGATATTAATACCTCCAAATGTATTTATAGTAATGTGATTCTCTTTCTTTAATTTTGTCATTTTTGCTTCATGAATTTGAAGCTTGATTACTGAATGGGTATACAATTAAGATTATTGTGTCTTCCTGTGAATTGGCCCTTTTCCATGAGTATGAAATGTCCCCTTTGTTTCTGGAAATACTGTTTGAAGCTATTCAACACACTAATTTCATCTTTCTTATACTTAAAATTTTCATGGGCTTTTTTTTCCATTTACTTTCAACTCATCTGTATATTTATATTTAAAGCATCTTATACAGACTGTATGATTGCGTCTTCCTTTATATAAAAATCTAATCTGATAATCTTTGTCTTGACTTGGATTGTTTAATCAATTAACATATAATACAATTACTAATGTGATTGGATTTAGGTCTACTATTTTATTATTTTCTTTACTGTTTATCCTCCTCATTTTTGGTTCTTCTTTCTCTTTTCTTGATTTATTTTGGATTATTCAGTTATTTTTTTTAAAACTTCACTTTATTTTATCTAGTGTTTTAAAAAATTTTATCTAGACTAGACTTTGTCTAGTTTTTTTTAGTTACCTTTTTGCATTTTTTAGTAGTTGCTTTAGGGATTACAATATATACCTTTAGTTTTTCAAAGTTCACCTTGAATTAATAGTATATCACTCCACATAAAATGTAAAAACTTTTCAATTGTATTGGTCCATTTTCATGCCCCTACTGTCCTTTTGGCTATAATTGTCATGTGTTATATTTACTTCTATTAAAAATTTCATAAGAAAATGTTATAGTTTTGGCTTTTATTTGTCCTATGTGTTTTAAAGAAATTAAGAGGAAAATAGCCCTTTCTATTTATCCAGATATTTAGCATTTCTAATGATCTTTATTCTTTCTTGAAGATCTAAAATTATCTCATGCCATTTTTCTTCGGTTTAAAAAACTTCCTTCAGAATTTCTTATATTGAAAATCTGATGGAGATAAATTTTCCAAGCTATCTTTTATCTGTGTTCTTATTTTGCATTCATTCTTGAAGGGTATTTTCACTGGATAAAGATTTCAGGTTTGTTGAGTTTTTTATTGTTAGCACTTTGACTGTGTTGTTCCAGTACCTTTGGCTTCCATTGTTTCTGATGAGAAGTCAGCCATTTGGGGTACCTGGGTAGTTGAGTCAATTAAGCATCTGTCTCTTGATTTTGGCTCAGGTCATCAGCTCAAGGTCATGAGATTGAGCCCTGCATCAGGCTCCATGCTAGGCGGGAAGTCTGCTTATGATTCTCTCTCTTCTTCTCCTTCTGCCCATTCCCTCACTCTCTCTGTCTCTAAAATAAATAAATTTTAAAAAGTTAGCCATTAACCATATCTTCTGTATGTTAGTTATCATTTTTTTCTTATTGCTTTCAAGATTTCTCTTTATCTTTTGTTTTCATCAGTTTGACTAGGATATGCCTAGTTATTATTTTCCTCATATTTATTATCCTAGGGATTTGCCGAATTTCTTGTATCTGTATTTTTTATTATACTGACAAATCAAGTACATTTTCAGACATTTTTTCAAATTTTTTTTCTGCTTCTTCCTCTTCTAATTTTCCTTCTGTAACTTTAGTTTCTTAAATTTTGGACCTTTGGTATTGTTACACAGGTTCATGAATATCTGTTTATTTTCTTTCTGTCATTCTTTCTCTATTTTTCAGATTGGGGCAGTTCTATTGGCTTATTTTCAAGTTAACTGATTCTTTCTCTTGTTATCACCATTCTGCTGTTAAGATCATCCAGTAAATTTTTTGTTTTAGTTATTGTTTTTTTGTGTGTGGGGGGGTGGTTTTTGTTTGGTTCTTTTCATAATTTTTCTCTTCTGAGCCTTTCTATTTTTAATTTATTACAGTGTATTTTTCTTTACCTCATTAAGCATAGTTATAATAGCTTGATTAAGTGCTTGTCTGCTGGCTTTAGTCTGCTAATACTAACATCTGAGTCATCTTTAGATTAGCCTCCATTTATTATCTTTTCTTTGAAAGATAATCACAGTTTCCTGATCCTTTATATGTCTTGTAATTTTGGATCATATCTTGAATGTTTTGAATTTAATGTTGTGGAGATTTTGTTTTCCATTTTAGTCCTCCAAAGAGTGCTCATCTTTTTGTTTGAGCATGCAATTTACAGCAAAATCTTTTTGGTGACAGCTCAAATTTCAGTGTAGTTCTTTTATACCTGAGCTATTTGCTGTGTGTTTGTAGTTCAAGGGTCAGCTGGAAACTTGGTTATATTTTGGAAACAAAATTTAGGGATCTCTCTTTGGTTCTTTCTTTTCTAAGGTTCCACTCTCAGCTTATAATGATGCAGGTTGCCCTGAACTCTGTATTTTCGGTCTTCAGGCCAGAAAAACTACAGATTATTGGAGCTCTGCATAGTGCCACCACTTTGGCCTGACCTCAGGCTAAACTGTCTTCCACACAAAAATGTGAAATGCCTTGTGTCACTCTCGTCTCCCAGTTTTTCAATTTTCCTCCCAAAACTACCTGTTGTTTTTTACTTTCTCTCCAGAATCTTCAAGTAATTTTTGTATATTGTCCAACGTTTATCTGTTATCTGTAGAAGAATTAGTGTTTTAGGAGCTAACTCAGTCATCTAATTCTCCATTTAATTTTTTTTCTTTTGAAAAGATTTTTTTAAATTCTCTTAAGTGACCTCGGCAAACTGCAAAAGAAAAGTTACTCCCCTTTTTCTTTACAAGTCAACTCCCACCCACTTGAAATATCTATTATTAAAAAGATAGTCTATCTCCCTTCTTACCAATCTCTAAACTCACACACACAGTTATATTAAAATATAAAGGATTTTTCCTTTTAAAAAAGGACTCAAACTGTACTTATTACTATGTAAATTTATTAGTGTGTCTTTTTTTTTAAGATTATTTATTTATTTATTTGACAGAGAGAAATCACAAGTAGGTAGAGAGGCAGGCAGAGAGAGAGAGAGAGAGAAAGAGAGAGAGAAGCAGTCTCCCTGCTGAGCAGAGAGCCTGATGCAGGGCTCGATCCCAGGACCCTGAGACCATGACCCGAGCCAAAGGCAGAGGCTTAACCCACTGAGCCACACAGGTGCCCCTCTTAGTGTGTCTTGAACAGATTTTTGGGTTAACATATACACATCTGACACATTTTCAAAAACTTGAAAAGTGTAGATTTGTGACTATCCATACAGAATATTAGCAAATAATGTCTTGAAGGTAAAAGTAACATTTCTCATCAGTTCTTGTGAGCTCAGATCCCAGCCCCTGTCTGGATTAGTAGAGAAGAAGAAACAACAATCTCAATACTGATTGTAGAATCCTTCTAGGTTAAAGAAGACTGGGGTTTTGGTACACCTGGGTGGCTCAGTTGGTTAAGTGTCTGCCTTCAGCTCAGGTCATGATCCTATGGGATTGAGTCCCATATCGGGGTCTTTGCTCATCATGGAACATGCTTCTCCCCCTGCCCCTCCTCCCCTCATGCATACTCTTTCTCTTTCTCTCTCTGGCAAATAAATAAATAAGTAAATAAATAAGTAAGTAAGTAAATAACTTGAGTTTAAGAAGACGACTGGGGTTTTCTTGGAGGATTAGAATCACTACAGATGGAAATTGTATAGTGTCTTCCTCATGCAAAGAGAATTTACTGAGACTATTATATAAATAATCAGAGCAAAACCAGAAGAGAATTTTACATTATTAAAACAATGGACGAAGCACTTTCTATGATAACACTCTAAAGCTTTATGTAACTGATCTCTTTTCCTTGGGTGGTGGGGTCATTAGAGTCAACGGAGAGTAGTTCCAGGGTAAAAAAGGAAACTAAGAATAATAGGACTGGATTTTTTTTTTAAGTCAGGTGATTTTATAGCCATTTATGGACTCCTTAGCTGACAATTATAAGTTTATCTTATGCCTATCTAATCATGTTGTCACATGAAGAACTCAAGGAATAAATTTTACTAAATCTAACATCATTTGAGATCTTTATAATACATTTAGCTTATTTTTTCTTGTGATCATATAAAGTTTTAGCGCTTTTCCAGAGATATGAAATCTTTTTCCTGAAAGATCTCTCTGTATCAGTTTGTTTAAACACAATGCCAGGCATTCATTCTGGGTATTATATTCCAAATACAAATATGTGTTTTGACTATTGTAAATAATGCTGCAATGAATGTAGAGGTGCAGATATCTCTCCAAAATGGTAAATTCATTTCCTTCAGATATATACCCAGTAGAAGAATTAATGAATCATAAGATAGTTCTATTTTTAATGTTTTGAGGAATTTCAATACTGTTCTCCACAGTGGCTGAAACGCAATTGTGATTGCATAAAAAACTCAACACTTTCATTCCTTCTCTCTTTATGTTTCTGATGTCACAATATATCTCTTTTGTATTGTGTATTTATTAAGAATGTATTGTAGCTATATGTATTTTAATTTTTTATTAGTTTAATGTTCTTCGCTTTTACCTCTTTTTAAAAAAGATTGTATTTATTTATTTGTCAGAGAGCACAAACAGAGGGAACAGCTGAAGCAGAGGAAGAAGCAGATTCCCCACTGAGCAGGGAGCCCAATGTGGGGCTCAATCCGTTTTATTAGAGTTAAATGGTTAACACACCACTGTAATAAAGTATTCTGAATTTGATTAAATCTTTACCTTTACCCATGTGTTGTATATTTTCACGTGTTTTTATGGTACTAATTAATGTCCTTTCATTTCAGCTTGAAAAACTCCTTTCAGCATTTCTTGTAAGGCAGTTCTAGTGGTGATAAACTTCCTCATGTTTATGAGCTTCACAAACTTGGATGCCCAAATCTCTCCCCTGATTTGGAAAGTTCTCAGCCATTATTCCTTTAAATAAGTTTTCTGCCCACATCTCTTTCTTGGACCTTAGTAATTCACAGATTAGGTCTTTCAATGTTATCCGATCAATCGCATATGATTTCTTTCTTTCTTCATTTTTTTTTCTTTATTCTCCTCTGGATAATATAAAGGTCCCATCTTCTGAATCAGATTTTTTTCTTCTATTTCATTCATTCTGATGTTGATGTAATCTATTGCATTTTTTCATTTCATTCATTATATTAATCAGATCCAGAATTTCTGTTTTGCTCTTTTTATTTATATCTCTTTGCTAAAATTTTCATTTTATTCATGTATTCTTTTCCCAATTTCATTGAATTCTCTTTCTTTGTTTTCTTGTAGCTAATTGAGATTTCTTAAAACAGCCATTTTGAATTCTTTTTTGGGTAAATCTTTATTGGGTAGATCTCCATGTCTTTGGTGTTGGTGACAATGATTTTTATGATCATTTGATTGTGTCATGTTTTCCTGATTTTTCATGTTCTTTGATGTCTTGCATTGTTCTCTTCACACACTTCCTTCTGTCTTTGCTGGGTGACTTTGGGAGAGAAATATCTTCCATCAGCGTTGCTACAGATTCTGAGGCTTTCTCAGATCTTTTACAGATATGTCTGTTGAACATTTCTTACTTCATCTTGTGGCAGAATTCTTAAGTTTCTTTGCTTTCTCTCAGTCCTGCAACATACCTTTATGCCAATAGACTACCTTTGCTTTCTAAGGACACTGCTAAAGCTCAAATTTGTGGTCTCTCTTTGACTCACGGATTCAGTCTGGCTTTCTGTATATATTCACTGTATATATTCACTGACTCTGAGAGTGCATGTAGGGAACCAGCCACAGAGTGGGGTACGTGGGTGAGACAGATTGAGTGCTAGGGATACCTGTGTGCCACTGGAGTGATTTCTAGGCAGTGTCCCCAAGAGCTTGTGGGCAAGCTCCTTGATGGAGTTCATGACGCTGTTAGTGGGATCCATGTCCCTTTAATGCCATTAGAGAGTTCTATCTGCTGCCCTTCTAGGATCCTTCCACCTGCCAGCTGTGCAGCTCAAGACTCAATACTGCTTTGGGTGGGGTGAGAGAGATATGGACCTCTCTGGGGGCTCCCACACAGTCACACACACTCACTTTCCCCTGCAGGAGAAATCACAAGCCGATTACTTCTCTCTTGACCCTGGGCTGTGCCACCTCAGATGAAGGGTGGTATGAGTAAAGTCACTTTTTCTTACTCTCTCCAGGGTATCCAAATGTATTTTTTTTTTTGTTCCAGCAGTGTGCTAGAACTTCTCTGCTAGACTCCTGGACTTTCACAAAGGCTCTGCAGGCATTATCTAAGACAGTGTTCTTGACCGGCTTCCAGACCACAGTCAAGAAGGACTGGAACTGCTTTATGGACCAGCAGAAGGGCCACAGTCAAGACTTAGGTCAGTATGTCTGCTACTGAAGAAATGGGGTAGGTAATGCTCCTTGCAGGTCCTTTGGTGTATGGTGCTGTATCTGACAATGGAAATTTTTTTCCTATTAATGGATACCAAATTGTTGCTGGGGGCTTACAGGTGAGCCACATCTTTATTTGGCCATTTTGCTAACGTCATTCCACACTGCATTCTTGCTTGCATGGTTTCTAAGAATTTGGGTGTGATTCTTATCTTTGCTCCTTTATAGATAAGTTTTTTTTTTTGTTATTGTTGTTGTTTTTAAACGCTGGCTTCTTTTAAGATCTTGTCTTTATCTTTTATTTTCTACAGTTTTTTTCTCTGCCTCATTACAGTTTGTAGGTTTTTTTTTTTTTTTTTCTCACATTTCCTGCCTAGTGTTCTCTGAGCTTCCTGATGAAGAGTTTGGTGTCTAGTACTAATGTGGGGAAAATTCTGTCATTATTACTTCACGTATTTTTTTCTTTTCCTTCCTTTTCCCTTTTTTTTTCTTCTCTCAGTCTCCCTTCCTTCCTTCCAATATTCCCATTACATGTATGTTACACCTTCGGTAGTTGTCTAGGACAAAACAATCCTTGGTTTTTCTTTACTCTCACACTACCACCACACTACCGCACTTCACTTCTGACAACAGATATGCGGACTATCCCCCACCCTCCCCCCTACACAACTGAGCAATTTTCAGCAACACCAGCTGGTGTCCTACAGTTCAATTTTTTAAAAAAAATTATATTTATTTATTTATCTGAAAAATAAAGATCACAAGTAGGCAGAGAGGCAGGCAGAGAGAGAGAGAGAGGAGGAAACAGCCTCCCTGCTGAGCAGAGAGCCCAATGTGGGGCTCAATCCCAGGACCCTGGGATCATGACCTGAGCCAAAGGCAGAGGCTTTAAACCACTGAGCCACCCAGGCACCCCAATTCAGTTCAATTTTGACAGTATCTGGTGTTGGTGTAGACCCCACAGGTTAAGGGCTTGGTCTCAGAAGACTGCCCTTCCTACCTCGGTGTCATTTGCAAGTCCCAGCTTGTCATTTTTTCCTCTCACCAACCAACTATAAATTGGAGGTTTCTATGCCCCACCCTTTGGGTTCAGTCTTTGGTGGAACAGCTCACTGAACTCACTTTGACTTAGATGTTACCTATATGTCTGTTATGTAATAAAGGATAGAAAAAAGTACAGATGAATAGCCACATGAAGTCATACATTGGGTGAGGTCCTGAAGAGTCCTGAGTGCAGGGACCTTTGTCCCCATGGAGTTGGGTGTACCACCTTCCTGGCACCTGGATGTATTCACCAATCTGGAAGCTCTCTTACCCCTGTACTTTGGGGGTTTTATGGAGGCTTCATTATATAATATGATTGGTCAGTAACTCGGTCTCCAGTACCTCACTCCTTCCTGGAGGATGGGAGGCAGGACGGAATTTCCTTATTTACTTCTGCTGAACAACTCTCATCGTAAAGCCATCCAGGAGCCCACCAAGAGTCACCTCATCAGAACAAAGACATTCCTGTCACCCAGGAATTCTAGGGAATTTAGGAGCTTTCTGTTATTGACTAGGGTCAAAGAAGAAGTATTAGAAAAAAATAAGCTCCTAATATTCTTATCATGTAGGAAATTACAAGGGTTTTGTTTTGTTTTGTTTTGTTTTATCTCTGTACCAGGAACTAGGGGCAAAGACCAACATATGTATATTTTCTATTATGTCTCAATAATTGTCCCACAGGTCTTGGATAGACTCTTCTGGTTTTTTCAGTATTGTTTTTCTGTTTTCCTTTCATTTTTGGAAATTTCTATTGTGATCTCTTCAAGCTTGGCTATCTATTGCTCAGCTGTGTCTTCATTTCTGTTACAGTGATTTTGACCTCTAGTATTTCTTTTGATTCTTTCTTAGAACCTTCATCTTTTTGCTTACATCGCCCATTTGTTCTTGCATGTGTCTACTTTATGTAGAGCCTTTAGCATATTGTTTTAAATTCCTTGTCAAATTATTCCTTTATCCTTGCCATATTGGAGTCTGATTCTGATGCTTTCTTTGTCTTTTCAAACTGTGCTTTTTGGCTTTTAGTATGCCTTGTGGTTTTTTTTCTTGTTAGCCATTCATGATGTACTCTGCTATAGATGGAATTTTGTATCCTCCCCAAATTCAAAATTCCCCCCAAAATGTTCAAGCCTAATTCCCAATGGGATGATATTTCTCAGTAGGGCTTTTGGAAGGTGATTAGTTCATGAGGGGGGAACCTTTAAAAATGGGACTAGAAAGCTTATAAAAGAGACCCCAGAGAACTCCCTTGCCTTTTCTGCCATTTGAAAACATACCTAGAAGATGGCTATCTATGAACCAGAAAGTAGCACCTACAAGATCTTGATCTTGAACTATCCAGCCTCCAGAACTGTGAAAAATACTTTTTGTGAGTGGTTTATAACCCACCCAGTTTATAAACTACTACTATAATAATATATATATGTATATATATATATATATACACATATCTACCTATCTATATATATAGATAAATATCTATATATAGATAGATATATATAGTAGCCTCAATGGACTTAGACATACTAGGTTAAAGTAACTGGTTTAAAGTAGGTCTTTAGGAATATGATAGTAAGTTATGGGGGAGGGGTGGGTAGGAAATGTTCTATAGTCCTATGATTAGGTCTCAATCCCTCTTTTTTTTTTTTTTTTTGAGATTTTACTTTTAAGTAATCTCTACACCCGACATGGGACTGGAATTGCAACTCTAAGCACAAGAGCCACATGCTGTACTGACTGAGCCAGCCAGGCACCCCAATTATATCTAATCTTTCAGTAAAGATTATACCTCTGGACTGTGGGCTTCACAAGTGCTTCTCAGTTCTCCCATTTCCTCTTTAGGTGGGGTGAGTGAGCTGGAGTTGGGTATTTCCTTTCCTCCTGGTCAGTTAGTCTCTGATGAGATTCCAGTAGTTCATGCTCTGCTAAAGTAGTTTCACTTGAGGATAGGCCTTACTAAGAACAGAATGCTCTGACATATTAAAAAATGTTTTTTTTCCACTCTCCCTGATGGAAGCATGAATGTATTTTTCTCTGACATTCAGTGTGAGAACTACATACAGCTCTAGGAGTTGAAACACCAAAAGTATGGGAGCTCTTTTGAGTGGGTCTTCCTGGAGTTTTTAGCTATCAGAATTGTCCACGCTGAGCTTCCAGAAATTCACCAGTGAAGTTTAGGCTTTCCTACCTTGGCCCTGGCTCCCCTTGAGGTTTCTGCTCGGGTAAGTTATAATTCTTTATATTCATCTGTGTGTCTCTCCAATTTGGGGGAACAGTGATTTGCCTCTTGAACTCACTTCTCTGACAGTCATAAGAGGAGTTTTTGTTTTTTCAATTTGTTCAGCTTTTACTCATCAGCATTGAGTGGTGGCTTCTATGCTGCTTATATGTTGGACTGAAAACTAGAAGTACTATGATGTCATTTTAATGATGAAAAAAACTGAAGGAATAACAAAGAATTGTTGAGTGAAAAATAATTTAAAATTCAAATATTATCTCTCTGTACATTTGAATTCAAATATCATCAATATTCACTTCAAATATTATACCTGTATATTTAGTAAGAAAAAATAATTTGTTAATGCTTCTTTCTAATTAAACTTGGTAGATTCTCAGCTTTAGATTTGGCCATATTTTCTGCTGGTAGAATAAGGATTCTGAGTACAGTTCAGTGATTATTACTCAATCTGTTTTGGGTCTAGCCCCTGAACATGTTTCTGAGTCCCAGGGGAAAAAAACTAAATGGCTTTAAGTAGAAACCAAAAGGATTGTTTCATTAAAATCTTTACCCACTGTGTCCCAAATATCTTTGGTACTGCACTTGAAGTTAGAAATCTGAGGGAGCCATCTGCCCACCCCTGCTATGGACAACAGTGTGGTTTGGGTACCTTGAAAGCTAAGTGTAGCTGTCTTTGAAGAACTGGCAAGGCAGCAGGAGGGACTGTGACATGCAAAGGAACAACATGTGATGGTGCTAAGTTCCCACCAGTTCTCAACAGAGCAACAGTAGTCATCAGCAAAGAATTGCTTTGCTAGATGGAACTGTAAGAGAGGGTTTTTTTGTAGCCCAGTAGAACAAATATGGTGAAAGTTTAGGGCAAGCAAGACACCATAGGAATACTTAGGAGATACTTTGGAAGGAATCTGAGATGCTGTATCACCAGTAGGAAGCAACTAGGAACTAAACTTTGGGCTTTAATAAAACTGTGACATAATTTGTGGTGCCCAGTGAAATTTGGCTGTATTATATTAATATCCATTCAATATCTTAACACATAGGCTCTTTTGACCCTTGTTACCATTAGTGAGAAGCAGCAGGATTTTTTTTTTTTTGTAGCCTTAAAGTTATCAGTGAATGTATAAAGCGAATAAATAAAAGAACCTCTGCTAAAACGTCATCACTCAACTGCTAAGAGGATAAAGTAAAACTCATGTTGGCTTACACATAGTGTCAAAGGGGTAAGACAAGCCAATATTTATTATCCATAAGTCACAATATGCCATTTTCAAAATGAGTTTTATATTAATACCTATTAAAGAAAAGATATATTCTAACTTTGTTAAACAAAATTGAAGAATGACCCATTCCACTTGCAAATACATTTAAAAATAAATGCAGTCTTAATTTAGAGACCACCAACATTGACACTGGTCCCTTCAAGTTAAAAAACACAAAGGAAATTTTAATAGCATCCAACAGAAAAAAGTTATCTCATTATAGAACCTATAACAAAGAGTTCCAGGGTTTTGGAGGAACAACGAAATGAGATGTTCAATAATTGAGCATATAATGCTATTTTTCCATATTGTCTCCTGAGGATGATATTGAATAGATGGTTTTCCTTAAGTAGAGACCAAGCTATTCCAAGTAGAATGTTGGGCACAGCAAAGATGGCGCTGGCCTGCCTTCTCTTCCGGCTAGAAAAGGCGCCACCGTGGCAGTATTGGCGCCAACGTGGCGGTTTCGGTTCCGCATATCTCTGATATTTCCTCCTCTCGCCCAACACACCCTACCCAGTTACTGACTACGTAACCAAACCCCATAGGCTCTCTCCCCGCTGACCTCATTTCCCATCCCCTACCCAATATAAGCTGCAACCCCGCTCAATAAAGTGAGATCCTGCTTCGACAGTCTGGTGTGGTTCGTTAATGCGCCTGGACTCGCGACACTCGCCATCCCACTCAGCCCCAAGGGGAGCTACCGGCTGGCCCGGGCGCTCTCCTCGTGCCTGTCGGCCCACAAAACCTACCAGAGTCCGACAGTAGAATCCCCACTGATTATTTTAATATCATATTGTTTTAGTTCTAACATTTAACATTTCCTGAAGATTCTGAAACACTTAGTACTAAAGAGAAGACACTAAAATTTATATTACTCAAGGGAAGAAATGAGCATTATGTTTCTTTTTAAATGGTTATAAAAATAAAATTTCCTGAGCTTTCTTGCTTGTTTGAAAATCCATCATTCTGAGTACTTGGTCTAATTTGGAATCAGGAACATTAATTCTGTGGCAACCTGAATTGCTGCTTAAGCTTATGAACTTTTTATAGTCCTTTAAAAGAATCTTCTGTCATGTTGACTCTTTTTCTCAGATTTACTCAAGTTTTCCAGAGACATCAGGAATATGTGTAGGGCATTTGTTCCTCTTAGCAACAAATTCACTTTAAAAAAATTTCTTCACTGGAAAAATTAGTATGGAATATGACAGACGGTCTCTTATGTGCTTTTTGTCACAGACATTACTTTTAAATAAAAATCCGAACACTCTTAGTTATTCTCTTTTTTTAAAATTTTTTATAAACATATATTTTTATCCCCAGGGGTACAGGTCTGTGAATCACCAGGTTTACACACTTCACAGCACTCACCAAAGCACATATCCTCCCCAATGTCCATAATCCCACCCCCTTCTCCCAAACCCCCTCCCCCCAGCAACCCTCAGTTTGTTTTGTGAGATTAAGAGTCACTTATGGTTTGTCTCCCTCCCAATCCCATCTTGTTTCATTTATTCTTCTCCTACCCACTTAAGCCCCCATGTTGCATCACCACTTCCTCATATCAGGGAGATCATATGATAGTTGTCTTTCTCTGCTTGACTTATTTCGCTAAGCATGATACGCTCTAGTTCCATCCATGTTGTCGCAAATGGCAAGATTTCATTTCTTTTGATGGCTGCATAGTATTCCATTGTGTATATATACCACATCTTCTTGATCCATTCATCTGTTTTTGGACATCTAGGTTCTTTCCATAGTTTGGCTATTGTGGACATTGCTGCTTAGTTGGAAGATTTTTTATGTTAATTCTAGTAAAATTAGATCAAGTTGTCATGACCGAAGTGTTATAAATGGTTTTGGTGATAGTGAGTAGATTCACAAATTCAGACATTGAACTAATATTTTAACTGGTAATTGTGTTCAACTTGGGGATCTAGGATCATAGTGTTAATAACTACATTTTCCAGTGGTGTGGAGTAGTAATCCTCATAAATTTTCTGCCTTTTCTTATGTCTTTTCAACACACTTTTCTTTTTTTTCGTGATTGTATAGCAAGGAATCCTTGGAACATGTCTATTCTTTTCTCTCAAATACATTTACTTAATATTACATACTTTAAAGGTCACCATGCCTGGCAGCTATTCTATTATGGTGTGTTTTAAAAAGATAATTAAGGTCAAAGATACAGATCTGAACATATAATAATCAACACAAAACTGAAAAAGAAGAATAAAATTGGAGAACTCATGCTGCCATATTTTAATACTTACTAAAAAGCCACAGTAATCAAGCAGGATGGCGTTGGCAAAATAATAGACACATAACTCAGTGAAACAGAATAGAGAACCCAGAAATAGAATATCACAAATATAGTCAGCTGATTATTGACAAAGGTACAAAAGCAATTCAATGGAGAAATAATAGTCTCTTCAATAAATATTGCTTATAAAATTGGACATCCATATGCAAAAAAATTAACATAGACACCAACTTTATACCCTTCACAATAATTAATTCAAAGCAGATTATAGATCTAAATATGAAATACAAAACTGTAAAGCTTATAGAAGAAAACATGAGAAAAATCATGACAGAGTTTGGTGATGAGATTTTATTTATTTATTTATTATTTTTTTTAAGAGAGAGAGAATGTGAGTGGTAGGGGAAGGGCAGAGAGAGAGAGAGAATCTCAAGCAGACGCCTTGCCGAGCACAGAGTCGGACTTGGGGCTTGCTCTCACGATGCTGGGATCATGACCTGAGCTAAAATAGTTGTACTGACTGAGCCACCCAGGTGTCCCAGTGATGTGGTTTTATGTACAACACCAAGAGCATGATCCATGAAAGAACACGTGGATATTGGACTCTATTAAAGTTAAAAAATTTTGCTATGCAAGGGTGCCTGGGTGACTCAATGGTTTAAAGCCTCTGCCTTCAGTTCAGGTCCTGGGATCGAGCCCTGCATTGGGCTCTCTCAGCAGGGAGCCTGCTTCCCCCTCTTTCTCTGCCTGCCTCTCTGCCTACTTATGATCTCTTTCTCTGTGTCAAATAAATAAAAAAATCTTAAAAAAAATTTTTTTTTTGCAATGCAGAAGATCCTATTAAAAGGATGAAAACACAAATCACTGTCTGGTAAAAGATTTGCAAATCACATAGCAGATAAAGGACTATACCCATAATATATAAAGAACTCTTAAAAGGCGGTAATAAGGAAACAAAACAATTTAAAAATAGGCAAAAGAGAGAGAGATAGGCAACATGGCATAGTAGGGAACTCACAAAGTACATCTCTCTGCAAAAGCAGAGATTAAGTGGCAAAAAAAAAAAACCCTGTAACCATAAACCTTTTTGGAGGATTCTGGAATCTAAACAAAAGCTTGCAACAAATAGAGCAACCCTTAATAAAAAAGAAAAGCTTACTTTTAGTGAGAGGATAATTAAGGTCATATGAGGGGTAATCTGATAGAGATGCCAGATTATGTAATCTGCAATATATAATGTATCAAATCATTGTGCACTTTATATAATGTATCAAATTATTGTGCACACAAATACATTGTGCACTTTAAACTTATACCACATTATACATCAATTATATCTCAATAAAACTGGGGACGGGGAGAAAAATTAACATACCCAAATTTGTGGAATAGAATAAAAATAGTGCTAAGAGGGAAATTTCTAGTTTTAAACAGTTATATAATTATTTTTTAATTTAAATTCAATTAGCCAACATATAGAACATCATTAGTTTCAGATGTATATTTCAGTAATTCTAAAGAATATATTAAAAAAAGAAGGAAGATCTCAAATCAACAACCTAGACTTCAACCTTAATGAACTAGAATAAGAAGAATAAATTAAACCCAGAGCAAACAGAAGGAAATAATAAAGGCTAGAGTGTATAAAGCTAAACATAGTTTTATCTTATGATCCAGAAATAATGCTCCCTAAGTATTTACCAAACTGATTTGAAAAATTATGTCTGCACAAAAGCTTGCATGCAAGTGTTTAAAGCAAGTTTATTCATAATTGCTAAAAACTGGGAGCATTCAATATATTCTTCAATAAGTGAATATGTAAAGAAACTATGGTATATTCAGACATAAAAAGGAGTATGCTATCAACCATACAAAATGTGAGTGAATTATAAGTATTTATTGTTAAGAAAAAGAAATGTCTGAAAAGGTTATATGTTGTATAATTCCATATATTTGACATTTTGGAAAAGGCAAACCTATAGAGATGGTAAACAGATCAGTTGTTGCCAAAGGTTTTTGGAGGAGGGAGGGTTGAACAGGTGAAGTACAAGGGATTTTTTTATGGTGGAAAATGTATGTATGCAACTGTAATGGTGAATATATGACATTATGTATTTGTTAAACCCCATAGAACTACAGCACAGAGTATTTTAAAATAGCATTTAGGAGGTTGGGCAGTCTCAGAATGGAATGCATACTCTCAGAAAAGAAAATTGGGGTAGGGGGTGGTCCCCCTTGTAAAGGGTGGGAACTAAGACTAAAGGCAAAAAAAATAAAAATTGTACATAAGCACTGTACTCTAGTTGGTAAAGATTTATCTCATGAACATATGACATCATTGTTACCTCATGTTTAACTTCATATAAATACATATGGGTACATAAATATTTTTAAGTACGTATGTAATATGGGCCACTACACACATTTTGTCCTTTCTCTGTCCTCTAAGAAGGTTAAGAAGCAATGACATCTTGGTAACAATGAACACACCTAACACCCAGATCTTGGTTTCTAATACTGTTCTTCAACAATATGAACCAGGGTTTCTTGGAGAAATGGCTGATAGTAGAACTGGGGCAATGCATATAAACAAGATGCTCCTGTAGTGTTTTGTAGTTCCAAAAGGTAAGGGAATTCTCAAAGAAATAAATACTACAACAATGTGTGTCAAAGGGACACAAAAGCCAATTGAAAGACTTACCAATGGCCAAAGCTGGAACAATTTTAGCAACAAAATTAATAATGTAGAATTGGATTACAACCCAAAGTATAAAATAAATATCCATGAGTCCATATTAGGGAATGTTTGAATAAATAAGTAAATATGAGAAAATATATACATTTTCTATACAGAAACATTCCAAATTATTTGTATAGATATTTTGTTGTTATGGAGGTGGGTATATCTAGTAACTTCTTTCCAAAGAATACAGTATGAAAAGGAGGAGAAAAAGAGTAACTTCACAGTAGAGACACCTAGTGAATATTACCTTAGCCAGATAATCAAGGTCAATAGCAACAGTAAGAAGTCATGTTGACAGAATGTACCCATGATATGATGTGATGAGAATAGTACTTTATTTACATCTGTGATCTTTCCAAAAGGCATTAAACACCAGTCCAATCATGAGAAGAAAAAAAAAAGACAACCCCAATATTGAGAGATGCTCTACAAAATAATGACTAGTACTTTTCAAAACTGAAGATCATTAAAAATGAGGAAAGTCTGAGAAACTGTCACTCTGTAGAGGAGCCTGAGGAAGGATGATGAATAAATGTAGTGTGATATCCTGGATGGGATCACGGAAAGAACATTAGGTAAAAATGAAGAAAATCAGGATAAGATATGGACTTCAGTTAATAATGATATGTCAATAGTGGTTTATTAGTTGTATTAAATGTACCATACTAATATGATAACAAAAGGGGAAAGGATATAGGAAGCATATGGAAAATCATGTTCTATTTTTACGACTATTTTGTAATATAAAACTCTTCTAAAATGAAAACTATTTTTTAAGAATATATAGAATTTACATAAGAATGCATTTGTGGGTGATAAAAGAACTTGAGGTCTTCAGCTGTCCCTTTGTAGACCTAGATATCAGTAGCACTAGTGAGACTGTGCTTACTAAGTCAGAAGAGACTCTGCAGTGATAGGGGGCTCTGGGCTTAGAACCTTGCCCTCAACAGTACTAGTAGACTTCATCATTAATAACACTTACTGAACGCAATCAGGAAAAGCTGTGACCATAGACATGCACAAAGATGTTCACATGACTTATAGATATAGCTGGTCAGCTTTCCTTTGCTTCCTCTACAGCCACATCTCATACCAGTCTTTTCTTGATTGCTACACTCTAGCTACACTGGATTTCTTTCAGTTTCTTATAGATATTATTACCCACCCTCACCTCTGTGTCTTTTCCTTCTACTTGCAGTTCTTTCCAAGTCCCAAACCCCCCTTTACCCTGTTTGCCCAGTTAATTCTAACTCATCCTTCATTTGAAATGCCATATTTTTTAAATAAGTAAATAAATTTAATAAAAAAAATGAAATGCCATATTTTTAGGAAGGTCTTCCTGGCATCCTAGACAATACACTATACTTCTTCATTTGTGGCATGCATCCTATTTATAATGGCTTGTTTCTTTTTTAATTGAAGTATAATTGATATATAACATAGTTTCAGTTGTACAGGATAATGATTCAGTACTTGTATACACTGAGAAGTGATCACTACAATAAATCTAGTTCCCTCTGTTGCCATATTAATTTACAGAATATGAAAGACATATTATTTTTAAAATTTACCTTCAATTAACTAACATGTAACATATTATTGGTTTCTGAGCTAAAGGTCAGTGATTCATCAGTCTTAAATAATACCCAGTGCTCATTATAACACATACCCTCCTTAATGTCCATCACCCAGTTACACCAACCTCCTACCTGCCTTCCTTCCAGCAACTGTCAGTTTATTTCCTGTTATTAAGAGCTTCTTATGGTTTCTCTCCCTCTCTAGTTTCATCTTGTTTCATTTATTCCTCTCTTCTCCTATGATTCTCTGTTTTGTTTCTTAAATTCCACACATCAGTGAGATTATATAATAATTGTCTTTCTCTTATTGACTTATTTTGCTTAGCATAATACTCTCTAGTTCCATCCACATCGATGCCAATGGCAAGATTTCATTTTTGACTACTGTGTATTATTCCGTTGTATATGTATACCACATCTTGTTTATCCATTCATCTGTCAATGGACATCTGAGCTCTTTCCATAGTTTGGCTATTGTGGACATTGCTTCTATAAAAATTGGGGTGCAGGTGCCCCATCAGATCACTACATTTGCATCTTTAGGGTAAATTCCCAATAGTGCCATTGCTGAGTCATATAATAGCCCCATTTTCAACTTTTTGAGGAACCTCCATACTGTTTTCCAGAGTGGCTGTACCAGCTTGCATTCCCACCAACTGTGTAAGATGGTTCCCCTCTCTCTGCATCCTTGCCAACATCTGTCATTTCCTGACTTACTAATTTTCGCCATTCTGACTGGTATAAAGTGGTATCTCATTGTGGTTTTGATTTGTATTTCTCTGATGCCGAGTGATGTTGAGCGTTTTTGCATGTTCTTTTGGCCATTTGGATGTCTTCTTTGGTGAAATGTCTGTTCATGTCTTCTGTTCATTTCTTGACTGTATTATTTGTTTTTTGGGTGTTGAGTTTAATAAGTTCTTCAGAGATTTGGGATACTAGCCCTTTATCTGTCATTTGCAAATATTGTCTCCTATCCTTATATCAGACAAATTAGATTTTAAACAAAAGACTGTAATAACAGAAGAGGAAGGACACTATATCATAATTAAAGAATCAATCCAAAAGGAAGAAGATCTAAGAATTGTAAATATTTATGCCCCTAACATGGGAACAGTGATTTGTATAAGCCAACTAATAATAAAATGAAAGAAACACATCAATAATAATACAATAATAGTAGGGGACTTCGACACTACATTCACAGCAATGGACAGATCATCTAAGCAGATCAATAAGGAAAGAGGGGCTTTAAATGACACACTGGATCAGATGGACTTCACAGTTATATTAAGAACATTGCATCCTAAAGCAACAGAATACACATTCTTCTCAAGTGCACATGGAACCTTCTTCAGAATAGATCAGATATTGGGTCACAAACTAGGTCTCAACTGGTATCAAAAGATTGGGATCATTCCTTGCATATTTTGGGGCCATAATGCTTTAAAACTGAACTCAATCACAAGAGGAAATTTGGAAAGAATTCAAATACATGGAGGCCAAAGAGTATCCTACTAAAGAATGAATCAGTCAACTAGAAAATTAAAGAAGAATTTTAAAAATTCATGGAACCAAGTGAAAATGAAAACACAACTGTTTAAAAACCTTTGGGATGCAGCAAAGTTTGTCCCAAGAGGGAAGTGTATAGCAATAGGAGACTTTCTCAAGAAATAAGAGGGATCCCAGAAATGCAACCCAACATTACAAGCTGGAGAAAGAACAAAAGAGAAAGCCTAAACCCAACAGGAGAAGAGAAGTTATAAAGATTAGAATGGAAACCAATGATATAGAAACCAAAAGAACAGTCGACTAGATCAACAAAACTAGGAGCTGGTTCTTTGAAAGAACTAGTAAGATTGATTAACCCCTGGCCAGACTTATCAAAAAGAAGAGAGAAAGGACCCAAATAAAATCATGAATGAATGAGAAGAGATTACAACCAACATTGAAGAAGTACAATTATAAGAACATATTATGAGCAACTCTATGCCAACCAATTAAGCAATCTGGACGAAAGGGATGCATTCCTAGAAATATATAAACTATCAAAACTGAAACAAGAAGAAATAGAAAACATGAATAGACCTATAACCAGCAGGGAAATTGAATCAGAAATAAAAAATCTCCAATGAACAAAAATCCAGGGCCAGATGGCTTCCTAGGGGAATTCTACAAAACATGTAAAGAAGAATTAATATCTATTCTTCAGAAGCTGTTTCAAAAAAATAGAAATGGAGGGAAAATTTCCAAACTCATTTTATGAGGCTAGCATTACCTTGATCCCCAAACCAAAGACCCCACTTAAAAGGGGGGTCCATTTTGGTTTATAGAATCCATTTGGATTATGAATTATGGACCAATATATGGATGCCAAAATTCTCACTCAAATGCTAGCCAATAGGATCCAATAGTACATTAAAAGGATTATCCACCACATGCCAGTGGTAGTGGTATTTATTCCTGGGCTGCAAGGGTGGTTCAATATCTGGAAATTAATCAATGTAATACATTACATAAATAAAAGAAAGGACAAAAACCCTATGATCCTCTCAATAGATGCAGAAAGAGCTTTTGAAAGAAAGTACAGCCTCCTTTCTTGATTAAAACTATTCACAGTGAACGGATAGAGGGACATACTTCAATATCGTAAAAGTCATATATGAAAAGCCCACACCTTATATCATTCTCAGTGGGAAAAACTGAGAGCTTTTCCCCTAAGGTCAGGAACATGGAAGGGATGTTCACTATCACCACTGTTATTCAACATAGTGCTAGAAGTCCTAGCCTTGGCAATTGGACAACAAAAAAAATAAAATGGCTTAGTTTTATTGTTTTGCATGTGACTGTCCAGTTTTTCCAACACAATTTATTGAGGAGAGTGTGCTCTCCCCATTGTATATTCTTGGCTCCTTTGTCATAAATTAATTGACCATGTATGTGTGGGTTTTTTCCTGGGCTTTCTGTTCTGTTCCATTCATGTATGTGTCTATTTTTAATGCCAGTTCCATACTGTTTTGATTATTTTAGCTTGGTAATATAGTTTGAAATCAGGGAACATGATGCTTCCGGCTTTGTTTTTATTTCTCGTCATTGCTTTGGCTATTGAGGATCTTCTGTGGTTTCATACAAATCTTAGGATTGTTTGTTGCATTTTTGTGAAAAACGCCATTGGGATTTTATAGGGATTGTACTAAATCTATATATAGCATTTGGTAATACACAGTTTTTAACAAGATGAATTCTTTTAGTCCATGAGCATGGAATATCTTTCCATTTGTTCATGTCTTTTTTAGTTTCTTTTATAAATGTCCTCCTGTTTTCAGTGTACAACTCTTCACTTTATTGTTTAAATTCATTCACAGGCATTTTATTCTTCTTGATGCAATTGCGAGTAGGATTGTTTTCTTAATTTCCTTTTCTGATAGTTCATTATTAGTGTATACAAATACAACAGATTTTTGTGTATTGTTTCATCTTCTGCAACTTTGTTGAATTCATTTATTCATTCTAAGAGTTTTTTGGTGGAGTCTTTAGGGTTTTCTAGATATACAAAAATGTGTTGTCCACAAATAGTGACAATTTTACTTTTCTTTCCAATGTCAGTAAATTTTATTCCTTCTTGCCTAATTGCTTTGGCTAGGACTTCCAATTCTATGTTGAATAAAAGTTGTGAGAATGATCATCCTTCTCTTGTTCCTGATCTTAGAGGATAAGCTTTCAGTATGTCACCATTGAATATAATGTTAGTTTTGGACTTGTCATATATGGCCATTATTTTATTGAGGTATATTTCCTTTATACCTTTCCTTTATATATTTCCTTTATATTCCTTTGTTGAGAATAATGATTCAATATTTGTATATGTTATGAAATGACTACCACAATATGTCTAAATCCCCCCCTTACCATTAAATTTACATAATATGCAACACAATCTTAAGGACTCTAGTCACTGTGCTATATACATTATAGCCTCATGACTTTTTTTTAATAAGTGAAAGTTTGTACCTTTTGACCCCCTTTTCCCATTTTTCCCACCTCACAAAACTCTTTTTATATTTTGCTGCTTCTGTGTTGGGTGCATACATATTTATAAATATGGTATCTTCTTGCTGGATAGACTCTTTATCATTACATAATGACTATCTTTGTCTTTTATTACAGGCTTTATTTTATAGTCTGTTTTGTCTGTGTAGGTACTCCAGCTTTCTTTTGGTTTCCATTTGCATGAAATATCTTTTTACTTGCCCTCTGAGGTCTCTTGTAGGCAATATATGGATGGATTTTGTCTTTTTTATCTACTCAGCTACTCTTTCTTTTGATTGGAATGTTTAGCCATTTACATATAAAGTAATTATAGATAGCCATTTTGTTACTTGTTTTCTAGCTGTTGTGTTGTAGCTCTCTATATCTTTTTTTATCTCTTGTTCTCTTCCCTTCTGGTTTCATGTCTTTTTTTACCATTGTATTCAGATTCCATTTTCATTATATTTTGTATCAACTATAGGATTTTGCTTTGTGGTTACTATATGGCTTACATATATCAGCTATATATAAATCTTACAATTTTAAGTCAATAGCAAGTTAAATGTGAATGCATTCCAAAACTATATTTTTACTCTTGCCCCCACCACATTTTATATTTTTGATGTCAAATTTTACATCTTTTTATTTTGTGTATCCTTTTTTTTTTTTTTAAAGATTTTATTTATTTATTTGACAGGCAGAGATTACAAGTAGGCTGAGAGGCAGGCAGAGAGAGAGGAGGAAGCAGGCTCCCTGCTGAGCAGAGAGCCCAATGCGGGGCTTGATCCCAGGACCCTGGGATCATGACCTGAGCCGAAGGCAGAGGCTTTAACCCACTGAGCCATCCAGGCACCCCTATTTTGTGTATCCTTTAACTGATTGTTGTCATTATAGTTATTTTTACTATTTTTGTCTTTTAACCTTCATGCTAGCTTTATAAGTGATTAATCCACTATCATTATTATATATTTACCTTTACCAGTGAGATTTTTCCTTTCATGTATTTTCTTGTTACTAATTAGTGTCTCTTCTTTTCAGCTTATAGGTATTCCTTTAACATTTCTTGAGGGCCAGTTTAGTGGCAGTGAACTCCTTTAGTTTTTCCTTGTCCAGAAAACTCTTCGTTGATCCTTCTATTCCATAAGGTAACCTTGAGGGGAAGAGTATTCTTGGTTAGGGGTTTTTGCCTTCAGCACTCAGAATATATTGTGCCACTTTTGGCCAACAAAGTTTCTCCTGAAAATCTACTGGTAGTCTTATGGGATTTTCCCTTGTATGTAAAATGTTATTTTTCTCTTGCTGCTTTTCAGATTCTCTTTATTTTTAATTTTTAACATTGTAATTATTACGTGTCCTGATGTGGATCTCTTTGGGTTCATCTTATTTGGAACTTTCTGGGCTTCCTGGATCTAGATGTCTGTTTCTTTCCTCAGGTTGGGGAAGTTTTCAGCCATTATTTCTCCAAATAAGTGTTTCTGGGTCTCCTCTAATATGAATATTTTTCCTATGGATGTTTTCCCATAGCTCTCTTAGGATATCTTTACTTTTAAAGTTAATTTTTCTTTTTGCTGTTCTGTTTGGGTGGGTTCCATTACCCTGTCTTCCATGTCACTGATCCTTTCTTTTGCTTTGTCCAACCTATTGTTAAACCCCATTAGAGTATTTTTTAGTTTGGTTATTGTGTTCCTCAGCTCTGTGACTTCTGTTTGGTACTTTCTTATATCTTATACAAGTATTTATCCATTCTTCTCCTGAGATTGATGAACATCTTTATGACCCTTAGTTTGAATTTTTGATCAAGTAAATTATCTCATTTTTTTCCTGGGGTTTTAATCTTTTTTCATTTGGAACTTATTCCTCCATTCCCCCATTTTGCTTGATTCTCTGTGTTTGTTTCTATGTACTGGGCAAAACAGCTCTCTCAGTGTTTAAAGAATGGTCACTGGAAGACTGGGGAAGCATTTCTGTTTGTTGTCTCTGCAGTACCCTGGGAACTATAGCCTGCCAATAACTCTGTTTCAGTCGTGTGGGACCCAGAAATGCAAGGCCCCTGGCACCAGAGCCAGCATTCAAGGGGTGACCCCTGTTTGGGCTACGTGCCCCTGATGGCTTTGGTGGGGCTATGAAGGAATCCTAAGTTGGAGAAAATCCACCTGCTGGCTTTGGTGGGGCAGAACCACAGTTGGGTGCATGGGTACCAGACCACATTATATGTGCAGGTTGGGGTTGCTTGAGGCACTTGCCTAGGGCATGCCCATCTGCCAGGTTTAGTGGAGTACGGCTAGCAGGGGTGGTGGTGTTGGGTCAGAACAAACAGCACTAGCAAGGTAGAGATAGAGTGCAAAAATGGTCTTTATCAGGGCCTCTGTCCCTGGACAGTTTCAATGGACCTCTGCCCTCCAGCAGATACTTTACAACTAGCCATGGAATCTTCTTTACATATGGTCTAAGTGTTTTTCTCTCTCTCTCTCTTTTTTTTTTTTAAAGATTTTTATTTATTTAATTGACAGAGAGATAGAGATAGCAAGAGAGGGGGAATACAAGCAGGGAGAGTGGTAAAGGGAGAAGTAGGCTTCCTGCTAAGCAGGGAGCCCAATGCAGGGCTTGAGCCCAGGGCCCTGGGATCATGACCTGAGCCATAGGCAGCTGCTTAATGATTGAGCCACCCAGACATCCCAGTCTAAGTGTTTTTCAAATTGTTGCTTTTGCACTGGGTTCCCGGGGGAGTGAGTCTGTGCACAAGCTCTTTAGGAGTGGACTCTTAGTTTGCTCCATCCCTTTGGATCTCCTGGATATAAGCCATGGTGATTTTCAAAGCCAGATGGTCTGGGGGCTCATTTCTCTGGTGCAGGTCCCAAGGATTGGGGGTACCTAATGTGGTTCTCAAAAACTTCTTTTTTCAGGAATATACTTTGTGTTTGTGAGATTTCTCCTACTTGTGGGTCATCGTGCTGAGGTTGGGGTTTTTGGCCAGACCACATCCCTGCCTCTTCTGTCTGTCTCATTGTGGCCTTTTTAATCCTTTGTTAAGGAGTAGCTGTTAAGCTAGTTTTCAGGTCTTTAAAAACAAAACAAACAAACAAAACCTTGTCCTATGTGTAGCTGTGGATTTGTTGTGTCCTTGGGCAGAGGTGAGTTCAGGGTTTCCCTGTGCCACCATGTTGAAGTGCACTTTCCTGTAATTGCTTGCTGAATCAGACTTCCCTACTAGATAGCAAGCAGCCTAAGGACGGCACTGCTGTATCCCAGTGCCTACCTAGCACAGGGCCTGCAACATCAGAGGTGTTTGGTAAGTATTTCTTGAACTGAAAACAATGAAGAAAGATTTAGTACTGAACATGATGTTAAGTAGAGTAAGAACTCTGGAATGAGTGGCTGTAAAGGAGATTGAAAAAGCAGGTAGAAGAGAGATTATAAAGGAATTTATAAAGGCTAACCATAGAGTTTGGGCTTCAACCCATAGTCTTGAATAGTCTAAGGCTGAAGAATGATATAAGCTAACTGGTACTGAATTTCCTAAAATTTTACGTGTTGAAAATATTTCTCATTACTTTTATACTTACAAGACAGCCCAGCTTCCTGTATGTCTTTCATCTTCCCCTTCCTGTCATTCAAATCATTATAGGCATTACAACACTATCATGCAGCATTGACTTTTATTATGGTGAAGTCTGAGGCCAATACAATTTTTTCCCTTTTCTAGGATCTGCTTTTTCTGCTTGGATGCTCCCATCAATCTTTATCCGGTCACTATACCAACAATCACTATACCAACAATCAAATTTTTCTTGTTTTATAGATCTGCTGTTTTAAGACTTCCTTATTCTAGAAATACTTTGAGTGTTTAAGGGTACAGATTGTTAAATATGGCAGTTTTAAATCCTGGCTCGACCACTAACTGCGTGACTTTAAGCAAGTTACTTAACTTCTCTCCATTTCAGTTACTTCATCTATTAAATGGGATGAATAATAGTAGCTAGTATGATTGTTATGAAGATTAAATGAGATAATTGTCAGAAGTTTTGGAACAGTGTCTGGCACATAAAGGCTCAAATAATTAGTAGCTATTATAATGATCATTATTATCATTAATGTTATTAGGTTTTAAAATTTTTTGTTTTATCTTTCAGCTTCAGAAATACAAATGATAGCTCTTTTGTATCTGCTGTATCTTCCATTCATAACATGTTCACAAGAACTATCCCTGTAGTTTGTTCTGTTTAATTTGTTTCATTCCCCAGAACAGTGTTTAAATTTTGTTTATTCTATTTCTAATGTGACTTTTTATCTCTGTGACATTTTAATTTTTCCTCTCATTTCTTTCCTAAGCTTTGCTGGCTAACTTTTTATCTCCTTCTATTGTCATAGAAGCTCTTCTTTGGATTATTTTACCTCTTTTTTTCAGCTCTTTTTTTTTTTTAAGATTTTTTTTATTTATTTGACAGAGATCACAAGTAGGCAGAGAGGCAGGCAGAGAGAGAGAGAGGGGGAAGCAGGCTCCTCGCTGAGCAAAGAGCCCGATGCGGGTCTCGGTCTCAGGATCCTGGGATCATGACCTGAGCTGAAGGCAGAGGCTTGAACCCACTGAGCCACCCAGGCGCCCCTCAGCTCTTCTTAATGTGAAGTTGTGTTTGTAGTTTCTTTGAAGCTATTTCTTTAACTTAAAAAAAATCTGTTTCCTGGGGCGCCTGAGTGGCTCAGTGGGTTAAAGCCTCTGCCTTCAGCTCAGGTCATGATCTCAGGGTCCTGGGATCAAGCCCCGCATCCGGCTCTCTGCTTGGCAGGGAGCCTGCTTCCTCCTCCCTCTCTCTCTGCCTGCCTCTCTGCCTACTTGTGATCTCTATCTATCAAATAAAATAATAAAATCTTTAAAAAACATCCATTTCCCTGTAATTGCTTTTGTTTTCATTTCTTAGATACACGCCTTCTGTCTTTCCTTGTATTTTTCCTTCTTCCTTCTTTCTTTTTTAATATTTATTTATTTATTTTGGTTGGGGCAGAGAAGAAAGAGAGCATGTGCATGCAAGTTGTAGGAGGAACAGAGGGAGAAGGAGAAAATCCCAAGCTGAATCCCTGCAGAGCATGGACCCCTATATGGGGCTTGATTCCATGACTGATAACATGACCTGAGCTGAAATCAAGAGTCAGAGGCTTAACCAGCTGAGCCACACAGGTGCTCCCTGTATTTTTTCTTCTCTTTTTTTCTTTTCTTGGCTTTCCTTCCTTCCTTTCCTCCTTCTCTTCATCTCTTTTCTCTCTGTCTCCCCCTTATTCACTTCCTTCTGTCTGCCTTTGGAGCTGTTATTTATGTTTGTGAATAATATAGGAGAGATGATGGGAGCAGAGGAGGTAAAATGCTGAGGCATGAGCAAGAGCAGACCTGCTGCCTCTCCTAGATAGGATTGCTAGTTGTAGAAAATTAAAATACAGGATGTCCAGATAAACAATGAATAATTTCTTAGTATAAGAACATAATGAATATTTCATACTATAATTTATCTGGCAAACCTTTGCCCAGGGGCCCATTTAACCTATTTCTGGCTTTCCAGAGATTGATGGGCCTTATAGCAAAGGCTCCTAGGGTCTTCTTCCTTTATCCTATCTCATTTTAGTGAGGAATTTAAGTCAGATGGCTTGGACTTAGGTATTAGAAATAACATGGTCTCTTCTGCTTCACTGTCAATTGTAAAATTGGGTCTCTATAGGATAGCACCCTCTGTTCTCAGAGATGACTGAGACCATTAGATTTTATTGTCTTCCTGATCAAGAATAACCAGCTATTCCTTTCAATAGGCCCATCCCTGTGCAAAGGGTACCAATGGAAGTTCTGTGGCCCTGTTCTGTAATTAAAGTGTGTATACGGACCCTCTAGCTCACTTGTCTAAGCTCTTTTCCTCCCCACTTCCCAGAAGTCACCCAAGTCATCCCAAGAGGGGATAGGTCCAAGAAGTCACTTCTGTTCTCAGCAGGACAGACAAAAGGAAGAGGAATATACAGATTCTGGAAGATGTTTGTTTAGGTGAGGAGAATTCTAGAGTCTCATGCACCTGGAGGGTGTTCTTGGGTGGGAGGGTGAGTGGACACAGATTCCAGGGATCCATGTATCCTTGACCTGTAAGTTCCAGGTCCAGAAGCAGCCTAAAACTGACAGCAGGGTTCTGGTTCTAGGACAGTGCTGCCTTTTAGAACAGCAATACTGTTTTGGGAAATTTGTAGTTGCTTGAGGTTCTGGAAGGCATCTGGAAGGAAGCTTTAGTCTCATCCTTTTATGCATCCAGGCCCCTTAAAATTGGTATCACCATGTCTGGTCTCTTACTTTCTTACCTTCTTTCTGGTATCATGGTCAAACCATCTGCTTCTGTCTGGCTAAGCAGCCCTTCCCATCCATGAGCACCTGCTCCATGACATCACTTTAGCAATTTTCCTCTCCTATGCTGATAATTTTCCCCCCCTCTACTATGTCTTTTTCATGAGGATATAATAATACATGCTATTATTTCTCCAATTAAAAAAAAACAAAACAAGACAAACTAAACCAAACCATCAAAACAAACACACTCCCTCTGGATCCCCTCTCCCCTTCCAGTTAGTGTCCCATTTCTGTCCCTCTTTTTTTAAGCAGACTCTGCAAAAGGAATTCCTTAACTCTTGTCAGATTCTCTCATTTCATCTTGACCTTTTTCCAATCAGACTTTTGCCCTGCTGTGCCCATGAAGCTACCCTTACTAGGGTCATCAGTGGCTTTCGTGTTGCTTAATCCAGTGGCCAGCTTTTAGTCCTCATCTTTCTTACCTTTCTGCAGGATTTGACACAAATGACATGCTCTCTTTTTATTTTATTTTTATTTTTATTATTTTTTAAAGATTTTTATTTATTTATTTAACAGAGATCACAAGTAGGCAGAGAGGCAGGCGGGCAGGGGGTGGGGGAGCAGGCTCACTGCTGAGCAGAGAGCCTGATGTGCGGCTCGATCCCAGGACCCTGGGATCATGGCCTGAGCCGAAGGCAGAGGCTTTAACCCACCAAGCCACCCAGGCGCCCCGACATGCTCTCTTTTTAAAACAAGTTGTTGATTGTGTCTCTAGCCTGAACATCTCTCCTGAACATAAATCCAGATATCTATTTTTCATTTCATTCAGATGTATAATAAGCTTCACAAACTTCAGATATCCAAATTGAGCTCCTGTTATTCCCCACTCCAGCTCCTTCCCAAACCCACTCCTCCTGTGGTTTCCTCCATCCCATCAAAGGCACACCCATATGTTCATTTACTCAGAACTAAAGCCCGGGAATCATCCTTGTCTTTCCTCTTTCTGATATTTTCCACATTCAATCCATCATCAACTTCTTCCAGGTCTACCTTCAAGTTAGATCTAGAATTCAACTACCCTCACTTTCTTCCCTGCTATCATCTTGGTTCAAGCCACCATCATCTCACATTTAATTATTTTTTTAAAAGATTTTATTTATTTAATTGATGGAGAGAGAGCACAAGCAGGGGGAACAGCAGAAGAAGAGGGAGAAGTAGACTTCCCGCTGAGCAGGGAGCCCGACGTGAAGCTCATCCCAGGACCCTGGGATCAGGACACAGACGCCTAACCAACTGAGCCACTCAGAAGCCCCTCACATCAGATTATTATAATAACTTCATACCTGGTCTCCCTGATTTTACTCTTGCTCCCCCTTCAAGGTAGTCTCAACACAACATAGTGACTCTTAAACCAAAAGTCAGATTATGTCACTTCTTTGTTCAAAATCTTGTGGTTTTTCTCAAAGTAAATACTAAAACCTTTACAAAGACCTAGAGGACTTTACACACCAGCTCCAACCCCAGTTTTCCTTCTGATCTCATCTTACAGTATACTTGGCCTCTCGTACTAGGATTCATCCACACAGCCTCTCCGTTGTTTCTTGAATATGGCAGGTGTGTGCCTTTTCAGGACCTTTACACTCACCTGGGACTCATCAGATATTCATATATCTTACCCAGAGGGTTTATGGTGGGAAAGCAAGATAAATGCTTGATACTTTCCTTTTATTCATTTTTATTTCCAGAATAACGAGCTGGTACTCTAGCACCCTCCAAAAATGTCAAATGAACTTTTTTTTAAAATTAAAGAATTAAAGCGAACTCATAATTTTTAATACATCTTGTGTGTTTCAACTTAAGGCAGTCATTATTGTTTCTGATGCTGAAGTCGTCTTATATCCGGCCAGTAAGAGGGCTCCCAAGAGAGATCTCAAGTTCTTTTGATATGACCCAGTAGTCTTGGATAGCTTTTTTTTGTATTCTTAATATTTTTTTTAAAGATTTTATTTATTTATTTGACAGACAGAGATCACAAGTACAAGCAGAGAGAGAGGAGGAAGCAGGCTCCCCACCAAGCAGAGAGCCCGATCCCAGGGCTCGATCCCAGGACCCCGGGATCATGACCTGAGCTGAAGGCAGAGGCCTTAAACCACTGAGCCACCCAGCCACCCCCTTTTTTTGTATTCTTAACTTAAAAGTTGAATCAAAATTTACTTGCCATCTGTGCTTGAGAATGTGGGCTATGAAACCAGATATATATGGATTTATTTAGGTTTAAAAGTAATAATATCTGTGAAACTCTGGGAAAGTTACTTAACATGTCCAGTTCATGCTCTGAACTTACAAAGTGAGAATGATAATACATATTCAGCAAGATCCTTTGACAATTAAGTGAGACATTGTATATAAGGCACCTGATATATAGGAGACACTTAGTAAATTATAGTGCCTATTTTTTTAAAAAAAGATTTTATTTATTCATTTGAGAGAGAAAGAGACAGAGAAAGCACCAGCAAGGGGAGAGGCAGAATTCCCGCCTAGCTGAGAGCCCAATATGGGGCTCCGTCCCAGGACCCAGAGATCATGACCTGAGCTGAAGGCAGATGCTTAACCATCTGAGACACTGAGGTGGCCCTGCAGTGCCTATTATTAAAATTAGAGACAAAACCCTTTTATCCAAAAGTAACAAGTTGCCTCGCCATTACCCTTTAAATGAGGTTGTCAGAAAAGTGAAGCTAATAATAAATTACATGTATTTATTTATTATATGCAAAATTGTATTTTGTATTGTATTTATTATATGCAAAACACCCTGGTAAGCATTATTGGTTTACTTCAGTTCTTCTTCTAAATAACCCTATAAAAGCAAGCATTAACATATGTTATATATTTATGTGTGCCAAGCAAATATATAATACATCATAGTATTTTCCTATATAGATTATGAGTCTTGGGCTTAGAGAAATTAACTCACTCAGATAAACTAGGAAGTGACAGAATTCAGAATAAAACCTTCTGACCCCAAAGTATGAACACTTAATTCTATTTAGGTGTATTATATTGTTCTAAAATAGTAGTCTGGGTAAAATTCTCTTCTGAGTACTCTCAAATTCCCATAAATTATCTTGGCACTTATTATTTACTTATCTGCTTTTCTCCAAAGAAAATATTGTGTTTTAAGCAATAACCAAACTGGACCAATAAGCAGCAGGAGTCAGAAACCAGAAGTTTTGACAGCCTTTTGTGAGGAAGGAGAATGGATGTGAATCAGTCAGTGCTGGGAGAGGCAGGGCAGAAAGAACACCAAGAATAGGTCACTGCTTTGTTTTTGTTTTTTAATTATTTTGAAATTGCTCTTTCTTTCCCTCTTTTAATGTATCATTTCTGTAGTACATATGTTTTGTTAAGAATTGCTTCTGTAATAATGATTTTTAAGTCATTTGGACTCTTTCACATTTGTGTAGATAAGGTCTATAAGTCTTAATTTGATCCTAATCATGGTTTCTAGTGTAACATTACTGACTTTTTTGTGGCTAAAAATCTCAGACAGCCGGGGCACCTGTGAGTGGCTCAGTGGGTTAAAGCCTCTGCCTTCGGCTCAGGTCATGATCTCAGGGTCCTGGGATCGAGCCCCGCATCGGGCTCTCTGCTTGGTGGGGAGCCTGCTTCCTCCTCTCTCTCTCTGTCTACTTGAGATCTCTACCTATCAAATAAATAAATAAAATCTTTTTTTAAAAAATCTCAGACAGCCTTCCCATCTTACAGACTCTTAAATATAACATTGTTTTAAAAATTATTTTGAAAGAGTTAAGTTGTGTAATAGGAAGCAATGAACTAAGAGTAACATAGAAATTCGAGGATGGGGACGCCTGGGTGGCTCAGTTGGTTAAGTAGCTGCCTTGGGCTCAGGTCATGATCCCAGGGTCCTGGGATCGAGTCCCACATTGGGCTCCTTGCTCAGCAGGCAGCCTGCTTCTCCCTCTGCCTCTGCCTGCCATTCTGTCTGCTGTGCTCGCTCTCTCCCCCCTCTCTCTCTGATAAATAAATAAAATCTTTAAAAAAAAAAAAAGAAAGAAATTCGAGGATGATAAGAGAAAAATGAAACATACAAAATTTCAGGGGCTTACTCTCAAATTTGTCCTATGTAACTATCTTACTACAGTGAATTTCCATCTAAAAAAAATCCCATCCTATATCTATTTCAAAAACCTCTGCTGCCATTAAACTGTTCTTGTAGAAAAATTTCTCCTCCCCGAAATGGAAATGTAAAAGATAAAAATTAACTGTTCTTTCCACTACATTTCACTTCACCAAAGTCTTAAACTCAAATTTTAATTTTGACCTTATAATTGCTAATACATTCACAAACTGAAGATCAGTTCTGAGTGGTGTGGATAGTACTATATGCCAAGTTCATGTAATGTGAAAAAGTTCTCTTCATTTTGCAATACACTTCCTTTTAAAAAATACTAACTTCATGGCTTTCCCCTTTTTTACAGTAAACAGATTTGCTTACAGAGCTTTTCAAGGCTGAAATAATAGTTTATTTTCTAATATAACTTTATAGGAATAATTACATAGCCTTCTTTGCTTTGCAAACTATGCTGATTTCTTCTTAATAACTCTGATCATACCAATTAATTTCAATCTAATGGAAACACATGGCAAGGAGCCCCGAGGTTTCTGGGCAGAAATGTTATTACTTCACGGGAATTAGTAAAAGACATTAGCTTGGACAATTCCCCAGCTATTTCTACCCATGAATTTATACAATGATACCCATCAGTCTCAAACTACTTACTTTATGTGTCCATCTCTTTCTTCCATGTCCATAATCTGTTATGTGCCAAGTTGTATTTTAAAATGCTAGTGGAGGGACACCTGGGTGGCTCAGTTGGTTAAACCACTGCCTTCAGCTCAGGTCATGATCCTTGCTCGGCGGGGAGCCTGCTTCTCTTGCTACCTCTGCCTGCCTCTCTGCCTGCTTGTGTGTACTCTCTCTCTCTGGCAAATAAATAAAATCTTAAAAAAAAAAATGCTAGTGGAAAGCAGAAGTAAATCTACCTGCGTTGTCATTTGGGTAAGAATGATACCCGTTGGCAAAACTAGGTCATCCTCAGAAATGTTCCTGTGTCCTGTGGATGTATGTTGTTGGTATTTCCTGACTCTATCCTACTGATGGCCTTGGCCTCTTTGTCTCCACCTCTTTGATGACATCCTGTCTGCTGCCCTCTGAAATGATACCCAAGGCACCACCAGTAACCACTTCTTCCTCTACCTGAGCACTCCTTACTGTAATCCCTCAACTCTTATTCCTCATCACTGGCCTCCCTACCTCAGAATCTCCTCTCATTCAGTCCTTCTTACCACTCATGCCCTGTTGAGTCTTCAGGATGTACTTGCTTTGATCCTGGCACCAACTTTAAGTTATTTCAAAACGATTTTATTTATTTATTTATTAGAGAGAGAGAGAGAGAGAAAAAAAAAAAAACAGTAGGGGAAGAGGGAGAGGGAGAAGAAAACTTTCCACCGAGTGGGGAGCCCAGTGTGGACTTGATCCCAGGACCCTGAGATCATGACCTGAGCCGAAGGCAGACACTTAACCGACTGAGCCACCAGGTACTCCTGGCACCAACTTTAAAGTCTCCTCATAGCCTAGTGGATTAAATCTAAAATCTTCAGTTAGGACCTTCATCATGTAAACTCACATTCATTCCCTGCAAGGCCCCACAGACATTCTTACCCTATTCAATTAGGTCCCTGCAGTCTGTGATGAACTAGAACACACGGATCTTCTAGAAGAGAAGTCAGCAAACGTTTTCTATAAAGGGCTCGTAGTAAATATTTTTTGTTTCATGGGCCATAGGGTCTCTGTCACAACTATTCAACTCTGCTGATGTGACATGGAAGCAGCTGTAGGCAATGTATTAATGAATATGTCCATATTCTGATAAAACCTTATTTATGGAATGGAAGATGCTTTTAAAGATTTATTTATTCATTTGAGAGAGAGAGAGAGGGAACATGAGCTGGGGGGAGGGGCAGAGGGAGAGAATCTCAAGCAGACTCCCAGTTGAGCACAGAACTGAACACAGGGCTCCCATCTCATGACCCTGAGATCATGACCTGAGCCAAAATCAATCAGATGCTTAACTGGGTACCCCTGAAAATTTTAATTTCATATAATTTTCATATGAAATGTTATTCTTTTTATTTTTTGTTTTCTCAACCATTTACAAATACAAAAAGCAGGGGCACCTGGGTGGCTCAGTGGGTTAAAGCCTCTGCCTTCAGCTCAGGTCATGATCTCAGGATCCTGGGATCGAGCCCTACATCGGGCTCTCCGCTCAACAGGGAGCCTGCTTCCTCCTCTCTCTCTGCCTGTCTCTCTGACTACATGTGACCTCTCTCTCTCTGTCAAATAAATTTAAAAAAAAAAAAACTTAAAATAAATATATATATATATAGCATTCTTTTGCCTGTGGGTGCACAAAAACAGGTAGGCTGGATTTGACCTGTGAGCCGTACTTTCCCAAACCCTCTCCTAGAAGCTCAGTGATCACAGACTTGTAGTCAAGCAAGGCCAACATTTTAAGATAGCAAAAGCAGCACTTCCTCTCCCCACAATGGCATCCTCTGTTACCCAGGGTTAGTGTTCATCTGTAGTGGTGTAGTCTCCTGTCACATGAGGTGTAGACATGCCCAATCTCTCTGAGTCTCTTCCTACTGAGGAGAAGGCCCTTGAATAACCACAATGTCAGGAGAAGGTGGAATGCCACTGCATGTGGCCAGAGCACTGGGCAGTGGTCAGAGTGCTAGAACTCAGTGGGGACGGTGTAGCCTGCCAATGGCCACTAGAGGGCGCCATAGCCTGAGGCTGGGGAGCCGGAAGAGTTCTTTCATCATAGCCTGCAGAATTATTAAGTCAGCCAAGAAGCAATGACAACTGACCATCAGGCTACCGCTCTGCCTGACCATGGGGAGCAACACAAGGAGGATCTCCAAGAATCCAGAGTCTTAAAGGACAACAGACCAAGTGACTTCCAACTTTGTCTGGAGATGATGACCAAAGCTAGCATCTCATAAAATTGAGCTGGGGTGAGAATTGTTCATGGCTACAATGAAACCAGCTTACTCCTTGCCTTGGCAGATCCTAAGTTGAAATCATTGAGTACATTTTTGGTATTTTTCTTTCAAGTGCTAAGAAGTAAAATAAAGAATAAAGTAAAATAAAGAATTGGGTTGAGGTCTAGGAGCTTGGATAGAGAGTGGTCAGGATCATGTTAAGATGAAAGCAGGTGAGGAAACAAGAGAAGGTTAAAAATGCTCCATCCAAGTGAGCAATGGAGAGCAAAGCAGGAGCTCAGGCTTAGCCACAGAGGCTTTCCCACTCTGCTCTCTGCCTCTCCCAATGAGAACTGCCCCAGTTTGCTTTAGAAATTCTTCAAAGCAAAGAGAAAGTGTGCAGAGTCCAGACAAAGATGATGATAATTTGCTCAAGAGCCTGTTTAGGAGAAAGACATCATAAAATTGGCCTGATAGCCTAGAAACTGGCATAGGTTGTTAAAATAACAATCTGTAATCAAAATCCAAGAAGATTTAAATCAACATGGGTGATGGGAGGGAGGGTTGGTCAGCTATAAAGGGCAATAAAATCTCGATATGATTCTTATATTGTTTAAGGAATATAGATTCTGACTAATGCCAGATATTATTAGAAAAAAAGTTTCAATGTTTAAATAAAGGAAACCATTAAAAGAGAAATAAACTGGACAACTTTCAAATGATTTGAGGGGGGGAAAAAAAAGATAACCAAAGAAAATTCAATCAGTTCATCCAAAGCCAAGAAAAGGAGATAGGGAGAAGAAACAACCAGAAAGCATGGGAAACAAAAAAGATAAGATGGCAGAAATAAATTCAATACACTATGAATGAACTGAATGTACCTAATTAAAATTCAGAGACTTACATATTGGGCTGAAAAAATCAGCTCTTTAGGGGTGCCTGGGTGGCTCAGTCAGTTAAACATCTGCCTTTGGCTCTGGTCATGATCCCAGGGTCCGGGGATTCAGCCCGATGTCAGGCTCTCTCCTTGGTGAGGAGTTTGCTTCTCCCTCTCCCTCTCCCTGCCAATCCCCCTGTTTGGGCTCCCCTGCCCTTTCTTTCAAAAGGTGAATAAAATCTTAAAAAAAAAAATCAACTCTTTATAAGAAGTGTCTAAAACCAAATGAGATGGGGAAGTTGAAAATAAAGGATGAGAGAAGGTATATGAGCAAATACTAACAAAAAGAAGACTGAATAGCAGTACCAATGTAAGAGAATGTTGAAATGACTTCTGTGCCCCCGTTTTGGCTGAGGGCCCAGATGCTAAAAACAGTGCAGTGGGTACCAGGGACCCCACAGTCTAAAGTGAGGTATCAAAACTCTCCAAATAGGACATGCTAAGAGAGAGTTAGACTGGGACACCTGGGTGTCTCAGTTGGTTAAGAGTCTGCCTTTGGCTCAGGTCATGATCCTGAGGTCCTGGGATCAAACCTGAGCTGGGCTTCCTGCTCAGTGGGGAGCCTGCTTCTCCCTCTGACCCTCCTCCCTGCTCCTTTGTTCTCTCCCCCCCCCCCACACACACCCTCTCAAATAAATAAATAAAATTTTTTAAAAAAGGAAAGAAATGGTAAGACTTCTTATTCAGCCTCCAAAAGAATACAGGGGTGAAAGGCGTATATTGGAGAGAGTTGTTGGAAATTCTGTGTTTCTTCCACTGTCATGGGCAAAGCGGGGGTATGATTCCCCTTCACCCCATGCCAAGAGAAGAGGGCTTCCTTTGGAGAGTTTGATTGGAGTCCCTGAAGTTAGGAGGGCATAGGGACTGTATAAAAAGCTGTGGCTAGATTGGCCTGAAGCAGCAAAGGAGAGAAAGCAAGGCTGCTTAGGGAGCAAGCCACAGTTGTTAATGGCAATATGATGGCTGGTGCAGGGTGCGTATTTCCTGGGAAAAACAAACCCATGGATGGGGGAGAGGGTGAGGGAGCTGACCTGTAGTCTAGAAGAGGACTTTTTCCCCAAATGGGCTGGTGAGAGGTATGATGGCCCCTAGTTGAAGGGTAATCCATTGGAATTCTGGGGCTGAGAAAGAAGTGGGGAAAAAACCCCGCTGGTGTCAAGGGATCGACAATGGCATGTTTCACTGGGGCAATCTCTAAGAAACCCACAAAACTGTTTCCAAGAGTCAGCTTGGAACATCTAGATCACAAGAGTGACAGATAATACCTTGTCCTTTTCCTCCGGGCCCAGCCCTGGTGGAAAGAGGAAGCAGAGGAGACAGAAGTTGACCACATCCCTCTTCCCTGGTGCAGACTTCCACACTGGAGCGAATTCAAACCTGTGTAAGGGAGAGACTGCATAAAATGGAGTTTGGAGTTCTCATTATCACACTGGGTTGGTCCTCTGCATGTCACAACAAAAAGATAATTCCTATATTATCTAAGAGTGATCCAAAGAGCTATGGGACCTGTCCAAGAATTCATCCAAGGACAAGGAATAGATTGTTTGATAGAGCAAGTGTAGTGAAAAGGAGTGGTGGGAAAGAATAAATTTGCTTTATAACTATCCTATTAAGCTCAGCTCATTCAGCTATTGCATTAAAATAAGATGAATTCGAATTCAAGGTGAAAAGTATTAAATAAAACCAAGGAGGGTGTTTCATATTGATGAAATGAAGAGTTCTGTAACAAGGTTACTCTTTTCTGTATCCCTCCTGTTCTTTTTCCACCCACCCACTTAGGAGACTCTGCTTTCCCTCCCTTCCCTGAGCCTCCAACCTGCCTCGTGCTTAACAATCTATAAATGTGACATAGGTTTCAGCTCCCTTCTTCTGTCCTCTTGTGGTCAGAAGTCCCTCCATCTCTATAGATCTCCCAAGAATTGAAGGCAGGCTCCATCCATGCATGTGTGATTTTGAACAAATTACCTACCCTCACTAAATTTCAATTTATCATCTGCTAAATGCAGCTAGAAGTTCCTATCTCAAGGTTTAAATAAAATAATGCGTATAGATTGCTTAACATGGTACCTGGCATGTAATAATAAATGGCAGTTATCAGTAAAACAAGGTTAGTGATAAGAAAAATCTATATTGCCATTTCATCTTCTTTCAAGAGCAGAGAATAAGACTTCTCTGTGATATGTGCCCAACTAGCATATATAGAAGTTCAAGATATGTTACCTGATGACTGTGATTGTAATGACAATGAAATGGTAAGAATGGCAGCAGTGATTCACAAGATACCGCAGAAATGTTATACCTAAAAGCAGGTGGCCCAGGAAAAAGCCCGCTGTGGGTAATGGAGCCTGGTAGATTATTATAAGGAATTGACAATAGCAGGCAGATTAGGTTGAGATACTCTAATTGGGGTTTAGGGTGGCTCAAGTCCAGCAAAACTCCCATGCAGCCTTCAGAGCAAAACCAAATATACAAAGAGAATATTTGATAAATATCCTCTGTGTGTAACACTCAGGCCTTGCAGATCACCTTGTGGTGGTTTTTTTTTTTTTTTTTTTTTTTTTTAGCTCTTCTTATACATCGTGTCCCATCATATTTAAATATGAAGGACAGCAATAAATCTTTTTAATCTAAGCCCAGCACCATCACATAATGTCAGAAACATTAAAAGAAAATGCAAATATCTAAAAGCTGAGGGAATTGTCATTTGGAGTAAGCAATGGGTTCTATAAAACAAATTGCTTCTGACAAAACCAATTGCAGTTTTGATAGAATTATGAAATCATTCCCTTATGGGACAGCAGTTATATTTGAACATTACCAAATCATTTGCCAATTCCTCATGCAATTTTAAATAACTCAGATTAGACTTAAACATGAGCAATCACAAATAGAATGAGTCAATGAAAACTGGCCGAGGGTCTGTAGATAAACGAGGTCATGGGAATAATATGTGAAGCTCCAAGTGGGGTTTGAGTGGGATTGCTCATTGCATGTTTAATATCTTGATTAATAGAGTGGGCGATGGCAGAGCAATATAAAATGTTGCATTAAGTTCTTTTCAGGAGAGTGGTTGAATATAAAGAAAAAAGAACAATGGAAAGAGAGACCCATAGAAATTAAAAATTGCAGCAGAAAGTGAAAAGCTGCGCTTTCGGTTGTAAAGTTCATAGTAAATAATGTGGTAGAAAGTATTCTGATACACAGGATTTATTAAGAATATCTGCCTAAGTAGCAATTGGATAATGACTGGCAGGAAATTTGAAATAAATTCGTGATGACAATTTCTCTGCACCCTAGCCCTCTCAACCAAATGCAGATGCCTATGTACTTTGTAAAATGGGAGAAATTAGGAACTAGACATTAAAATATTAACTGACTGGCAATAGCATTATAAAATAAAGGCTCTGTGTAAGTTAATTGATAAACCTGGGTTTAACTTTCCAAAGAAACAGTGCTTTCTTTCTTTCTGCTTTTTCCCTTTCTTCCTTATTTTCTCCCTTCCTCCCTCCCATCCTTTCTTTCTTCCTATAATTTCTGCATCACTTCATTGATCACCTAGGTCATATCTGACCCAATGTTGGAAGAGACTTTCCAGGGCATGAATACCAGGTGGCAACGTTCATTTGTGTCCTTCAGGCAGGGTAACCAACACACCCACATTTTCTCGACTTATCATCATCAGTCTAGAATTCCTTTTGTTACTCTGCCTCAGTTTACCACAGTGTTTTCTTGTTTATTTGTCTGGGTAACAAGTTAACAAAGTTAAGTATCAGAGATACTGGATTAGAATTGAGCATTGTAACATTTTAGGGGAAAATAGTGACAAAATAAAGTCCAATAAATGCAGGATCTATATTGCAGAAGAGCTCTCTGAGGTATCTGGTTTTATAAATTTGGACGTATTTCCTTATAGACAAAGTTGGGGAAATATGCTTGAATATTGAAAATAGACTAAATGTGTACTAATAATCAATATCACCCAACAGAAGCATGATTTGATTACATTATAATTTTTGACCTAGAAAAAAACCCTTAAAGATCTGCAGTTTATAAATGAGAAATTGAAGGGCAGAGAGATTTAGTAACTTGCTCAGAGTGACGTAGCCATTTTAAGGTGGAGTACCCCCTCTGCTCCAATGTTTTCCACTCTGCCACAACTGGCCTCTGAGTAAATGATGATGTAACTGGCTATGACTTATCTCTCTCCTTGATGAGGACTGGGTCTCCAGCTCAACTCTGGGAGGCCAGCTGTTCTGCTACTTAGGTTCAAATCCTGGCTCTACCCTTTACTAGTAGTGTGATCTTATTCTCTCTGTTTCCTAATCTGTAAAATGGGCATCATAATAATACCCGTCTCGTGGTGTTATTGAAAAGATTCAATTAGTTAGCTTGTGTCAAATGCCTAGCACAGTTTTCTGGCACGTGGTAAATGTCAAATAAATGCCATTATTATTATGTTTGTGATTAAAAGTCTAGATGCTGCTAAGTTTAATATAAAACATCATAGAGTTTTTTGAGAAGTGTTCTTGGAATTTATGAACAAAGGAGCAATTTACATTCCAATGAAGTTGTGTCATTTAGTATGTCCCAAATACACTTATGTATTATGAAATTATACTTTTATAAGTTTTACTGCATTATTTTCCTTGGGAAAGTATCATAAAGATATTCCAAGTTATTTTTAGCTGGGAAACTTTGTATTTATTTTCTTCATAGTTCACATTGAAATGCCTGTGAAAGTAGTCTATAATCATCATTGCTTCAATCAGGTATATGTTCTAAGGGAAGGACTTCAAAGCTTCATGGAGGGTTAAAGATACACATACACAAACACACACATGTTAGTACATATAGATACATATATATTTCAACATATGATTTCACTTTCATCCCTGTGATTTAAGAAAAAGCAAGAATCTTTTACTTAATTCAGATGATAATTCAACAAATTGGCCAAGAGCCCATTTAATTCCAAAACAGCACTTAGCAACAACAACAACAAAACTCTTATGGAGTTTTCTTATTTCCTTTGGTATCTAATGTGGTCTGTTTTGCACATTTTCTGAGAGAAGGAAAGTGAATCATTTCATTTTAAAGTGCTTTGTTGGGCGCCTGGGTGGCTCAGTGGGTTAAGCCTCTACCTTCAGCTCAGGGTCCTGGGATTGAGGCCCGCATCGGGCTCTCTGCTCACTGGGGAGCCTGCTTCCCCCTCTCTCTCTACCTGCCTCTCTATCTTCTTGTGATCTCTCTCTTTCTGTCAAATAAATTAAAAAAAAAAATCTTAAAATAAATAAATAAATAAAGTGTTTTGTTATGAAGGATTTCAAACATGCAGGATAAGGTAACCAAGTTGCTTGTACCCACCCCTAGGGCGAGCAACTTACCAGCCCTTGGCCAGCCTTCTTTAACCTGTGTACCTTCTCCAGGGGTGTGCTGGGATCAGTTCATACCTCTTCAAGAGTGGATTGTAAACAACTTTTTGCAACACTAAGTTCTGCCTCACAGATCTGTCATGGTGTGAGTATTTTACACCCGGACGAGCAGAGATGATACAAATGCTACAAATAAGGCCTCCTTGATACCCACCTCCAAGCCAACATTTACCAGCAGACCATTGCCCTTTTCACTTTTCCTCCCCATATTCATTTGAAACAAGTTCCAGACATGATATTACTTCATTTATAAATATTTCAGCCCCCAAAGAAGAGGACTCTTCTTATTTAGCCATAATCAACATAACCATAAACCATAAACATAACATACTATATAACATTAATAGTAATTCTTGAATATCAAATTGGCCATCAGTGATCAAATTTTTAGTTATCTCTTTGTTAATGTTTGTTTGAATTAGGATTCCCCGATTGTAATTGGTAGATAAGTCTTAAGAGATCTGTCTTAAGATATATAGATTCTACTTCCATTTTCTTTCTTTTCTGTTTTGCAATTTGTTGAAGACACCAATTTGTTTCTCAGGTAATTCCCTGCAGTGTGGATTGTGCTGTTGTATTCCTATGTGTTATACATATTTATTTGTCCTTCAAATAGTATTGTACATGTTTATTTGTCCTGTAAATTGGTTGTTGGATCTAGAGTTTTAATCAGAATCAAGTTCAGCTTTTTAACAGACTGCTTCATACAGTGCTGTGTTATTTCATTAGGAGTACATAATATTTGGGGATCTCTACTTTGGTGATATTGTCAGCTGGTGATGATCACTACCAAATCTATTACTCATTATGGGTTCAAATGCTGCTTTTCTAATTCTAATTCATTGCAGAATACTTTTATAAATGGGTTTCTCCCTTCGTCTTCTTCTTAGTAAGTTGGGAGTACAGTTTCTATAAAAAAGGCAGGACAAGTGTTTGAATCCGTCTTTATTTAATAGTTTTCAAACTGTGCTTTGAACATTCACATTACATCACTTTGCTCTTATGACTTATATAAGTACTGTCTTTGCTAATTCAGAGAAATCTGTTGAGGATTTTTGCTTTTGCGAAGAAAAGCATTTGTCATGCAAGCCATTACAGCAGCGGCACTCTCCACAGCAGTGGGAGTGGCGCCCCCAAGCGCCTTCCCCGGGAACTACACTCAACAGCTCAGCATCAAGCTGCCCTAGCTTTCATGTCTGGACATGTATGCTTTATCTCCATTTATTTCGTGCATCGGTTAGCAAGATGTGTCCTAAGGTATCAGCCTGAGAGAGGTTATTTTGTGAGTCTGAGAATTCTCAAAGATTTTCCATATAAATTCATGGTAATTGTTCACTGTATGACATTTCAGCTTACAAAAAGTTTCATAGGAAATGCTCTACTTTCAGAAAGCAGGGGAAGCCTGTAACAAGTTGGTTCACTGGCAGGTCCCAGTGGTGATCATTTCAGCTCTCTTTTTCTTTCTTTTCTCCTTTTTATTTATTTCTTTATGAGTATTATTATGAACTCATGGATTTAAGCATAGCTGATGCCCTTCAATCCCTTATGGTGATACTTTTGAGCCTCAAGATATTTTGTCTTTGGCTAGTGGGCATCTCCAGTTGGCTAGAGTCCTCTTGATGTGACCCCAGATGTGTCTGAGCATTTCCCTGAGATCTTATACATTTTCTAACTTTGACCTGCAATCAACCATTTTTTCCCAGGAGCCCTGTTTCCTTTTAATAGGAAATGGTATTTAAAGGTTACAATTTGGGATGCCTGGGTGGCTCAGTTGTTAAGCATCTGCCTTCAGCTCAGGTCATGATTTCAGCATCTCCCCTTTGGGCTCCCTGCTCAGCAGGAAGCCTGCTTCTCCCTCTCCCACCTCCCCTGCTTGTATTCCCTTTCTCGTTTTCTCTGTCAAATAAATAAATTTTAAAAATCTTTTTAAAAAAATAAGAAAAAAAGGTCACAATTTCAGTAGCCTTTTTTAGAGAACAGAGCTAAGAAATGTTTTATTTTAAAAAAACATTTTATTTTGTGTTGTTTCTTAAAAGATAAAGTGAACTATGGGCTTGTACTGATACTTCAAATTAAAATTCAAGATTATAATACTTGTATAGAAACTCTTCTATGAAATGCTGTGTCTCCTTTCTCTCATGCCAAGGATCCTATTTATCAAGGACATGGAGAGTGGCAGAATTCAAAATACCTTTAAATATCTCTTAATTACTAATTTTCTTTTTTACATATAACAGTGTCTGAATAACAATATCTACACTATTGCCAACAATATGATTACTGAAGAGTTTGAAATTTTATTTTATTTTTTAAAAAGATTTTATTTATTTATTTTTTTTTAGAGAGAGTACACACATGAGTCAGGGTAAGGGAGAGAAAGAGAATCTCAAGCACACTTTGCATTGAGCACAGGAGCCCTACAGGGCATGACCCTGAAACCATGCCCTAATCCAAAACCAAGAATCCAATGCTCAACCAACTGAGCCAACCAGGCATCCCTGAAATTTTATTTCATTTTTGACACATCTTCTTGTCAGACATATTCTACTAGGGTTGTACATTCAAATGACTGTTTTAAAGTCATTTGGAATTATTTCTTTGTGTAGCTCTGCCACCAACTGGAAATATATTTAGGCCCATTAATACCATACCATTTTTTATTTTTAGAGATTTTATTGAAAATTTATTGTGCTTGATAATTAACTAAAATATTTACATTCTTCCAAAGTCAATTTTATAAAACAAATCTGTACTGAGAAGTCTAACACCACTCCATTTACTCTCCCATAGATATAACCACTTTAAAATTTTTTTATTATTTCTCCTTTTAATAGCAGCAAGCTTTTTAAAAATTTTGCCTATTTCATTAAAAACTATAACCCAGGGGTGCCTGGGTGGCTCAGTGGGTTAAGACACTACCTTCAGCTTGGGTCATGATCTCAGGGTCCTGGGATCAAGTCCCGCATTGGGCTCTCTGCTCAGCGGGGAGCCTGCTTCCTCCTCTCTCTGCCTACCTCTCTGCCTACTTGTGATCTCTGTCTGTCAAATAAATAAATAAAATCTTAAAAAAAAAAAACTATAACCCAAAGGTGACTCCATATTGATATATAGAGATACCCTTCCTTTTTGCAGATGCGAAGTATCCCATTGTTTGGACTTACGAGGCAGTGGTTCTCAAACTGTGGCTCCTGGACCAGCAGCATCACCAACCATCCCTTGGAAACTTGGCAAAAATGCAAATTTTCAGGCTCCATGGCAGACCTACTGAATCAGAAACCTGGGGTTGGGGCCCAGCAATATGTGTGTTAAAAAGATCTCCAGGTGATTCTGATGCACCTAAAGTTTAAGAACCACTGGATCATAGTTTATTCAGTCATTCCTCTTGTGATGCACAATAGATTTCCATTAAGTATTTTTCTTTATTTCTTTTTAAAAAGATTTTATTTATCTAACACACACACACAGAGAGAGAGAGAGAGAGAGAGAGACAGAGACAGAGAGAGAGGGAACATAAGCCAGGGATGTAGGAGAAGAAGAAGCAGTCTTCCCACTGAGCAGGGAGCCTGATCTGGGCCTCAATCCCAGGACTCTGGGATCATGACCTGAGTCCAAGGCAGATACTTAACGACAGAGCCACCCAGGCACCCCTAAATATTTTTCTTTTCAAATAACTTTGTAATGAATCCCTTGTACACATATCTTGTTCATAATGTTGCTGTGTTGTCTTTGGAATAGATTTCTAGACGTGGGATTCTTGGATAAAGGATAAGTTCATATGTGATTTTCTAGATATTGCCATATATGAGAGTTATTTCCTTAGGCCTTTCTAACAGGCCACTTTGTTATACATTGGATAACAAATACATTTTGTATACAAATTTGGAAATTTAAAAAATGATATCTCAGTAAAAGTTTTTATTTGCATTTTTCTTATGGTTGAGAATGGTTTTCTTTTTTTCTTTCTTTTTTTTTTTTCTTTAAGTTGTAGCCCATTTTTCTCTTAGGGTTAATGGAGATTTTGTTCCCTTTTTTTTTTTTAAGATATTGTTTGTTTATTTATTTGACAGACAGAGATCACAGGTAGGCAGAGAGTCAGGCAGAGAGAGAGGAGGAAGCAGGCTCCCCACTTAGCAGAGAGCCCGATGTGGGGCTCGATCCCAGGACCCTGAGATCATGACCTGAGCTGAAGGCAGAGGCTTAAGCCATTGAGCCATCCATGCGCTCCCATTTGACATTTTTTAAACTTCGCTTATAGTGTCTCTTTCTAAGCAAGAGATTTTTATTAGTATATAATTCCTCAACTTATAACAGCTCAATTTATTGAGCTGGTTACTTTTTGTTTTAGTCCATCCTACATGTCTCTGAAAGTCTTGTAGGGAGAGATTTTTTTTTTTTTTTCAAGAATAAACCTTTGGTAAGGAAGTTGAGCCATGGGAACCTCAGAGAAAATAAATCAGCACTGCCGGAGTATGGAATTTAGAGCAGTGTGCTTAGACCTCAATATTCCCTGTAACTTCTTCATGATTGTTAACAGGTGTTCAATGGTATTGGCTGAAAAAAAGTTCAAGCTGGGCCCATTAAATTCTCTCTAGGCTGTGTTCTTATTCTCTTCTTGGCTTCTGAACAAGTTGGTGCATTAATGTAGTTTTTATAAAGCACTGATGCTTCACACTGTGCTTATTTGTAAAGCAATTCATGTAATAAAAGTAGATAGATTCCCGACACATTGGAAGTCTCTGGAAATGGGGAGAGTGGATTATGTTCACTCCCCTGGTGTGAGCTAATTAAGAGGACTCAGTGAAAATGCTGTTACCAGCTTAAATATTGTTTCCATCTCCTGACGAGTATCTATAGGTACATAGTAATCATTGCATGCTCTTTTGTGACTATTTCCTACCCGGGCTTCCAGAAGGAGGTTCACAAACAAGGTAGACGTTTCAGATTCCTATTATAGAGGTCATGGGTATGAGCTGAAAAGAAGGAGAGACTTTATTCTGAAGTCAATTCCTATCTCAGTTCCCATTTTGGAGGCAGTTTTAGATATGGATGTTTATAAACTCTTGATATCAACATTAATAGTATCATCTTATATTTGTTTTATGCTTTTTATATTTGTAGAGCATTTTCATGTAAATGGTCTTATTAGAGCTTCACAATAACTTCCTGAGTTTGGGGGACAATTCTGCTCCAAATACCATTGTGGTGAGGATTCCCCCCTCCACATCACCAAGCAATTCTCAAACACGAGCTGGGCGTTCAAGTCAGTTCTGACACTGTCCAGAGATAGCGTCAAATTCCACAGGTTAAGGGCTCAGTCACATAAGACGGCCCTCCATTGAGATGCCATTTGCAAATCCAGGTTGTTACTTGTGCTTCTGACTGACTGGCTATAAATCAGAGGTTCCCACAACCCCCTCCTTGGGTTCACTTAATTTGCTAGAGCGGCTCACAAAACTCAGGAAACCAGTTTACTCACCAGATTCCTGGTTTATTAGAAAGGATATTAAAGGTCATAAATCAACAGCCAGATAAAGAGATACATGGGGTGAAGTCCAAACAAAGGAACTTCTTTCCCTGTGGACTCTGGGGACCAGCACAGGGGCTTGTGGTAGCATTCCGGCTCACCCACCTGGAAGCTCTCTGAATCCTTTCCTTTGGGGTTTTTAGGGAGGTTTCATTACATAGGCATGATTGATCAAATCATTTGCCACGGCAATTGATTCAAACTCCAGTTCCTCTTCTGTCCCCAGAGAACAGGAGGTGTAACTGAAAGTTCTAACCCTGTACTCATGGTTTGTTCCCCTGGCAACCAGCGCCCCCCCCCCATCGTTAGGAGTTTTCCAAAGTCACCTCATTAACATAAACTCCATTATAGTTGAAAGAGGCTTGCTATGAACACCAAGACACCCATTTCACCCTCATGGCTCTGAAGCAATTTCAGGAACTAAGGACAAAATCCCAAAAGTGTATTTATTAAAAATCACAAATCACAGGCTTAATATCCTTATTTCACAGGAGTTAAAAGATAACTCAGAAATTTAAAATAACTTGTTCAATGACACAGGACTAGCAAGTAGAGAAGTTAAGACTTGTACTAAGATGTTCTAGCTACAACTAGAGGGTTCTTTGTAGTTGGCCTCACCCCTTTTTTGGAGAAAATTCAGAACAGACAGTCTCCAATTTATGATGGTTCAACTTACAATTTTTCAAGTTTATGATGGTACAAAAGTGGTACACATTCAGTAGAAATCATACTTTGATTTTTGGATTTTTATCTTTTCCCAGGCTAGCAATATGCAGAATGATAAAATCTCTCTCTCTCTCTCTCTCTCATTGCTGGATAGCAGCAGCGAGCTGCAGCTCCCGGTCAACCACACAATCACAGGGTAAACAACTGATATACTTGCAACCATTCTGTTTTTCGTTTTTAGCACAATATTCAATAAATTGCACGAGATACTCAAGACTTTATTATAAAATAGGCTTTGTGTTAAATGATTTTGTCCATTGTAGTCTAAGTGTTCTGAACATGTTTAAGGGAGGCTAGGCTAGCTATGATGTTTGATAGGTTAGGTGTAGTAAATGCATTTTCAACTTAACGATATTTTCAACTTATAATGGGTTGACCAGGACATTACGCCATGGTAAGTTAAGGAGCATCTGTATACCTGTTTTTAAAAATATGATATTATTTGAATACTGTAGATCTTCATTATATTAGAGGGGAAGGAAAGAGACATGTCCTATTTTGCAGTGATATCCCATATAGATACTGTGTACAATTAAAAAATTAGTTCAGGGGTCCCTGGGTGGCTCAGGCTAAGTGTCTGCTTTTGGTGTCTGACTCAGGTGGTGAGTTTAAGTCCCATGTTGAACTCTCTGTTGGTTAAAGGGATGAGAAATGCAACTGCTGGAAAGTAATAGGTGGGGAGGTGCCTTGTCCAAGTGACACAGCAGATTGGTGGTTCTAGATGAGAGGTATCAGTGTTCCCAGTAGAAAGGATTTGGAAAGATATGTAGTTATCATCTAGGAAGTCTTTATTGGTACAAAGTTTCCTTAATATAACATTTATTGTACACTTTTTATGTACCTTGGGGTTCAGAGGTCTGTATGAAAGAGACTGGCCAGAGCAAGGTGGGTTGGTAGAACTCCAAGCACTGGCCTAATCAAAAGGCCAGGATTCTAATCTCCAGGGAAAAAAATAAGCAGAAACAGTCAGTACTGCTGTCCCAAAGCAGAAGCCCCGTCCTGTGCACTTGGGCCTGGAAGCAGAAGATGCTGTGACTCAGCAGGGGATTATCATCGAAGCTCAGTAGTCATCCCTAAGACCTTGAATCCTGGTTGTCCATGCACCTGGGATGCAGGTATATGATCTCCTCTTCACCAAAGAGATGGCCCCAAGGTAGACTTCAACTGGAAATGAGTAATAATGGGAAATGCATACCATTTGGCACTTCTATGTTGCAGGTGTGTAGCAGCAGGAGTGAGGTTTTGGTAACAGAGCAGCAACAGTAGTGATGTAAGTGAAGATGTATCCCTGGCTTTTAGCATCTGTGGCAGCAGCACTAAGTAGTGATGGTTTTTCACTAGACCCACTCTTTGGGATGGTAGGGGTGCTCTTCCTAGAGGTATAATCCAAATCTGTTTCTCCAAGCTCTCTACTCATCCTCTAATAAAGTAATTTTCTGTTTAAATGAGTTAGAAGGGACTCCGTTGTTTTTAACTAAGAACCCTGACCTTTGTCTCTGACCTGTGTGGAACTGGGGCCCAAGAACAGGCTAAGGCTAGGGTTGTGAAGATAAGAGAGCCTTAGGAAGGCAAGCACATCCTGGAGAAGCAAGACAATGGCAAGGGAAAATGCACAAGATAAATTTCTATAAAAGTCTGCAGTCCTGGATCTCAGTTCTCAATAGGTAATGTAGCCAGGGAAATAGAGCATACTTTTAGACCTTGGCTGAAAGGGCCACGTTAATACCAAGCATTATGTATCTATATTTTGTATAAACACAAACATAACACTTTTGGTGAAAACATGGACTAAAATATACATGAAGAAATAGCCTTTTGGTTAACATTCAGCTTAAAGGTTAAATGCGAGCTATTTGACTTAAAGTTTGGCACAAACTAAGCATATGTCACATTGTGAAAGATGCTATGCCAGCGATCCAGGGCAGTGGAAGTGAAAAATCAGTATTAACTGCCACATGATTTGCTGATAATATGAATATTTGCTTGATCTGTTTCATTCATTCATTTATTTTGTCCACAATTCAAAGCCGTGGCCCCACATCAGCAGGTACTTGTTGGACACAACCTGAGCATTCTGTCAGCACCTTGTCTGGTCTTCAAACTGCCTAATAATAAATCATCATCTCTCCTACAGGTGAAATCTTTTCCTGATGTTTCCATTTCTTCTTCCGCAAAGCATTCTCCCAGACCGGCTTGAGATCTCAGTTGTATTTGATTTCTCTCTTGTCCTTACTCAGTCAGCTTCTTCTTCTTCTTCTTTTTTTTAAAGATTTTATTTATTTATTTGAGAGAGAGACAGTGAGAGAGAACATGAGAGGCGAGAAGGTCAGAGGGAGAAGCAGACTCCCCATGGAGCTGGGAGCCCAATGCGGGACTCCATCCCGGGACTCCAGGACCGTGACCTGAGCTGAAGGCAGTAGCTCAACCAACTGAGCCACCCAGGCACCCTATTCAGTCAGCTTCTAAAGGCACTTCACTTCTGGGTCTTCCTCTTTTTTAGTTGACCCTATAGCTGGCAAGTACTAGATTCACATTTTTTTAAAATTTTTTTTTAAAGATTTTATTTATTTATCAGAGGGGGGGGGGTAGAGAGCGAGCACGGCAGACAGAATGGCAGGCTGAGGCAGAAGGAGAAGCAGGCTCCCTGCTGAGCAAGGAGCCCGATGTGGGACTCGATCCCAGGACGCTGGGATCATGACCTGAGCCGAAGGCAGCTGCTTAACCAACTGAGCCACCCAGGCGTCCCCTAGATTCACATTTTAAAGAGAATCCAGACTTCCAGTTTTAGACAAAATATAGGAGATTTGGAAAATAGTAGGCAATTTATTAATGATAAAATTTCCTACTAGAACAATGGCTTTAAAGCAATGCAAACTAGCAAATTTGAGGTGCAGCATAACACTGACCTACATCTAATTTTGAAAGCAACAAGAACATTAAAATCTAACTTAGTACTAAATATCAAAGAAGAAACTAAAGTGCTACAGTTTTTTGATTTTTCTCTTAAAGGAGAATTTATCTACATGCAAAAGCATGGTCTGGTAATCAGTCTATTTAAACGATGTTTAAATCTATCCACTGTGGGTGCCATGTGAGTCTTCTATCAACAAAGACATAGCGATCCTTTTGTCTTTTTATACAATTTAAATTGTATTCTTTAATTTTCTGAAACGTGTCAAATACCAATGGCCTCTGGCTGCTTATAAAATATTTACTTAAAAATTATGCAATAAAAAATCCAAAGAGCAGCTGAGCTCATAAATAATTTAGCAAATGGCAAACTGACTTTGACTCATATGCACAGGGCAGACCACAGAGACGCTGCTGCCACGAAGCCTGAAGGCAAACATAATGTGAGAAAACTGGCAGAGTTGGAAAGGAAGAAGCCAAAACAAAATATAAATGGCCTTACTCCCTTTTCTATAAAATTTGCATTTGGGGTCAGAATACATGTCTGTCTTAGCTCATTATTATTTTCATAAAATGACACATGTCTCAGCTACTTAGGTCTCTAGAACCTCTTTCAAGTACACAGTGTGGTTAGAATGGCAATGGAGTGGCAATATTTTGGAGTGAAAATGGATTTCCTTTAGCCATTGGCTGATGGGCAGTCAGTCTGGTGTGTAGTTCTGACCTAAAGATCTGGGTGGAATTGCTAGGTAGATTTTTATGGTGCCTAGACCTGAATTCTTTTAACTACTTACTAGGTCTAGGCTCGAAATTCAATTCCTTTTACTAATATGAATGCACAATTTCTGTTCAATTCAGTGTTTGTGACTCTAGGAGAAGTAACATGCTTTAATGGATTATTCTACTAGATGAACTGATGGCTGGGTGCAATCTCTTCAAAAATGCAGTGTTCCTTTGCTACTGTTTTTCTTCCCTTGTGTATCAGGAGTGAAGGTCTCTCGTGAATTACTCTTTTGAGATGTGTAAAGGCCCAGGGAAACAAGGAAGTCTGGCCTGCTTTCCAGTTGCATATTTGTTGATCTCTTAAGTAAGAAATGGTAAGACAATGCATTGTGTTAGCTATAGAAACCTCTAGAAATATACCTCTATCTTCTATTTTAAAGATATGTGTATCTCATGGAACAGAAACATTGTAGAAGGTTAGCTTATGATTGCTTTCTGTTTTTCCTTGTATCCTTTCTTATTTATTTTTGCTTTCCTGGGAAACAAAGTAATGGGAAAACAGCTGTTGCTCCGAACTCAAGTGTGGTAGGTTAAAAGCAGGTATTCGGCTTTCACAAATAGTTAATATCCTCCAAGGATTGTATATTGCGTATTAGGCAGACTTTTTCTTTTCTTTCTGAGCAGCACTATGGAACCCCATCCTCCCTGCTGCCGCACAAACACGCCAGCTTCTGTGCCGGCTCAAGCTCTTTGCAGGTCTCCCAGATAGCGACATGGACCACCCCCTTACTTCCTTTAGGTTTCCTTTCAAAAATTTCCTTATCAGAAAGGACTTTTGCCCAGGTTATAGAAAATAGCAACCTTCTTCAAACCCCATACTTCTTATTCTGTTGATGCTTTTCTATCTTTCTTCATTTAATTTCCTTGCAAGTTGTGTTTCTCAGTGTTGCTTATTGTTCGTTTTCAACCCCTACAATGTAAGTTCCCTGAGGACAAGAATATTACTGCGTAATGTATACATTGTCTAATATAAAGTCTGACACATAGAGGCTCACTTAATATTTTTAAATGAATCAATGAATGATTGAATCAGATATTGATTGAGCGTTTCCTGTGTGTTGGATACTCAGATAGACTCTGGGACATGACTGTGATGCAACAGATTTGTTCTCTGTCTTCATGATATTTTCAGTCTAGTGGGCAGGAATGTGATGCCAGCTGCCCTTTCTCATGAGTGCAGCTTAGATATATTCCTGTTCACTTCAATATGCAAATAATCAATTGCTCCGAATCTCCAGAAAGCTCCATCTTTTACAAACACCCTGCCATGGTCCTCTGAGCCCTAATAATAAGTTATAGTCAGTTCTTGTTATTTACAGAAGTTTTATTCTATGAAGTCGTCATGAACAGCCAATGAGTAAATATTGAACCCTCGCCCCTAGGGGAAATACAGGGTTAAGTTTCTATAAGACTTGGGTCACAACATTTTCATCAACTGATCAATATTTAACCTTGTTTTATGTGTGTTTCTCTTTAAAGATAACTTATTTAATATATATTGTTGATTCATCAACATTGAACTCATGGCCAACTATAGCTCATCCCTGAATAAAGCTTATCTAACACATGTATTTTCTCCATAAGGCACATCATGGCCTTGGGCCAAAAGCATGAGACAGCACTTTAGCCCTCTGCTTGTGAACCATTTTAAACAGTGATATCACTAACAGAAAGCAAAAATATGAGAAAAATATGGCACCAAATAGATTGCAAAAAGGACACTTGTTTATAGAATGAAAGCTAAACCAAGAAGGCAGAGTGTCACCTTATTTGACCTCAGCTGGGAATGTGTTCATGGGGTGACTCAGATGTTTTGCTGCTCAACAAATGTTCACAAATGACCACAAGAACACCACAAATATTAATTTGGGGGTTACAAATAAATTTTAGCAAGTAAGCACATTTGCAGATACAGAATCTGCAAATAATTAGAATCAACTGTATTTAGAGGGTAAAGGAGAGAGAAGAATCTAAGATAGTTTTTAAGTGTTTGGTCTGGATAGATGGTGGAGTAGCAGTGGTAGTTTTGAAAAAAACCCATGAAAGAAATTAATGTTGATTCGAGCTCTGCCTGCTTCCCTAATGGACTTACTAAAAGTTGAACAAGAACCAATACTCCTGTAATTTAATGACACAACTGGAGCTACAGAAGAGGAAAAAAAAAAAAATTGAAGCAATATCTGCAAAGAGGAAGGGGACCAAAGGAAATCTAGTGTTTAGGGACTTTAATCATTCATTTAATTTTGGCAAGACAGCCAGTTGCTGTGTGTTTAGCTCAATCAGTTCTGGCCCTCTGTTTTTGTCTTACTCTTCTTTAGAAAATCTGATGCGTTTCTCTACTTTGAAAACATTTTTAAAAGAAATTTAAGTATCAATTATTTTAAATATGAAGTACGGAATATAATATCACAACTCATGTGTTGTTTGGTTACTCTTGCTACACAGCAAACCGTCCCCAAAGATAAGGACTTAAAATAGTAACTATGCTCATGATTTGGCAGATCGGAAGAAATTCTGACTAGGCACAGAGGGGATAGCTTGTCTGAAAGAGCTTCAGCTTTTATGATGGTGGCTCCAACAGCTTTTGAAAGCTGGAACAGCTTCAGTGGGGCCTCAATGTTATCTTTCATCTGGGTTCCTCACTTCTGCTTGCATTGCATCTGCTGGACCTATTATGTCCAAGATGGCTCCTTCACAAACTTGCTTGGTGGTGCCTGGGCTAGCTGGTCGGGAACAGCTAGGCATCTCTTTCTCTCACTCTGTGCACATCATCTCCATCACATCACATCACTAGCCATCTCATGGCTAGTCTGGGCTTCCTCACAGTATGGTGATCTTTAGAGTAGTCAAACTTCTGGTTTTTCCCCAAAGGGAACATTCCAAGAGATGAAAGTGGAAACTCAGTTTCTTACAGCTTTGGCTTAAAAAGGAGCCCATGCAGAGTCAACAGGAAGGGACAGAGACCCCAATCTATTGAAGGAAAAAGCATCAAAGAATTCCTGGTCATTTTTAATCCACTGTGTGTACTCACTGCTAAGGTTTAATAGATTATTAACATTTTCCCCTTATCTTCTTTGTATCTTTCTCCTAAAGAAATAAAACATTGCAGATAACTCTATCTGTAGAGTCCTCTGGCTCCATCACATCCCTCACTTCCCAAAGGTAATCATATTCCCTTTTTTTTTTTTTTTAAGATTTTATTTATTTATTTGACAGAGATCACAGGTAGGCAGAGAGGCAGACAGAGAGAGAGGAGGAAGCAGGCTCCTTGCTGAGCAGAGAGCCCGATGCGGGGCTTGATCCTAGGACCCTGGGATCATGACCTGAGCTGAAGGCAGAGGCTTAACCCACTGAGCCACCCAGGCGCCCTGTGATAATCATATCCCTGAAGTCATTGTGTCTCAGTCCCATGCATTGATACTACATAACCTCATCCAGCCACTAACAATATATACTGGAGTTTTATGTGTTTTGAATTGGCACATATACGATGATTTATAGCTCAAATCTATTTGCAACTTTCTCTTTTTATTAATTGTTACGCTTTTGAGATGTATACATATTTGTACATGTAGCTGTGGTTCACTTATTTTAATTATTGAATAGTATTATTTATGGGAAACTATAATTTATTTACCAATTTCACACACACACACACACACACACACTCTCTCTCTCTCTCTCTCTCTTTTATTAAAGAAATGTTATTGCAAACTCATCTGTATTACCCTTGTCTATAAGTGTAAGAATTTCTCTAGGACTACTCTGTCCAGTGTGGGAGCCATAAACTACATGTGGCTATTGGGCACTGGAAATTCAAATTGAATGTGATCTAATTATAAAGTACATACAAGATTTTGAAGATTTTGTACAAAAATGCATAAAATACATTGATACTTTTAATATTGATTATATCAATATGTAATCAAAAGTATCAATGATAATGTTTTGAATATGTTGAGTTTAATAAAAATATTAAAATGACTTCCACTTGTTTTTTTTTACTCCCTTAATGTGGCAACTACAGAATTTAAAATTATGATTGTGGTTTGCATTCTATTTCTAGTGGACAGAATTGCTCTAGCATATATGATTAAAAGAGTTTATATCTTCAGCTTTACTAGATATTGCCAAATTGCCTCCCACGTGGTTGCCCCAGTATACTTCTGCCAAACAATGTGCTCCAAGAGCTTCCACTTCTTATATCTCCTCCAACTCTTGTTATCAGACATCAATCTCTGCCAGATATAAAGTGTTATCTAATCATTGTTTTAATTAGCATTTCCCTGATGACTAGTGAAGTTAAGAACTTCTTCTGTGTTTATTGATGATTTTTGTAATGATGGTTTCGCCTTAAGATCCATTTTATGGTCTTTTTAAAAAAACTTCAAGGCATAATTGACATAATATATATTAACTTCGATTGTTAAAAAGAAACAATAGGCCAGAAATGGAGTCACTTTTGTTAAGTCCCACCAAGACTTAATACTAATGCTAAATGCAGTTTCACCCTCTCCCAGGAGTAGAATTTTTGAACCAATCAGTCTAAAATTTCATGATTAGTACTAGTGAGGTAATCTGCATGATAAGAACCATGCCTACCTCTAAAAGAAGGTAACCTTACATAAATAGTCCACTCTTTTAATTTCTTTGTCCCACTCTTCCTCTTCCTATAAAAACCTTCTATTTTACACAACTCCTTGGAGTTCTTTTCTACTGGCTAGATGGGATGCTACCCAATTCATGCATTGTTGATAAAGCCAGTTAGATCTTCAATTTACTCAGTTGAATTATGTTTTTTAACAAAATGTACAACATAATGATTTAATACTTGTGTATATTGCAAAATGACCACCACAGTAAGTCTAGTTCATATTTGTCGCTATACATAGTTATAATATTCCTGTGATGAGAACTTTCAAGGTCCACCTTCCCTGATGCTTTCAAATATGCAGCACAGTATTATTAACTATAATCAGCATGCTGTACATTATAGTCCAATAATTTATGCATTTTATAATTAGAAATTTTTAACTTGGTACTTTTTAACTTCCTTTACCCATTTTGCCCACCTCTGTCTGCCTGCTTTTGGCAACCACCAATCCAGATGTTTATATCTATGAGCTCATTTTATTTTGGGGTGGGGGAGAGGGAGAGGATGGGGTTAGATTTTATATATAAGTGAGATTATATGGTATTTATCTATTTTTGTCTAACTTATTTCCCCTAACATAGTGCCTTCAAGTCCACCCATGTTGTTGCAAATGACAAGGTTTCATTCTTTTTATGACTGTATAATATTCCGTCATTCCATTTTACATATATGTATCTCACATTTTCTTTATCTCTTCACCCACTGATGGACACTTAAGTTGTTTCCATGTCTTGACTATTGTAAATAATGTTTTAATTAACATGGGGCTTTACATATCTTTATAAATTAGTGGGGTTTTTTTTCCTTCAGATAAATACCTAGAAGTAGAATTGCTGGATCATATAGTAGTTCTATTTTTAATTTTTTGAGGAACCTTTCCATAGTGACTGCATCACTTTGCATTCCTACCAACAGTGCAAAAGGGTTCCCTTTTCTCTTCATCCTTGCTAACACTTGTTATTTCCTATCTTTTTTATAATAGTCATTTTAATAGGTATGTGTGATATCTCACTGTGGCTTTTACTTGAATTTCCGTGATGATTGATGATGCTATAGCACCTTCTCATGTGCCTTTTGGCCATCTGGATTCCTTCTTTGGAAAAATGTCTGTTCAGATCCTCTGCCCTTTCTTAAATTGGATTGTTTGGTGTTTTGGTACTGAGTTGTATGAGTTCTTTCTATATTTTGGATATTATCCCCTTACCAGTTATGTGATTTGCAAATATACTTTCCATTTAATAGGTTACCTTTTCATTTTGTTGATTATTTCCTTTGCTGTGCACAAGCTTTTTAGTTAGATGTTGTCCCACTTCTTTATTTTTGCTTTTGTTGCCTTTGTTTTTTTGTGTCAAATCCAAAAAGCCATTTCCACGACCAGTGTCTGGAAACTTACTGCCTGTGTATTTCTTTATAGTTTCAGGATTGTTCTTTTACCGTATATTCTTTGAAGAAAAAAAAAAAAAGATTTGTTTATTTATTTGAGAGAGAGAGAGAGAGAGTTCATGGGCAAGTTAGGAGAGGGGCAGAGGGAGAGAATCTTCACACAGACTCCCTGCTGAGTGTGGAGCTAGATCCAGACTTGATCTCATAACCCATGAGAATGTGACCTGAGCCAAAACCAGGAGTTGGACTCCGAACCAAGCAAGCCACCCAGGTGCCTCCTTTCACCATATATTCTTGTATATTCACTCTTGCATTCATGTATATTCTTGACTCGTTTGTCATAAATTAATTGGCCCTATATGTGTGGGTTTATTTCTGGGTTTCTAGTCTGTTCCATTGATCTGTATTTCTGTTTTTATGCCAATACCATACTGGTTTGAAAATCATTTTATCTAGGTTTACTATAGCAGTGCCGTTTTTGGATTACTGTTTGCCAAATTGACTGTATGCCTCCCCATATCTTATGTTTTTAGCAACTTATAAACACTGTATAGCTATATATTTTTATAACCCAATCTTATAATCTGTATTTTAACTCTAAAGTTTAGTGCATTTGTATACATGTTGACTGGTGAAATGTAAGTATCTACTTTCTGCCACTTCAATTTCACTTACTACTTAGGATGCTTTTTTCTTGGCTCTCCCCCACCTTTCCTTCATTCTACTGAAATGTGTTTTTTATATCTACCCCTCTTTTACCTTTTTGCTCCTTGATTTAGAAGCTATATGTTCTATGTCTAGTCTTTTATTCATAACTCTTAAAATTTTAGCATGCATAGTCGATGTACTGTCTGATTTAATCAACATCTCTAGTTCACTACTAAAAAGATCCAAGGACACCCCTGTGGCTTTTAATACTTCATTATCATCATGTTTTAATACCCCTTAAATTAGTCATTCTTATTATGACTATTCTATACAGTCTACAGTTACTTAGATAAATGTTTAACAATTTACTTGCTCAGAATTTCTTCTGTATTTCACTTCATTCTTTTGGGTTCAACTTGCTGCTCTCTAAAATATATACCCTTTAGTAGTTCTTTAAGAAGACTCTCCAAACAGTAAACTCTTTTAGTTGTAGTTGTCTGAAAATGTCTTAGTTTCCCAATCAATCATGAAAGGTTCTTGAGCCGAATAGAATGAAAGTATGCAGTTATTTTCTTCTGGCACATTCAAAACACTCTTGTTGTCCTCTGGCTTTGAATTACAGCGACTTAGTTGTCCTAGTTATTGGGACTTGCCAGTTTCAAAACTAAGAATCCGAAGTCCTGGCTGTCCCTTCAGTCCTGGGTAACCTCTAATGTTTGATCATCTATGTTGCTGTTGGGAAATCTGGTATGTGCCTAATTTTTACTTCTCGTTCTGTATTTTTTTGTTATTCTTACTTTAAGGGTTTTCTCTTTATTTTTGCTGTGTGTGTAAGCTTGGTTGCCAACATTCTGAGAACTGGAGTGGGCAGGGGCAGGTACTGGAGGAAAGCGGCATCTCACTGCCCCATGTGTAAACTTTCTTATAATTCCTCTATTTTCAGTATGTGCCTTCAGCAGGCCTGGTGTCCCCTAGTTCAGAGCTTATTTGGTTTAATTTTCCCTCTTCTGCTTGATGGCTTAAAAGTAATTGCTTGACATCTTGGGTGTTAGGAGAGTGTTTGGGGGATTGAATCCTACCTTTCAAAGGCTTCCAATCAGTCCCTCAGGCCCTTTAGTACATCCTAGTGCCTCAATACTGAGACTTTTGGGGGTTCAGTGGCATTATCTTGCTTCTTTGTAGCTATTTCTCCCCACCAGTCTTCTCTTCCCACCAACACCATAGATTTGGATGTAGTTTGTCTCCAACCCAATAACCAACCCAGTTGCTATTCGCAGATCTGAGATCCAGCTTATAAAATTTCTGTCGGCACTTGTTATCTTTGCTCCTATTCTCTTGTCCGTACATGGCTAAGCCCTTTTAATTTTTTTATTTTCCCTTTGGTGGGGTTTCAGGAGTGGACATAAAGACTTGTGTTAAGTGTGTTTTACCAGTTCTCAAGGACTCTATATATTTTTCTTTCTGAAAGTTCTATTTAGTACTTTATAAAGTCTCAAATTTTATATTAGGATCTTCTTTTCTTAGTATTTTAATAATTCATGATTCTAATGATTTTAAACTTATTAGTTTGATAGTCTTGCACTCCTTTTCTGGCTGTCTTTTCATCTCAAGTCTTTGAGTGCCTCTTATTTTTTGTGTCTTTCACCACCCACTAGTGGCAGGTTGTTTCTTATGCTTGGTTATTTTTTATTGTGGAGTTGTTTGCTTTTTGATAATCACATATGGTGTGTGTTGAGGGAGTGCCCCTCTACAGTAGCCGTGTGTGCCACACAAACAGGGAAGGACTTGCATGGTACAGCTTTAAAGCTCATTTCATGGCATGGGGGTTTCTTGACCGTGAGTGTTGAACGATTTCCGTCCTGGGTTGCACAAGGCACAGAACCAGAGGTTTGATTTCTCAGGGGCATATTTTTTTCACCCAGAGAGAATGACTTTCTTGCCTGCCCCCTGCTTTTTTAGAATGCAGTTTCACTGAGGGGTAACTCTTTGAGATTCCTGCTTTTTTTGTGAAGAGATTTCCAACCATCCCCCCACCACACACACACACATAGTCCTGAAAAATTCATGGTCCATTGCTCCTTGAGATGTTAAAACAAAAAGGATTATGGAGATTAATAAACACTCCCCAGAGTATTGCCGCATCTGATTACATAACGACTGCTCTAGTTTTCAGTTCCTGCTTCATTTCTGCACCTGGAATTTACTACCTTTTTTTTCCCCCCAAGCTCAGAAGCACACTTACTTTTATTAATTTTTGTTTTCTAAATGTCTTTGGAAAGAACTCTTCATGTCTTCCTGGTCTATTATCTTACCACATTTCTATTTCTCTGTTTTCCTCAAAAAATACTAGTAGAAAGTAAAAAATGCAAAATGTAGAGATGAAGAGAATCCGTAGTCACTCAACATTTTAACTACCGAAACAAAGAAGATGCCTTTTACACAAGGAAACAAACTATTTCCCAAGAAAGATAGTTAATTTAAAGCAGACGGCACACTGAAAATGATAAGGAATCAGGTAAGAAACAATTTAGGTAAGCAGCAGTTTAGGCAACATATTATTAACTCAATTTCATCCAGCCTACCTCAAAACACAGGGAAAAACAATGTTTATACTCTGGTGTTACAAATCTATTAGCTAATAAAAAGAACGCTACCTTCTCATAACTGTGTTAAATTTAATAAAAACAAATAGGCTTGCATGAATTTTTAGTAGAGAAAGAAAATATATAAAGTGTTAGACCTTGAATGTTCTGAAGAGATATTGCCAAGTTTCGGTCCCCCTCCTCTTTATATTTAAGAATTGTATGTTCATATTCTTATCTTGAAATTTTAACTATTTACAGATAGTTTATTTTTACCTACTGTGAACTTAAAGACATTCTAAAATCTTCTGAGAGGAAAAAAAGCTAATATGACCAATCAGAGTGCTACTCTCCAAAACAAACAAAATACATGAAGGCCGAGATTTGAGGTAGAAATGGTGTACTAATTCTCTATTGCTACTGTGACATATTACCATAGACTTAATGGCTTAAAACAACATGACTTTATTATTTTTACAGTTCTGTTGGTTAGAAATCTGGCATGGGTCTTACTAGACTAAAATCAAGATGTCAGCAGGGCTGTATTCTTTTTTTGTAGACTCTAAGAGAGAATCCATTTCCTTGCCTTTTCCATTTTGTACAGGCTGCCCACATTCCTTGGCTTGTGTCTGACACCCCTTCCTTTCATCCTGAAAACCAGTAACACTGCTTGTCTCTGACGATTCTTCCCCACCAATCTCCCTGCAACTATCCTTTTCTACCTTTAGGAGCCCTTGTGGGGGCACCTGGCTGCCTCAGGTGGTAGAGTACATGACTCTTGATCTCAGGGTTGTGAGTTCAAGCTCCAGTTGGGTATGGAGATTATTTAAAAAACAAAAACAAAACAAAGCAAAAAAGCTCTTGTGATTACATTGGGTCCACCTGAATAATTCAGGATAATATCTCTAGTTTAAGTTCAGTTGATTAGCAAGTTTAATGCCCCTGAGCATATAACCTAACATAGTCACAAGTTCTGGGGTTTAGGATATGGACATCTTTGAGGGCCATTGTTCTGTCTGCCATATATGGCAAATTACATTTTATTTTATTATTTACTTATTTTTTTGGCCCCTGCCAGGCTTTATATTAACATATATAATGTGTTACTTGTTTCAGGGGTACAGGTCTGTGAATCATCAGTCTTACACAATTCACAGCACTCATCATAGCACATACCCTCCCCAGTGTCCATCACCCAGCCAAACCAGCTCTCCCTTGGCCCTCCCTTCCAGCCGCCCTCAGTTTATTTCCAGAGAATCTCTTATTTTGTCTCCCTGCCTGGTCCCGTCTTGTTTTATTTTTCCTTCCCTTCCCCCCCAACCCTCTGCCCTGCCTTAAATTCCGCATATCAGTGAGATCTATAATAATTGTTTTTCTCTGATTAACTAGTTCTCTTAGCATAATACCCTCTAGCTCCAACCATGTTGATGCAAATGGCAAGATTTCATTTTTGATAGCTGTGTAGTATTTCATTGTATATATATACACCACTTCTTCTTTATCCATTCATCTGTTGATGGACATCTGAGCTCTTTCCATAGTTTGGCTATTGTGAACATTGCTGCTATAAACATTCAGATGCACATGCCCCTTCAGATCACTACATTTGTATCTTTAGGCTAAATACCCAGTAATGCGATTGCTGAGTCATATGGTAGCTCCATTTTCAGCTTTTTGAGGAACCTCCATACTGTTTTCCAGAGTGGCTGTACCAGCTTGCATTCCCACCAATAGTATAAGAAGGTTCCCCTTTCTCCGCATCCTTGCCAACATCTGTCATTTCCAGACTTACTAATTTTTGCCATTCTGATTGGTGTGAGGTGGTATCTCATTGTGGTTTTGATTTGTATTTCTCTGATGCCGAGTGATGTTGAGCATTTTTGCATGTTCTTTTGGCCATTTGGATGTCTTCTTTGGTGAAATGCCTGTTCATGTCTTCTGCCCATTTCTTGATTGTATTATTTGTTTTTTGGGTGTTGAGTTTTATAAGTTCTTTAGAGATTTTGGATACTAGCCCTTTATCTGATGTCAGGCAAATTACATTTTAGACAAGTTGAGTTTGAAGTATCCGTGGTATATACAAGTGAAATTTCTTATATGTAGCTGTAAAGAGGAACCCAGAGTTCAGTTTTAAAAAAATGTGGTGATACAGATTTTAGGAGGTATTGATATATTTGTAATTGGAACTGTGGATATGGAGGAACTCATGATGGAAGGGTGAATAGACTGAGAAAGGAAGGAAGGAAGAGAAAGGGAGAATCAGGGAGGGCAAAGTCAATGATAGAAGGTATGGGGAGGGAAATTAAAAAAAGAGAAATATATACACTTCGGTGAGATATGCTGAGGGAATTCACTGATAGTTTTTATTTGATCACAAAGCAACAGTTCAAGTCATTTGCTACCAAACACAGTGGCAAGGATCTTAAGGAGACTGATGATGTTTTAATAGTTACTGTGGACTGAAGGAAGGGGAGCTGACTGCAGACCAGTTACAAGCCTTGCTGAGTTGTTTCTGGGGCTTAGCTGAACTTATTCCAGCATTATGAAAGGTTAATGAAAACAAATTCTCCAAGAAAGAACAGATATGCTTGATAATTATGGATCTGTCTAATCTAGTCATCTCATGAAGACAGGAAGGTATATATATAGGACTACTCATTACTTAGATCACAATTTGTGTCCTTGTTTCATAGGGAGAAAAATATTCTGAATTATAAATAACAAGCCAAGAAACAAACTTGGGTACTAGATCCACTGATGAGTCCTCTGTCTTTTAACAGCCTTTATTCCTGATCCCATTTATTATCTAACTTGTTTTTTACTCTACTCCATATCTCCATTTTCTACTTAGCCAGTTTTTTCACTGACTCAATACCTTATCTTTTGGCCTTTACTTGTGATCTTCTTTTTTCACTTGAAATACAAGCTCTCTTTCTAATGCTTCTGCCAATAGCACTTAAACTGAAATGTGTGCATGCTTCACTGTAACAACTCCAGTCCGTATTAATCTCTCTCTTCTTTGAATTCCTATATGCTTGATAGCTGCACCACCACCTAAGGGAGTCATTAACTGTGAATTAACTTGCACTCTCTAGCTTCTCGTATGTTAGTTTTCTCAGAGCTCCTATGACTCTTTTTCAAGTAATACTTTTATTATCTCTTATTTGACAAAGACCAATACAAGGGGCTAGATATAAAGTTATTTTCAAAAGAAAAGCAGGCATTATTTCTACTTCTGACTCTTCCACATCACATGAAGTAGTGCAGAGCCCATGACAGGCACCCAATATTACACCTGCTGTTGATTATCCTATGAGGATATATGTGTCAAGGCTACATTTGATGCTGGTGTTGACGTCTGGAGTGAGAGTCCAGGGCTCCACTGTACCAGATGCATTATAATGTCTGCTTTTCCTTGAAAATCCATTGGCAGGAGGCAGTTGCTTTCCAGAGAACAAAGAGATACTGAGCAGAAGACTGATTTTAGGCTTGGAATGTAAATGCTTCAGATGATAACAGACATTTTTCAGACTAATGAATGGGCAGGGAAACCAAAATAGAGGCTGCATAGTATTCTGAAATTATAGGTCACCATACTGAGAGAATACAGAAAGGAGCATTTTGGCTTTCCTGGAAACTGAAAGACACCCCAAGTCTGTAGCAATTTACAGTAAATTTGAAGATCCCTTGTTAAGCCGTCTTGTATAGTAATATCATTTGTGGAGATCCTGGGACCCACTCAAGATGAAGTTAAGCAGATTAAAAAACAACTTGCTTATCAGGGAAATGCAAATCAAAACCACAGTGAGATACCACCTCACATCAGTCAGAATAACTAAAATGAACAAGTCAGGAAATGACAAGTGTTGGTGAGGATGTAGAAAAAGGAGAACCCTCCTGCGCTGTTGGTGGGAATGCAGGCTGGTGGAGCCACTCTGGAAAACAGCATGGAGGTTCCTCAAAAAGTTTAAAATAGAGCTACCCTACGACCCAGCAACTGCACTACTGGATATTTACCCTAAAGGTACAAATGTAGTGATCTGAAGGGGCACACGCACCCAAATGTTTATAGCAGCAATGTCCATGATAGCCAAACTATGCAAAGAACGTAGATGTCCATCAACAGATGATGGTTAGAGAAGATGTGGCATAGATAGATAGATAGATAGATATAGATATAGATAGATATATAGATATATATACTGTGCAGCCATCAAAACCCCCCAAATCTTGCCATTTGCAATGATGTGAATGGAACTAGAGGGTATTATGCTAAGTGTAGTAAGTCAATCAGAGAAAGACCGATATCATATGATCTCTGTGATATGAGGAATTTGAGAGACAGGGCAGGGGGTTGTGAGAGGTAAGGAGGGAAAAAAATGAAACAAGATGGGATCAGGAGGGGGATAAACTGTAAGAGACTCTTAACCTCACAAAGCAAAGTGAGGGTTGCTGGGAGGAGATGGGTAGGGAGAGGGTGTTTGGGTGATGGACATTGGGGAGGGTATGTGCTATGGGGAGTGCTGTGAAGTGCGTAAGCCTGATGATTCACAGACCTGTACTCCTGGGGCTAATAATACATTATATGTTAATTAAAAAAAACTAGGATAAAAAGAAAAACAAACCTCCTTGCTTAGAATTTGTTGTATAAGATGAAGGAAAGGTAGAAGGGACCAGTGGACCAATCGACTCATATTGGCATCTTTGGATCTCCTCTTCCCATGGGCCAAAGAGTAAAGAAAATTTGCTCTGAGATCAATAGCTCTTTCTTCTATGGACAAGATAACTTTGTTACGTGCACATGTGAGTGAGTGTGTGTGTGTGTGTGTGTGTGTGTGTGGTGCATTTCAGTGTGTGGAAGGGGCTCAGGGTGTGGAAGGGTGAAGGTTAACTGATGGACAACTCTAGTTATGGGGCTGATGAGCTAAGATTAGATATGACTATGGGATGAGAATTTTTATAATGAAAGGAAAATGGAAAAAGGAAGTGGAAAAGGAGAGAAAAAGCAAAATGAAAAAGGAGAGAATGATAAGTTAAAAGAATTATCTTTGGTTGTTGGTAGTTGGTGGAAGCGTCTGCACTTGTGTGGGAGTGGAAGCAGTGAGGCAGAGGGAGTCCACGGGCAGGGTCTTTGGAGTAAGTCAGGAGAGGTTGGCATTGCAGCTTATAGAATTTTACCAAGGTTTGAAAGACTTGGGAGAATGAGTTCAAGGGTTTACTGGTGAAGTCTGCTTGAGATTTTCTCTCTCTTCCTCTGTCTCTGCCCTCCCCCTCTTTCTCTATAAAATGAATAAACAAACAAATGAACAAATAAAGTTGTGACTGTCTGTTGGGATCTCCACCTGGGTGACCTTCCTCTGAACCACTTTCCTCTTATCTCTGTTTTCCTCACTAATGCTTTGTTAGCACCCAAGTTCAAAGGCTTAGAGTTGCCTTGCCTCCTCCCTGTCCCTTATACTTCACACTCAGTCCTATGAATTATTTCTCTCAAAGTTCTTAAAATTGTCCTTTCTTTTCTTCTCCTCTTCCTTCTGTCTTCTACCACCTTACCTATAATTCTGATTCTCACTGCTTCTGTGGACAATTGTAAAATTTTTCATCTGGTATCCTTAACTGTAGCTTCTTCAACTTCATTTAGTTCATCTTGTCTCATGGATAAATTTTTTTAGTTTAAATTCAGTCAACATGTAGTGTATTATTAGTCTCAGAGGTAAAGTTCAGTGATTCATCAGTCTTATATAACACCCAGTGCTCATTATATTAAGTGCCCTCCTTAATGTCCACCACGCAGTTACCCTCTCCCCCATACCCCTTCCCTTTCCGCTCCAGCAACCCTCAGTTTGTTTCCCATAGTTGAGAGTGTCTTTCTGTTTGTCTTTTCTACTTTCATCTTATTTTATTTTTCCCTCTCTCCTCCTATGATCCTCTGTTTTGTTTCTTAAGTTCCACATATTAAATCTCATTGGTAAGTTAATCATCCCAATGTTCCAGCTTCAGACATACAGCGCTTCTGCTCAGAAATCTTTGATAGCTTCCCAGTGCTCAGTAAATCAAGTACAAACTCACCAAATAAATAAGTAATATTTATCGAGCATTTACTATATTCTAGGCACATGGATTCTTTAGTTGAAATAGAAAACAATTCTACAATGTAGGGCCTTCTATTGCATCATTTTACAGAAAAGGCAGTTGAGGACCAGGTATGCTAAATAACTCACTTAAGTCACACAGCAGACAAGTGATGGGGCCAGGACTTGATGCAGGCACCTGACTCCAGAGCCTGTACCTTGCATTGGTGTCCCACAAAGTTAGTTGCCACTCTTCGGCAGTGAAGACTAGGCTGATAGTAACCAAACTGAACACATCCACTTCACGGACATATTTGGTGTCTCCTAAATGTTGTGAGGGGTTTTTTCCCCCTACACAAATCCAGAAAATTCTATTTATTCTTAAAGACCTAATCAATTTATACTGCCTTCATGACGTCATTCACAGTCCCTCCAACGAGATAAGTCCCTCCCTTATACTCCTTTGACTCTTAAGAGTCTTCAAATATTATAATCTTTGTTCACTTTATTTACTGTTGCTGGTTAAACCCCATTGTCTTCTAAGGCAGGTGCTCTTTTCTAACTTATACATTGTGAAGTACGTTCAGTTGGATACAAAGACCCTGGAAAAATCACAATGGCACCAGGTGTTACCCTCCGTGCTTCATGTCTCTATGTACTTCTTAGCCAGTGCACACTTTAGAACCGAGGGCCCCTAGAGTACACATCCAGACCATAATAATCTGTTGGGCTTCTGGCCAATGTGAACACATGATTATAGAGGCATGAATTTAATGTAAAAGTGTTTGGCCCTTTCCTGGGTTTGGCTATATGAGTCTAATTTTAGTGGACAACAAACAAACAAACAAACAAACAAAAATCATGCCTCCCCCCCAAAAATAATTTTCTTTTAATCATGAAGGCTAAGCAAGCTGTTCTTAAAGCTCTTTCTAATCCTCCTAATCAGATATAGGCTCCTTTTCAACTTTTGTCATTCCTGGGTGACACACTAAAAGTTACCCTTCAGCACTGAGTCAAGTTTTACACTTCAGTTTACAATTTACTAAACACTTAATTGATAAATGATGTTGACTGAAGTGGAAAATTGAGGCGTTATCTTAGTGATTCAGGCCCAAGCTAATTTTTCACCAGAAATACCCAAATAACCAAAGCAACATATAAACAGGATCATTTGGATTCTGATGCACTCCTTGCAGCTCCAATGCAAAGAATTCCAGAGAAATAGAAAGAGACTCTGTTTATTTGTCCATTCAACTGCTATTGATAAAGTCCTCGGAACCACACAAAGAGCCAGAAATACGTTGTAAAATTTCAGTTCCTTGTTCTCCTCTGTTTACATTATTCATGGGTATTGTTTGGGAAACTTGGCTCATCCAAAAACTGGGCCAACTAGAAACATGCTTTCAAAAAAGGATTTAGGTTCATTCCATAGATATGTAAAGGGTCTTTAAGGGGGAAATAGAGTTGTTTAGGAACATATCACTCTTCCTGTGAGTAATAGCCTACACTGTCCTCATAAATGACGGTATCCCTCCTGCACAAAATTCTTCAGTGACATAATGTTAGACTGACCGGACCATGAGTTTATATTAGTATAGAAATGTTTATGTTGCCCTGTTCCTTTTCTTGTTAAGAGAATGATTCAACTGTTGCTTCAATCTTCCACTGAAGGGTGCAGCTAAGCTTTCTAACCGTTAAATTTATGTGATCATTCACACACATCCATGGATTTTCTTTTTCATTTTAACTAATCTGCCTGATGATTATCCCCAACCCCTCCAGAGTTCAGAGTCTTGCAGGCCTTAATTTCTGTGTTTAAAATAAGATTATAAACACCCATTCTGAAGTTTTGGTTCTGAGTTACACTTTGATCCAGGCGTCAGTAGGTGGCAGCACATGATTTTTTTGTTCACTGAGAGAGCAAGGGGGAAATAGATTTTTCTACAAATCCTATTTTGGAAAGACAGCCTTGACTAGAACAAAGACAAATAGTTTCCATATATAACCTTCCTTGTCTCATAAAAGTATTCCTTTAGTTCTGTGCGTTATTTTATATTTGTTGTGCTTTTATTTCAGATTCTATCCACATTATCTCATCATTGCCATGCAACTATATGTACCAAATAAGTTTTATTTAGGTTTTGAGAAAGTAGCTTTTTGTAACTAAAGAGCCAGTTAAGGAATGAAAACCCTGAGTAATGTGAACTTGTTTTGGAAAGCTATCTCTGAGCAGATGTTGGACATTAGGGACTGGGGGGCTAGGGACAAGTTGTCCTTCCTAGGACAGTTTTCAGGATTGTTGTTGGGCCTCCTCAGGGAAGACAGAGGAAAATAAAAATCATTAATTATTTAGCTATTTGGACCTTACCTCTTTCCAAGGATTTTGACCATGCTAGTGTTTTTAGAGAAAGGGAACATATTTGCTCTTTAGAAAAACTTCACATAATTTTGAAGGAATGTAAACCACTTGGTTTTTTGTGTTTTTTTTTTAAAGATTTTATTTATTTATTTGACAGACAGAGATCACAAGCAGGCAGACAGGCAGGCAGAGAGAGGGAAAGGAGGAAGCAGGCTCCCTGCAGAGCAGAGAGCCCGATGAGGGACTTGATCCCAGGACCCTGAGATCATGACCTGAGCCGAAGGCAGCGGCTTAACCCACTGAGCCACCCAGGCACCCCAAACCACTTGGTTTTTAAAGCTAAAAGACTTGGAATCTTCAAAAAATACAATAATGGGCATGTAAAAAGTGTATAAGGACAAAGCAGTTATTTCAACAAACACTGAGTGCTTGTGCTAGGAAAGACTGTTTTTCTCTATTACTCAGACAGAACTCCTCTTTCTCACTCTTCTGATCACCAAATGTGTGGGCTCTTCTCCCCACACCAAGCAGTTCTCTGGGACACCAGCTCGTTGCTCTACAACACTTAATTCTAACACTGTCTACCTGGGAAGGGTGTCAGATCCCACAGCAGAGGGGCTCAGTCCCAGAGGACTGCTCCCATTCTCTTGCAGATACCAGTCACAAGTCATAGGTTACTCATAACTTCTATCTGACATGGCCGCAAATCAGGGGTTCCCACAACCTCCCCTTGAGGTCAGTTAATTTGCGAGTGTGGCACACAGAACTCAGGGAAGCACTTAACTGTTTACTACTTCCAGATGAAGAGATACAAGGGGCAAAGTCTGGGAGGGTCCCAAGGGCAGGAGCTCTGTCCTCATGGAGTGGGGTGCTTCACCCTCCTGGTATGGATATATTCACCAATCTGGAAGCTATTCAAACCCCCTATTCGGTTTTATGGAAGTTTCCTCATGTAGGCATGATCAATTATTAATTCAATTTCCAGCCCCTCTCCCTCTCTGGAGTATGAGGGCAGGGATGAAAATTCTAGGCTTCAAATCATGGCTTGGTCTTTCTGGTGACCAGCCCCCACCCAGGACCTACCCAGAGTCACCTGATTGGAACAGAAATGCTCCTCATGCTCTTTCATTTAGGAATTTATAAAGGTTTTAGGAGCTCTGGATTAGGGACTGGGGGGCAGAAGCTAATATATATATATTTTCTATTATCTTACAATGCTCCTTTATTTAATTAGTCAACAAACCTTTTTTCTCTTTTATTCTTTAAATGGTATTATGCTGACTGCTGTAGAAATACCAAATAAGTGTGACATACTTCCTGCCCTCTGGTAGTTATTCTAAGACTCGGTAAACATCTGTTGAATGAATGAATTGCGATAAATAGTGGGCTATGGGACTTTAACGGGGAAAATAGAGTGGACCTATTAGGAAACGGTATACGGTATATGGAAGATGGAGTTTCTGCCATGGCTTTGGAGGACAAATGCAATTGAAGGGTCAAGGAGAGGCTCTTCAGGTACTTGGAACTCCAGGAGCAAAAGCATACTGGGAAACAGCATGGAGTCTAGTTTGGCAGGAAGGTAGGTCAAGGCATCAGCCTCCCACTTGAAAAATCAGCAAGGCACACAGTAGGACATAATAGCTCCTTGCCAACGATTTACTAAATCAAGAGTGAAGTCCTGGATGAAGGGCCTTCCAGGCTGGCCTTTGTCCTTCAGAACCCAGTCTCTTATGACGTGGGGACAAACCCCTTGTTCTTCCTTGTCAACCAAGGTAACAATTGGTAACAATTTTTCTTTATTTATTTAGAAAAAGTGACATTAAAAATGATATGTACTTAATTTAAAATTCAAACAATTCTTTAAAAAAAAGAAAAAAGAAAAAGGGGTGAGAAAAAAATACCCCACATTTCATCTCCCAGGAGATAAACATTGCTAACGTTCAATATCACTTCAGATCCTTTCCTTTGCGTATATAGATGGAGGGCTGTCTGGTGGGGAATGGTTTTGCAAAAATGGAACCATAATACATGCTAATTTTATAGAAATTATTAGATGTATTTCTACTTGATTTTAAAAAGAGAGAAAGAAACTGATAAGAATAAAGGAAATACAGAAAATTTAGGTAAATGTTTCATTAATTTTAGTTCCTTTAAAAAATAGATAATATATTCATGTGGTACACATTTCAAAAGCTACGTGTTAGTGAAAAGCCATAAAAATTCTCCCGCCCACCCTAACTCCCATCTCTCCAGTGTTCTTCCCCAGAGGTATCCATATTACCAATTTACTGTCCAGAGTTCAGTGTTTTTAAAATTTCTTGACCACAAAGATCCTATAGTTCCTAAAATTAAGGATAAAATTATTGTTAACGATTTATGAAAGATTATTAAAAACCATACAATTTTGGAGCCATTATGTTTTAATAACTGTGTTTTAATTTTTTTATAATGGTACCTAATGCTGGGCACCTTACTAAGAAATTTACTTGGGTTATTTCATTTGCTACCCACAACAACATTATCATCTTCATCTTACTGGCAAGGGAACTGAGATAGTTCAATACTTTGTCAGAGACCAAAAGTAAGAATTGACAGAGCCCTGATTTAAACTCAGGTGGTCTAATTTCTGACATACCCACCACATACACTGCCTCCTTTTAATACCAAATAAAATACCGGTGCCTTTCCCCTGCATATCCACTCATTTCTTGTGTAGCTTGATTTCCTCTCTGTTAGTCTTTCCGAAGAAGGACTGGATCCGCTAAAGCCTCTCATGTTTGAGAATGTGTACCTGTTACCTTTATTCTCAAAAAACAAAACCTTTATTCTCAAACAACAAAACTGGTTATTCCTAAGTCACAGTTTCTTTCCTTCAGAATTTTGTAGACAGAGCTCTATTGTCATTGTTGATTGTAGTGAAGAAGTCTAGCCAGCCTAATTCTATTCTCTTGTAGGTGACTTGATTTTTTTCTACCTGGATTCCTTTAACTCTTCCTTTTAATCCCCCAAGGTCCTTAGTCTAATGAGGCTATGTATCTGTTTTAATAATCCTATATCAGTTCTTCCTGGAACATGGACTGCCTATTTCACATGCAAAATTACTTCTTCATTAGTTTCAGTGAAATTTTCTTTTAAAAATATTTGTTTTCTGTTTCATTTGTCTGGTTCTTTACTTCAGAGACACCAATTATCCTTGTATAGGATCATCACTAGCTCTGTTTCACATCTGTGACTTCCTCTCTAATTGTCAAAATCCTTTATCCTTTCTTTCTGAATGTGCAGTGATGTCACCAAGCCTTCCTCTCAGTTAGCACAGGAATTCTGTTCTCAATCTATTGGATCTTTACCTTTCATGTGTATTGGTTCTCTCATCGTGTTGTTTTGGTCCTCAAGTTGCATTCTTCGCTGTATCCCTTTTTACTTCTGCTGTTTTACCATATTTGTCTTCGACGTTTTATTATGTTTTCATCGAGTACAAAACACTGACAGTGAATTTTTTTCCATTTTTGAATCCCCTTTTCTTTCAGACTCAGTCCCTCACCTTTTATTCTTATCTGTCCTTATCTGTTCTCCCCTCTAATAATTATTTTGTGCTGTAGTGTATTTGCATCACTGTCATATCCATTATTTTCCTCTCACTCATGCTCAACAGAAAAAGCATTTACCAAGACCTCCTACTTAGGTTGAGATATTATGGGTAAATTCTTCTTGATTTCCTTCTAGTATGTGGTGTTGTCCCCTCCGAGTTGCACGTAAGGAATGGTCTTCCTGCTGCATGAGGTGTGCATGGGTGTGCAGGAGGTGGGAATAGACATCATCTGGGGATGTGTGCAACCTTTGAGGGAAAATCAACGCATACCTATTGAATCACACACACACACACACACACACACACACACACACACACTACAAGGGTTTACTTTAATTACCAGAGAGGGTAAAATCTGCATTTACATTTAAAAAGGAAAATATTGTACTAACTGCAGCATAACCTCTACAGCTGTTTCTGGAAACATAATGATGTTTCTTTCATTCTTGTTCAGGAGATGGTATAATGTGATAGTTGAGAGCACAGCCCACTAGATTCAAATCCTAGCTCTGCCGCTAACGAGCTGTGTTGCCATGCACAAGGTACTTCTGTTTCTAAACCTCAGCTTCCAAACTAGAGATGATGAGGGAACCTATCCACAGAGTTGTTGTGAGTCAGAAGTAGATTTGTACATAGGAAGCCTTTAAACACAGTGCCTGGCATATGGTTATGGATGTAATAAATGCCAGCTATTATTATCATCCAAAAGAGTAGCAGTTTCCTCTTATTTTTCCTCCTGCTTTCAGAATTTGATCCAGAAACTTCATGAGTGAGGGCAATTAATGAGCGATCCACCTTCTGATACCACATCTTGGCTAAAAAAGTACTACAGATCTGAAAGTAAAAACATAGATTGCACACACATTGCTGGTGGAATATAAATGATACAGTCATTCTGAAAAGCAGTTTAACAGTTTCTTAAGAAACTAAACATGCAATTACCATTCAACCCATCAATCGTACTCTTGGGCATTTGTCCCAGAAGAGTGAGGATTTATGTTCATACAAAAACCTGTACACAATGTTCATAGCAGTTTTATTTGTAATAGCTAAAAACTGGAAACATAGAGATGATTTTTAGCAGGTTATGTCTGAACAAACCATGGTACATACATACCATGGAATATTACTAAGCAATAAAAAGTATTGAGCTATTGATATCTGTGATAACTTGGAGGAATCTCCAGAGAATTATTCTGAGTCAAAAAAAAAAAAAAAGCCAATCCCAAAATGTTAGATGCTGTATGATTCATTTATGTAACATTTATAAGAAGCAAAATTTTATAAATGGAGAAAAGATTAGTAATTCCTGGGCTTTAGGGATAGGGGTCTGGGGAAAGAGAGGTGGGTATGCTTGTAAAAGGACAACAAGAAGGATCCTTGTAGTGTTGGAACTATTCATTATCTTGACTGTTATGGTGGATATTTCAACCCACACAGGTGACAGAATTCTGTGGAACTTAATACACACACACACACACACACACACACACACACACACATATGAGTGCAAGTAAAACTGGAGAAATCCAATATGAATAAGATAGGGAGATAGTATCAATGTCAGTATACTGGTTGGATATATATATTATTCTATAGTTTCATCAAATGTTACCACCAGTGGAAACTGTACAAGGGATCTCTCTCTCAACTATTACTTACAATTGCATGTGAATCTATAATTTTCTCAGTAAAAATTTCAATTAAAAAATGGAGGAAAATTCCCTTAGTCTCCCCCTCTCTGCAGAAATAGAAGGAGAAGAGGAGGAAGACGGAGAAGAGGTAGAGAAGAGAGAGGAGGAGGAGGAGGAGGAGGAGGAGGAGGGGGCGGGGGGGAAGGAGAACTCTTTCTCTCCTTTTGGAGCCTCAGTAGACTTTCAAGCAGAAAATCCTTCTGTAACATCTTCTTGGGAGGGAAGAACTGTGAGGATATACTATATTCTTTGGTGCTAACAGCAGCTGTCCGCAGTGGTAGGGACGGTACTGGCAAGGAGGGTTCTGCTAGCCGAAGGGGAGTAGGATGGGAGAAGGAAAAGAGACTTGAAATGATTTTGAGCCAAGGAGTGACCCCGTGTGTCACAGAAAGAATAACCTTGGTGGAACTCTAGGGGCCTAGGGTACTACTTCATAGTGCAATTTTGGGGGTGCTAAACAGTTCACTCGGCTTAGTAACCAGCTCTTTCTGGCCTCCATGTTTGAAATTTGCATGTTAGACAACCCTTACATTAAGGTTTGGCTTATCCCATTTGCAGTGCATTTATGTTATCTGCGATGCTGATGTATCTCATTTGGGGCATCAGTTTACCTAGTTTATGTCTGTCCAACTAGATTAAGATTGTGGAGTAAAGGGATTTAAGAGATTATGAAGTTTGGTGGTAGAAGCGAGGCTCAGGAAGTGACAAAACATATTGAGTTGCCTGTATGGGCATATGCTGATGCCTTATGGGGGTCCTATGGTGGGATGCAAGAGTGGGGTTCTAAACTGTCTAGGAAGCCACTCGAGGGCACCAGAGGACTGTGGAGAACTCGGGAACTGATTTCTCAAGTCCTACATAACTTTGCCTATATTATTTCATTAAATCTCCCAACAACTTTCTGTGAGCTACATGTTGTGATCATTATTTTAAAGAGAAAAAAAGCTGAAGCTCAGAGAACTTAACTTGTCCAAAAGCACATCATTAGAAAGTTGTAAAGCCAGGATATCATTGGAGAGCTTCTGAATACCAATCCAGGGCTCTCCCACTTTTCTACACCATCTTCTGCTGGGAATTTGACTTTGCCTGTATTTTACATTTAACTAAAAATTCATCTCATGTATGAATCAGTGCAGATCTACCCATTTTAAAAATTCTAAAGGTGAAAAACCAAACCCAGCTCTAGTTGTCATTCAGTATCTCTGATCTTCTTCTTAGCCAAGTTTCTGGAAAGAATGGCCTCCATACTTGGTCATCCTTCCTCACTTTGATTCACTCCTCACTCTCTTCCACTGGGCTCTATCCCCACCAGCCACTGAAGGTACTGGTGCTTGGGCCACCAAGAACCGTACATCAATGAGAGGAATTTCACTGGAACTTTCAAAATCTTTCAACAAGGTAGGCCAACACTTTCTAACAATGGCTGCATTTTAGAATCACCCAGAAAGCATTGTTTTAAAAAGAATATCTAAGCCTCAGATATTTTCCCTGAGAATAATATCCCCTGAGATTGTGGTTTAATTGGCCTAGGGTAGAATTTCTTTATTAACACAGTGGGTAGTACTCAGGGGCTTTAGGTAGGATAATAACATAATTTGATTATGATGACTTGAACTAGGATTGCAGACTTGGAGATGAAGAGAAGTAGAAATGTTTGAGAATGGGTTCAATAGGATTCAGTAATTGATTGGATGGGGGAGAGGCAGGTGTCAAAAGTGATTCCTAGATTTCTGGCATATGTGATTGGTAGTTGGTGGGACCATTTAATAGGATACAGAACTCTGGAGAGGTAGCAGATAGGAGAGAGTGGCCAATGGGGATCGAGAGCTTGGTGTTGCCATGTTAAGTCAGGCATGTTTTTTCCTATACTCAAGGAGAGATTGAAGCATGCAGTTGAATATTCAGATCTGGAGGTCAGAAAGAAGTCAGAAGTTGTCAGCATTGTTAAAAATAAGACAACAGGCTCAAAATAGAACTGCTTATGCTAAGCACATCACCAGACCAAGATTTAACTTAATCATAGTTTCAGCTCTCCCAGAAATGGAATCATAAGCCAGTCCATCAGGAATTCCTGAACCACACTAGTTAGGCAAGCTGTATGATAGACCTCTGCCATCCCCCAAAGGGAAGTAACCTTGCAACAAACAATCTGCTTTTTGTGTAGTGTAACGTCCGTGTTTCTTCTCTCTTCTGCCTATGAAAAGTCTTTCATTTTGTACAGCTTCCCAGAGTTCCTCTCTGTCTTCTAGATTAGAGGGTGCTAAACTCATGAATCATTGAATAAAGCCAATAAGGTCTTCAAAATTTATTTGAATGTATTTGAATAGATTGCATATAAGGTCATGGGTGGATGAAATCACAAATGTAGAGAATAGAGAGAAGAAAGAACAGGGAAAATCCTGTAGAGTTCTGTCATGCAGAGATCAGTAGAGAAGGTACAACCAGCAAAAGAAATCATGAAAAGAAGTGGCCAGTGAAGTACAAGGTAAACCGAGAGCATGGCCATGTAGAGTCCAAGAGAAGAGGAAATCAAGGAGGAGGAAATTGCCCATGCTGTTGTTCTCATCCTGCCCGACATTAGAATTAACCAGGGAGGCTCTTCCTTCTGCCTCCCTACACCTCAGCTACCTCCTGATTAATGCTCTTAGTTCCTAAAACCTTAGCTTAATTTAGTCCTTAGAGTCTTGGCTTAAAGGTCCTGCTCTTTCAGCCCCAACATAAAAAAAGTCCTCCGGTGTATACTCTCATACCGTCTGTACTCTCTTCTTGGCACTAAATAGGATTTGTAATAACAATTTTACTTGTGTGTTATTTGTTTAAAGATGGTTTAAAGTTTCATCTACCAGATTAAACTCTGTATGAAAGAGCAGGGTCTCTGTTATTTTGTTCACCTATTATTAGGGCTTTGCATGTATCTGGTATGTAGATGTGCTTAATAAATTCTTATTGGGGAAACAAGTTTTGTTTGTTTGTTTGTTGTTGTTGTTGTTACTTTTACCAGACCATCTACGTTATTATAAAATTTTAGTGATGCTAGGCAGAATTTTAATCTAGAAATCTTCAATTTTAATAATTGAGAAGTTTTTAAACTGATTGGTGTTTCGGGATCTGCCTTCCCTTCCTTTCCCTTCCCTTCTGTTCTCTTTTCTTTCCTTCCTTCCTTCCTTCCTTGACAAGCCAGCTGACATCTCTGTTCCTTTGGAGGTTGGAGAGACAGTCTCAGGGGCCCTTGGCTGGGGGTCTGCTCCCACCTCAACATCACTGGCTTCCGTTGTGCAGATGATGCTACTACGATGGGGAGTAGTTCTGGTTCCTATGGGTCATGGGCCAGATGCTGTTGAGAGTAACCTGGGAGCTCTTGCTGATAGCGATCCCCAAGTAGGAGGTGCCCAGGTTTCCCGGCTGGATCTCCCCTTTATGACCATCAGGGATCCCTTTGCCCTGGTGGCTCCTCACGGACCGTCTGGCAATGAGTCCCACCCATTAACAGCAGGAGGTGGGGGACATCAGATTGCTGTGTGTGGTGCTATGTAGCTGCCTGCTCCTCTTGAAGAGCTGTTACAGATACCCGACATAGAGGCAGCTCCTCTTGCTGAGGCTGCGGGAGCTGGAAAGAGGAGGGCTTCTTCTTTAGAGAAGACAAAAAGTATGTTTACAGTTAACACTCCATTGAGTGCATAATTTGGGAGAATAGGAAATATAAACAAAAGAGTTGACATATTCCACTGTTTGCATATTTGACATACTTTTTCTCTTTCTTTGGATAGTTTATTAGTAGTTAATTATAAAGAGAAGTTCTATTGTTTTCATTTCCATTGCATGCTGTACTCTCTGAATACTTCCAACACCAGCACAACGAGTCTGGGGTTTTCTTAAATTGCTGGGTGTCCTGCAGTTTGACTCAATTCTGACATTACCTATCTGGAAATATCATCATATCCCACAGGTTAAAGGCTGTCTCACAAGACTGCTTCCTCCACCCCTCGGCCCCACTGCCCACTCCCACTTTCTAAGTCCAGGCTGTTACCTGTGGTTCTGGCTAACCAAGTATAAATTGACACCTTCCTTAAGTCCAATTAATTTGCTAGCACAGGGGCACCTGGGTGGCTCAGTATGTTAAAGCCTCTGCCTTCAGCTTAGGTCATGATCCCGGGGTCCTGGGATAGAGCCCTATATCGGGCTCTCTGCTCAGTGGGGAGCCTGCTTGCTCTTCTCTCTCTCTGCCTGCCTCTCTGCCTACTTGTGATCTCTGTCTGTCAAATAAATAAATAAATAAATAAAATCTTAAAAAAAATTTGCTAGCACAGCTCACAGAACTCAGAAAGGAAGTTTACTTATTAGATTACTGGTTTACTACAAAGGATAGTAAAGGTACCAGTGAACACTCAGATGAAGAGACACATAAGACAAGGTCTGTACGGATCCTGAACCCAGCAGCTCCTGCCTCCATGGAGTTGGGTCATCCTACCCTCTCAGCACGTGGATGTGTTCTACTTCACCAACCCAGAAGCCCTTCAACCTCCATTTTTTTTTTTCTGGAGTCTTCAGTACAGAAGCATGATTTATGAAATAATTGGACACTGATGATTGACCTCAATTTCAAGTCCCTGTCCCTCCCTGGAGGTCAGAAGTTGGGGGAGTGGGGCTGAAATTTCCAGCCCTCTAACCACGTAGCTGGTGCCACCAGCAACCAGCCCACCCCCCACCCTCGCCCCGTCCTAGGACCTTTCCAAAGTTGTGGTTGAAAGGGGCTTATAAAAGGATAACAAAAACACCCATTCCACCTTTATCCCTGTGAAGCTATTTCAGGAACTGAGGACGGAAAGACTAAACATTATAACAAAAGGTATTCCCTTTGCTGGGTTTGGGGAGCTGTAAGCCAGGAATCATGGATGAATACCAAAGTATACAAATCCCCAACTTATTTAAATTTTTGAACTTTAATCTTTCTCTGGGCAGGCAATATGCAGTGTGATTCCCTTTCATGATGCTGGGCAGTGACAGCAAGCCGCAGCTCCCAGTCACAAGCATATAATTACAAATAAACAACTGACACACTAACATCCACTCCGTGCCCATACAACCATTCTGTTTTTCACTTTCAGTACAGTCAACAATAAATTATATGAGATATTCAGCACTTTATTATAAAATATATTTGGTGTTAGGTGACGTTGCCCATCTATTGGCTAATGTAAGTGTTCTGAGCACATTTAGGATAGTCTAAGCTAAGCTAGGGTGTTTGGGTTAGGTGTATTAAATGCATTTTAGACCTAATGGAACTTTTTTTTCCTTTAACTTCATGGTACTTTCAATTTAACAATGGTTTTGTTAGGATGGAACCCCATCATAAGTCAAGGAAGATCCATTTTTTTTTTTTAGATTTTTTTTTTTATTTATTTATTTGTCAGAGACAGAGGGAGAGAGAGTGAGTGAGTACAGGCAGACAGAGAGGCAGGCAGAGGCAGAGGGAGAAGCAGGCTCCCTGCCTAGCAAGGAGCCCGATGTGGGACTCGATCCCAGGACCCTCGGATCATGACCTGAGCTGAAGGCAGCTGCTTAACCAACTGAACCACCCAGGAATCCCCCATATTTATTTTTTATGATAAATCACAATATCACAAAATGAGGTCTGGAGATTTAACATCAATTTCCAAGAGCATCATTTCATTAGTGTAGAGTCAGAGTTCGAGGATTTAAGGGACATTTACTGTGCTTTGCAAGGCTTTAGGTGCTTCCCATGTCATATTTGGTTTATTCTTTTCAACATTTATGGGAGATAAACATCATTATCCCCATTTTACAGATAAAACTGAGGATCAAAGGATTACCTAACTAGCTAAGGGTGTGAGATAGCACGAAGGATCAGATAATCAAATCAGACTCACAGGATCACATATCTCACACAGTAGCAAGACATTTTAATGGTTTCAAGGATACAAATAACTTTAAGGCAGTGATGAAGCAGGGAGAAGTCTGAGACCCACCAACACAGCTCCCAGGTCACTTCTTCCTCCACTGAGACTAGTTTTGGTTCTAATTACTGAGCAGGATCTCTATGTGCACCGTCACATCACTTACACAGAAGAGAGCTGTTTCTTTCATGAAACATCTCCATTTTATACTCTAATAGTTAAATAGATCACATGACATTTTTTAGGGAGGGACATTATAAATATCCATAAGCAGATTTGATTCCCATAGTAACCATTCCTAGACAGATCAGATTCATCCTGACCAAAGCATTCCATAGATAAGCAGTACTAGTGTGTTTGACTGAGGTCTGTGGTCACATGCCTATAAGGAAATTGGTCCACATTATCATCCTTCTTTCCTTCCCAGGGGCATTTCCTCAGTGAAGGGAGAGAGTGTGTCACAGGCCTGCAGCTGATCACCTTGCCAAGGTGGCAGCCCCGGTGAACATCAGAGCTAACGTTCAAATCCAGCTCTGTTCCTTGCAAGTCCATTCTGCTCAATACACCATACTCTCTAGGAGGACCTAGCTAGGAGACTTCACAAGTATTAATACTTCTTAATGTGTCTCAACCTTTAATTTTCATGGTTGTTGCCATTAACATCTCTCAAACTGCCCTGAATAGTCTTTCATAGGGTTGTTTCTGCTGCTACTACTGACAGCCGAACAGTCTGATTTGTAAAAGAAGGAAGAAAGAAGGCAATCAATCAATCAACCAAATGATGCAGAGAAGGAGGCAAAGGTGATTCAACTAATAACATTTCATTTGAACCGGGTGTTGAGTGGGTGATTCTTCTTTAAGACAGCTGGATAAGAGGTATTTGTAGTCACCTTATTAGTTTCAATAGATGATAAAGTTGCTGGTTATTTATTTATTTATTAATAAAAGTAGGATAATAGTCTTTGGCATTTAATTTTCAGGATATAACAGAAACTCGGGATACTTCATAGATAGTGATAGGTTATAGCTGGTTAGTACCAGTTTGTGAAAGCCCATTGTGAGCAGTGATGTCATTCACATTGGTGACTTGACATGGGCCGTGGTAGCAATATTCACACTACAGAAATGATCAAGTACTACAAACCAGGACTTTTCTCCCCCAGAAAGCTCATTGTTGAATGTTTACCACCAAGCACATCAATATTCATAGACAGATATTCATACACTTTCCCATTCTTGTATTCAGCATTAATCTGTTACCAGAATTAGAAAGTCGAGTGGAGAATCAAAATATTAACTATAATAGGTAATTGGAGTTTAAATGTACTGGATTTTCTGGGAGGGACAATAAATAACATCCATTTCTTTCCCTCCTGAGTTTGGAATCGATGGAAAGATAAAGATCAGTATCTCCATTGACTTATTAATAACCTAATTGGAGGTCACAGCATAGCTGTGTGCTCAAGTGGGCTTCCTAATTCCTTGCCCCTAAACTGGGTTCACCCATCCTGTTCCTGTTTCATCACAGACTATGAGGCCCCCCTCCCCTTCCTGCATGTTTGAGCTGAGTCTGTGTTTGTGCCAAGGTCAGGGGATTCAGAGTGACACAGGGACTGAGAAAAAGAGACAGAGGCTTTGCCTGTACACTCAGCTCCTGCTTCCCGAGTGTCCAGTCACGCTCATTGTGTGGGTCACGTCTCTTCCTTTGGGTGGGGACAACGAGAGGGATGGAAGAGAGGCAGGAAGCTCCTGCTGTATGATCCAAGGTAGGAACTTGAGTTGTGGAAGAGAGTGATTTGTCCTACAATATATTTCATGTTAATCCCCTTTCTTACCACTTAGTAGAATTGATCAGACAGCAGACATTTTGCTCTGTAATGCTGTTGAATTGAACAATTGAGGTGAAAGTGTGGGGAAGTTTTCAAATCTTTCTGTAGGAAGTGTTGGTGATGGTGGTGTATTTTACCTACAGAGGCACCTAAAAATATATGCTAGGCAGTTTTGATTTCTCTTTATCCTTTTTTTAAAAAATCTGTGAGCAAAAGAGCACCTGGCTGGCTCAGTTGGTGGAGTATATAACTCCTGATCTCCGGGTGGTAAGATCGAGGGCCACGTTGGGTGTAGAGACTATTTAAAAATAAAATCTTAGGAAAAAAAAAGTTAACAAAGATTCTCACTTCTGTCCACCAATGCTAAAATATCAGACACCTTTGAACATTTTCCTCAAGCAACCAGTTAATTCATTGAAAAAGAGATAATCAGATGAAGGATTTATTTAAGTGACTTATTGTTGAGCTGAATTGCCTAGCTGCTTAAAAGAATTGACATCAGTTCTTTCGGGATTGTTAATCCAGTGGCCCTGTGTATACAGACAGCCTCTTTTTCTCTGTCAAACCACAACATAATAAAGTTTTGTCTACATTTCCAGTTTTGTGTGGGAATGTTTAAAAGAATGCACAATCCTTTTTTTTTTTTTTTAAGTATGATACATTATCCTTTGTGCTGAGCATTGTATTTTCTTTTGGGGGTCGAAGATAATTTCAGGTTTTTGTGTGTCTCCTGGCTTTTCCTTATAGTCCAATGAGGTCAAATTACCAAACGGATGATCTTTATATTCGATTTGTCTAACAAACATGTCCTTTGAAGGAGGGTTGTTTAAACCAAGGAACATGTACTATTTGAAAGGCTGATTAGATTATGTTAAAATCCAACCTAGGTTGGTGATGACTGTGGACATCTGCAGACTCTTCTCATCCACGGGAAATGAGGTGGTCCTGTCTCAGCGCCACAGGGCCTCAGAGCTGGTACCAAGTGGCACCATTGTTGGCAGGCCCAGCAGGAGGCCAGGGACAGGGTAGTCATCACTGGGCTCCATCCCTGCGCCCGGGTGAGGAAACACTGGTACACCATTGTAAGGAGGCTTGTTGTCCTGCACATGTGGTCCCCAAGTGAACGGTACCAGGGCACCTCAGCTCTGGCGTGAACTGCTTGCCCTGTTCACACACACTCAAGCCCACACATCACTCAGGAGAATCAATTCATTTTGTCTTTCATTGGTTTGATGTACTTCATTTTAGGGAATGTCTCATTTCCCAAGTCCCACTGAAAAAGTATCATATTGATTATAATTTTGACAGAGATTATTATTAATAATGTTATTTTGCTATAACAGTCCTATTATAGAAAGTCCCTTTTTGGGATGTTTATTGGAAATAATAGACTCTGGTTGGCATATTAACTTGCATTGAATTTATATGTCATCACCTGGTCAAAAATCATAGATGCCTCTTTACGTCCTCATGCTCCTTCCCATCCAGAGACCTCGAGCACCGTTGCTCTTAAACTTAATCCTACTTGGGTTCTCTGTTTTCTTTACTTCAAAGGGAAAAATATAATTTGTAGGAAGAGCTCTGATTATATGTATGAAACAATGACATTTCACAGATGATAAAAGATGAATAGACTATTAAACCCCACACTCTGGTGAGGTTGTGCTTAGAGTTCCAGCTGATACTGTTGTGATCCTCTATTACATGCTAACTAAGTAAGATAACATTGTCATTTTATGAAGAAATTCTTAAATGGTTATTATTAAAGATAGATTACTGGCAGTTACTTAAATGATTGAAATTCTTATAATTTTGTAGACCTAGAGGCATCATTTTGAATTCTCCTTTTTCCCTTATTCAACAAATATTATATGGACACTGGCCCTATGCCCAGGATCACACTAAGTATCAGGAGCACACAAAGGTACTTAAGGCCCAAGAGACTTGGCTTTGTCTCCTCCGTTATGGTAGCTCATAGTCTAAATGTGAAGATAAGTAAAGGAATTCTGATACCAAATTGTAAGGGTAATAATAAGAGCAGAGTAGTCATCCTAGCTGGGTTGAAATTGAGGTTTGGCTACATTTAAAGTATGAAACAAACCAACATTTTTTTTCCTTAAGAATCTGCTCTATCCACACAAAAGAGTAGAAAAGAACTTGGAAATGTGTTTAAAATTGAATGTAAGTATCTATTTTTTATTAACATACGATGTATTATCTGCTTCAGGGGTACAGATCTGTGAATCATCAGGTTTACACACTTCACAGCACTCACCATAGCACATACCCTCCCCACTGTCCATCACCAAGCCACCCTATCTCTTCCCTTCTTATGCCCCAGCAACCCTAAGTTTGTTTCCTGAGATTAAGAGTGTCTAATGGTTTGTCTCCCTTCCCGGTCCCATCTTGTTTCATTTTTTTCCTTCCCTAAAACCCACAATGCCTCGCCCTACCTCTCAAATTCCTCATATGAGCGATCATATGATAATTATCTTTCTCTGATTGACTTATGATGCTTAGCATAATGCCCTCCAGTTCCATCCACATCATTGCAAATGGCAAGATTTCCATTTTGATGGCTGCATTGTATTCCATTATATATATAGTGAAGATGTCTAGCTAGCATCAGTAGTTAAGGCAATGAGCGGCAATCTGAATTTCAGTAGGAACTGTGCTGAGCATAGAGTGACTGAGGCCGGTGACACTGAATGACTTGGATTGCCAGAGCTAGCAGACAGCCATATACCATAACATGCCTTCTCCATGGTATCTCTCTAACTAGTTTTGTACCTTTAGAGATTGTCTAAGATCCTTAACAATTATTGCATGAAATTGTGTCATAGAGACCAATGCAAATGGTAGCCAAGACTAAATTCTTAAGTGTATTGGCTCCTTGGGAATTTGCTTAGGGTCCCAGAGAACCTCATGATGGAGTTCCTTTATGAACTGGTGGGGGCTTAGCACAATCAAGATTCAGTATGGATATTAACGAATCCTCTATTCACAATCTGGGAAGTACTCTTAATTTAGTCATAAATCTGGTGGGCAGTCCCAGCCGTGTCCAACCTTCCAGACATCCCTGTCAAGGCACCAGACATTCAAAAGAACCATCTTGGATCCTCCAAACCTACTCTCTGCCAGCTGACTACTGAGTGGCCTCCTTCAACACCATAAAAACAGAAAAATCACCCCAAATCACTCAAAAATACTGCTTTTCCATCACTTCTCAGTTATTATGGCTCATATAATTTAAAAATCCCACCTTAAGTTTTCAAGTAGGAACTATGTAAGTGGAAAAATTTCTCCTTCAAATCTGTTCAAACCCATCAAATCATGATATAACTATCTAGTTATTATTTTGAGCCACCATGTTTGAAGGTAGTTTGTGCCCCAGTGATAGATAAGTGGAACAGTGTCCCCAAGAGCTGCATTTAGGGAAGCCTCTTCTGCCCTGAAATTATGTGTTCTTATTTTTGAAATTGCATATTGTACCATATTGAATGTATGGGGTTAACGGAAGTCAAAGCAGTCTTGCCAGTACTCTGTTTCAGTTACCTTATGGTTTAAATTGGCTTTTATTGGCTGGTTTGGGGACCTCGTCATCAGTGTCACCAATTAGGAGTCCTGTGTGACTCCTGAGTACCCAACACCTAACTAATAAACGAATTGCTGGAGTTTTAACTGTTTGCTGCCTGGGAACTGTTTCCAAGGAAAGCAGCTGCTGCTCTGGGAAGAAGGGCAGCTGCACAGGTCAATGGTGTCTGCAAAATGAGTGAGCACAGCTGCGGAAGGGCATCAGGGCAGGCTCCAGTGACCTCTGCAGTACTCACCTCGCTCGACTTCACGGTGGGGTGGGGGGGTGGGGTGCAGCCTCACCCGAAATCCCTAGTGTGTTTAGTCACATTTGCTTGCATCTCTTCCATGGTGTCTGCCACACCCTGCATACTCACTCTTGAATTGCACTTATTCCTACGTATTTATTTTCCTCTCCTCTACTAAACTGTAAGCTCCCAAGAGTGGGTGTGTTGCTGCTCTAATTTGCTGTCTTTGGACAGTGCATGCTGCCTTATGAGACAAATAAACATTTGTTGACTGACTGAATGGATGTTTCTCTCCTAAAGTGACTGCAGTGGTTAATGGATAATGTTCTAGCTTTAAACGGCCAGCGTGTGGGCCTTCTCCTCTCTTTTCTCTTCATGATTTAGCATCATAGAATATCAGAGCTGGCTGGGAATTTAGAGAACATAGACAGCTGGAGGAACTGAGAACAGGGCCTGCTGAGTGAGTGTGAGAGCTGGGACTCGAGCCCAGGTCTCCTGACTCGGTGCCAGAGCTGCTTCCACCAGACTCAGCAACCTCTTCCTCTCACTGATTTACCTGCTCTCTCCAGCCCGACAGTGGTGACAATATGCCATCAATTAACTGCTCAGTGGAGTCCCTAGCCAGTTCTGCATCTCTGACCATTGTCTGAAGTCCCTCAACTTCACTTTTCCATCTCATCGTGTTTGCATTTAACAGTTCATTTTTCAAATAGGAACTTTATGTAGGACAGTCTCCTTCAAATGAGTTGTTTTCCTAATGCTCTCAGACCCATATCATGTACATTCATTGATTCAGTGGGTAATCATCGCATGCTTATCATTAGTATTGCAACAGATGGCTCTAGGAGGTTTCTTCTATCATGTTATTATTCACTTTTAAAATTTACTCAACAGAATCATTTGCTTTCATTTCTTTCTCAAAATATTTACCATTGTGTTAGATGCGCTTTTCATTCATTCATTCATTCATTCATTCAGCAAATACTTGTGGGGGCCTCTGTGCACACCATTGAAAGAACTAGAGGCAGAGCGTTGAATGGGACAGGTGTGGTTCTTGTCTTCACAGAGACCACAGTGTAGCTTTCTCCTGGCTATCTTGGTTCTGCTCTTCTCTAACTCACCCTGAAATCCCCTGGAGGAAGGGGAAAGAAAGCACATTTTCCATCCATCGCAGTCTTTCTTTCATTCCAGGACTCACCCCTTCTGCTCAAAGTCAGTCTTCTCTCTTCTCCCCCCATCCCCAGCCCCTTGGACCCTGCTACTCACATGCAGTGCTTATTCATATCTCTGTGTTACCATGCAAGGCTCCTCCCAAACTCTGGAATGTCCTCACCACCCTCTTCTGTCAGAAAGACACCATTTCATCCTTCAAGGTCTAGGCCACATGTTCCTTCTTCACAATACTTTCTAGCCCTCAGCCACAGCAACTTCTTTGTAAGTGTGCAGTCATACCCAGGTTCTTACTTATGGGTTCAAAATCATCTAGAATATATATGAATGCAACTCAAATTAAAATATCAAGATTAGAATACTAATATAAAAAAAACTCAGGGGCGCCTGGGTGGCTCGGTGGGTAAGCTGCTGCCTTCGGCTCAGGTCATGATCTCAGGGTCCTGGGATCGAGTCCCACATCGGGCTCTCTGCTCAGCAGGAGCCTGCTTCCTCCTCTCTCTCTCTGCCTGCCTCTCTGCCTATTTGTGATCTCTCTCTGTCAAATAAATAAATAAAATCTTAAAAAAATAATAAAAAAAATAAAAAATAATAAAAAAATTAAAAAATAAACTCAGAAAAGATTTTTATTTTTTTTAAAAAATAATATATGCACATGTTAAAAATTCAGTTCTGTGAAGTCCCAACTTACTCCCTTCCACAGAGGAAAGTATGGTTATAAGTCTGTTGCAATGTTTTCCAAATGTGTGGTCTATGCATATAGGAATAGGAATCCTAAAACTTTTGTGGGGGGAACTGGACAGAATGATTTTAAGTTCATTTGGCAAACTAAAAACCAATGGAGACGCAAGTAAACTATGTGTAAGAGTAGTGAAAGATGATGTAGGGGAAGAAAAAATTTTCCTCAGCCCTCTTAGGGTCCCTGACTGAGCCTGAAAATTAAACTGGCAAAGACAGATTTACTGGAGAAAAACACGCAAATTTATTGAATGTCAGTTTCATGTGACCCAAGAGCCTTCATAAGAAAATGAAGACTGGAAGAAACAGACCTGAGTATTTTTACGCTAGTAAGTGTACTGAAGATCGGACAGGTGTAAAGAAATATGATAAGTCAAAGAGTATGACTTAAGTGTGGAAAACTAAGGGAGACAGCAATACCTGTTTGTCAGGATTCTTCTCAGCATCCCCTTGTCTTCAGAGATAAGGATGCTCCTTTCTTTTGAATATAGGGAGGACACCTCTCAGGTGAGAGTTTCAGGGGAAAAGGGCACAGGAAATGTCAGAGTGACCTTGCTTCTGCTGTTTTCTCAAAAATTTTCAGCTCAAAAATATTTAATATGTCAAGATGCCAGTTTGGGGGGTAGTGTGTCCTGAACCCCATCAATGACATGCTTCACCAGTTATAATAATCATAGCTAATATTTACCAATTACCCTGCACCAGACACTGTTCTGAACACTTGACATATACATTGGTCGTTTAATCCTCACAACTCCATGAGTTAGATACTATTATTATCACCCTTTTATAGAGGAAGATATTGAAGTAACTTACCCAAGATCACAAAGCTGGTGGAGTCTGATCTCAATCTAGTCCTTTGGTTTCAGAAGGCCACATCCTACCACAGTGCCACCCTGTTCAAGATTATTAAGCTAGTCATAAAAAGTACGACAATAAAAAGTATGATATTGACATAGGAATAGATAAATAGATCATTGGAATAGAACAGAGAGTCCAGAAATAGATTCATGGTAGAGATGATGTTCCAATTGAGTGTTAAATGGTGGGAGATTTAATAAATGATGCCAGCATAGTGTGCTATGCCTTTAGATATACCTTTAATATCTATTAAGATTTAAAGTCCACAGAGTCTTTGACTTGGCAAATATATATTCAGAAACCCATCCCTTACAAATAAATACACACAAAAGTTAGGACACACAAAACGGTGGTGTTCATAAAAGCACTGTTTGTATTGGGAGGGGAAAAAAGAGACTGAGAAGAAATGAAACTGAATGTCGAACAAACAGGGAAATGACTGAATAAATTCCACATTATGCAAGAGTATGCAGGCATTTTAAAAACATATCAGATCTATATTCATTGACCAGGAGAGATATCCTTGGATAGATTGTTGGATAATTTTTTTTTTTTAAGTTGAACAATATGGGGTGCCTGGCTGTCTCAGTCGGTAGAGCATGTGACTCTTGATCTCGAAGTTGTGAGTTCAAGCCCCATGTTGGGCAAGAAGTCTACTTAAAAAAATAAAGTTGGGCACCTGGGTGGCTCGGATGGTTAAGCATTTGCCTTCAGTTCAGGTCGTGATCCCTGTGGAGCCTGCTTCTCCCTCTACCTCTCTCTCTCTTTCTCTCTCCGTCTCTCATGAATAAATAAATAAAATCTTTAAAAAAAATGGAGTTGATGTTGTAGCCTGTTTCCATATTTACCAAAGTAAACCAAACTGAAAGCAAGCATGTGGCTTGTGTTTGGTGGAGAAAGTGTGGAAGGAATCACTCAAGCTGTTAACTCTATTACCTCAGGAAGTAAGAATGGAGGAATGGGGATAGGAAGATAATAAATGCTTTGGACATTTTGTTTAAATACTTTTGATTGTTTAGTTTGCTGTAAGGACATACCACTTTTGTAAGCTGAGAAAACCTGTGTTTTGAGCACTCCAATCCTGGTGTATTTTCACCTTTCTTTCATAATGCTTTGGAATGCCACTCATATTCTGTCAATATTTCTTCTTCCCCACCAAAGACAAATATTTTAATCTCTATAGCCCCAGCTCAAGAATTATCCCATTATGAAGCTTTTTTCACTTGTTCCCCAAGTGGACTTTCTTTGCACCCCTGTGTCTGTTACTGTTACTTTAGCAGCTAGCACTGTTAACTCTTATTTGTTTCCTTGTCTATTTGCCCTTTGCTAGAAAGTAAACCTTCTAAGAGTGGAAACTGTGTTTTATTTACTTAGTCTCCTCTGTGTCTGGCACAGAGTCAGAGCTTAATAAGTGTTTGTTTAGTGAAGAGGCTAGGTCTTTGAAGGAAAGACCTTGTCTGGTATAGTTCATGAGCCTATTTATGGCTCTACTTAAAAATACCATTGTTCCAGGCAGCAACCTTTAAAAAACTTGATGATTAAGGAAATAATAAGCCCTCTTTTGCTGAACCTTAGTGGAAAAAAAAAAAAAATCCCTAGGATGGTTATATTTAAGTTAGCCTTGAGAGGTTAAGCTCTCATATCAAATATTTACATTTGTAATAAAAATAGATCCCCCCCCCCCCCGCCAGTTCTGCATTCACTCTTCTGCTTACCAAATGCCTGCAGACATCATGGAGAGACCTAAGAGGCAGTAAACCTTTCAAGGTTTTATTTTCCCCAGTGAAAAATATTGTTTAAAAAAATTGTGATGAAGGTAATACCTCATTATTTTTAAAAAGAATATATACAGGGGCACCTGGGTGGTTCAGTTGGTTAAGCATCTGGCTCTTGATCTCAGTTCATGTCTTGATTTCCAGGTCAAGAGTTCAGGCTCCACATTGGATTCTGCATTGGTCTACACATTGGGCTCCATCCTGTGGGTGGAGCCTACTTAAAACAAACAAACAAAAAGAATACATACAATACAGACATTTATAAAGAAGAAAGTGAAACAACCAGAATTTTACTATGTAGCAATAATATAGTAAGCATTTTAAAAAAGATTTTATTTATTTGAGAGAGAGCATCATCGGGGGAAAGGCATGAGGAGGGGCAGAGGGAGAAGCAGACTTTTAGCTGAGCAGGGAGCCTGATCCCAGGGTCCTGGGATCATGACCTGAGCCAAAGGCGGACACTTAACCAATGAGCCACCCAGGTACCCAATATAACCATTTTTTTTTTTATTTGAAAGAGAGAGATCACAAGTAGGCAGAGAGGCAGGCAGAGAGAGAGAGAGAGGAGGAAGCAGGCTCCCTGCTGAGCAGAGAGCCCGATGTGGGACTCAATCCCAGGACCCTGAGATCATGACCTGAGCCGAAGGCAGCGGCTTAACCCACTGAGCCACCCAGGCGCCCCCAATATAACCATTTTAGCAATTTGTATTATTATTGTATTATTTCAAGCTGTGTATGTGTGTGTGTGTGTGTGTGTGTGTGTGTGCAAGTGTTTTGTACTTTAACAAAACACAATTGCATTTTTAAAAAAAAAATTTTATTTTTATTTTTCTAAGTAATCTCTATGCCCAACATGGGGCTCTGAACTCACAACCGCAAGATTAAGAGTTACGTGCTCTACCGACTAAGCCAGCCAGGCACCCCAAAAAAGGATTGTAACCAAACTATTTTTGCAAACTGATTTTTTTTGCTTAAAATCAATCTTGTTATTTTCCAAATTAGTAAATATGGATCTGAGTCATCTCTTTTAGTATGATTTCTTACCTGAGTGTACCTTAAATTATTGAACTGATTTCCTTATTAATGAACATTTTAAGTTGCTCTACTTTTTCACTGTTATTAAAAAAAAAAAGTGTCTTGAGATTGCTATCTTGAATTTTGCGCTTGTCTGAATGTTTTCCTAGGATAAAGTCCTACTCATTGAATTGCTAGACCAAAAGGAACATATATTTTAAAGTTTGGGAAGCAATGGCAAATTTTTCTCCAGAAAAAATTCCAGTGTCTACTAGGGTCAACGCTGTAGACAAGTGCCCATTTTGGAATATTTACCTGCAGCATTGAGTTTGTCATTTTTGTTAATTTGCATTTGCATTAATTTCACTAGAGAGGTCAAGGATTTTCTCATTGTTTTTCTTTGAGCTTCCATTATTGCAATTTGTGTGTGTTAGGTCCCCCAGTAATGGGTCCGTGATTAAAGGAGCGAGACTGATACAAAGCGAAGGTCAAGCAAAGCTTTATTTCACACCAAGCATCAAGAATCAAACTGACTGGCCAGGGCCAAGCCTCTTACAGAGAGGGCGGCCTCTCTCTGTTGCACAGACTAGCTTTTAAGGGCAAAGACCATGTGGTTGGGCCTGGCCACACACAGGTGGCCAGTGAAATTGTAACACACAGAGAAGGCTGCACAGTCATGCTATGTCACACATAAATGACCAATTGAATTACAGTTTACCCAGTAGTAGACATTTGAACCAGCCTATCACCATGTTCAGAGTTGTCGCCCAAAAGGTGCCCAAAGGGCGGGGCCCATACTGCTTGGTAACTAGGGAGACAGTATGCATCCCCCCACTGATTGGATGTCTCTACCTGGCCTGACCCACCCTTGTATTTGGGCTTTGTTACCTGGGGCTGGTTTCTGGGACTTGTTTTTAAGTAAGTCCCCTGGGGGAAGGGGAGCAGGGACAATTTAAGGGTTAAACAACAAGGTTATTGTTTAACGGATGGATGGAAGTGCTCTGGCTAAATAGGTCCTTACACTATGTCTTCTTTTTTTTTTTTTTTAAGATTTTATTTATTTATTTGACACACAGAAAGATCTCAAGTAGGCAGAAAGGCAGGCAGAGGAATAGGGGGAAGCAGGCTCCTTGCTGAGCAAAGAGCCGGATGTGGGGCTCTATCCAAGGACCCTGAGATCATGACCTGAGTTGAAGGCAGAGGGAGAGCCACCCAGGTGCCCTTTCTTCTATTTTTTTTTTTTTAAAGATTTTATTTATTTGCAAGAGAGAGAAGCACAAATGGGGGAGCAGCAGAGAGAGAGGGAAAAGCAGACTCCTTGCTGAGCAGTGAGCCTGACAAGGGACTCGATCCCAAGACCCTGGTCTTGACCTAAGCCGGAGGCAGAAACTTAACCAACTGAGACACCCAGGTGCCCTAAGTCTCTCTTCTGCATCTTTTCTTCAATTCATGTATCTTGAACCTAGTTCCATTCGAATACATAGAGTTCTGGCTCATTCTTTTTAATGATGTTATGGTATCCCATTACAAGGAGGGTCATAATTTATTCAACCAGTCCCCTACGGGTGGCCATTTAGATTTCTTCTAACCTTTTGCTTTTATAGTAATAAAATGAACATTCTTATACATTTGTCTTAAAGGACAATTGGGGGTGCCTGCCTCACATTGGGCTCTCTGCTCAGCAGGAGCCTGCTTCCTCCCTCTCTGCCTACTTGTGATCTCTCTCTCTCTGTCAAATAAATAAATAAAATCTTAAAAAAATAAAAAGGACAATTGGAAGATCACAAATATATATGTTAAAATTATAGTAGGATTGCTAGTTCAAAGTAGATATGCATCATGAATTTTGACAGATAATGCCAAAATGAACCAAAGATTTTCTTAAAGTTAGGTAATATTTTAGAAATTCAATGGTTACTGAATACTGAAAGACTCTTGAAGAAAGATCAGTTTAAACATGTGGACAAAACCAAATACTATGTAGGGGAAAAAAGACTTACAAATAGATTTGATATTTACTGCAAAATAAGATAAGCTTTGATTAAAATTGATAAAATATAAAGTGGTCACCAAAATTAAAGACCACTGATGACCCTGCCATCATATACTGGTTGAGAAGCGGCATTAGAAGTGAGACTCTCTGTATTGAAATCCATGGTGTGCCCCTTCTCTGTTGTGTGACCTTGGGCAAATTTGCTCAACTTCTCTGGGCCACAGCTTCTTCATCTTTCAACGTGGGGTTAAGTAAGAGTGCCCATTTCATAAGATTGTAACGAGAATGAAGGAATGCCTATAAAACACTTAGAACAGGGTTGAAGTACTGTAAGTGCCCAGTGACTGTTAGCCACGAGGTTAAGTATCATTTGAATGGTAGTGGTAAAGGAGAAAAGATGATCAAATGAGCTAACTGGTAACATACTCTCATGTTCACTAGAGAACCTAGACATGAGAGTGAGGTTAGGAATAGATACAGAAGCATGTTTATCTGCAGTGTTCATCCGGCATAGCTGGAGAAGCCTCGCCTTTGTTTTTCAGGAAACAGTTGTTTCATTTGTTCTCAGTTCCACTCTACAGGATGCGCATGGCTTAGTGCAGGATGAGACTGATTTTGGCAACTGAATGGAACACTGGAGTGCTCAGTTTTCAGGCTGATTTATGGAAAACAATGGCAATAAAGCCATTGATTAAAACATCCTAATCTGACAATACAAGAACATGATTGTTTAGAGTGTTGGATGGGATTTGTGAGTCTTGAATGAATTGCTTTGTTCCATTCATGAGAATAGTAGGGATTTTAACAAATATCATATAGTGTTTTCCATTTTTGAAGAACTTAAAGTTTGCATAGTTTCATATACTGTTTAGGAAAACTACTATCGAGAGCTATATTTGATCCACATATACTTATATATGCCACACCATTAAATGGTCCCTTTATATAATAATAATAACAATAACTCTGACCACTTATACAGTGCTTAACATTCTTTAACAGTTTTTTTCATGTTTGAAAACCAGTTCAATTGTTTTTCATCATGTGCTCAAATTAAGCTCTGCTCTTGAGAAGAAATTGGAACATCAGATTTATTGAACATGAGGTTAAAGAAAAAAATGGTTTTTTTTTTTTTCCTAACGTGAAGAAAATGCAGTCTGATGGTGGGGGGGACAAAAATGCAGTCAGGAGGACATATAAAATTAGTCCCTGTTGAAATGTTAATTTTATAATAACATTAACTATGAAAGAAATCATGTGAGAGTCTTACACCATTCAAAACAGTTGATTTCTGTAGGACTCAAACTACATGAATCCCTTGTGGCGGGGGAGAGGGGCAAACGCAGTTATTTCTTACTTGATAACAAAATGCTATTTCTGTATCATTTTTATCTGTAAAATCTCTCAGGAAGAGACAAATTACTTTTCTACTTGCTAAAAACAAATAAAACGAAACCTTGTAATTTAATTCTTTCATTGCACAAACTGTGAAATTCCAGATGGTGGTGCTGTTTTCATGAAGGAAAGTATTCTACAAATCTTGGTTGGTTATTTTTCCAAAGAGGTCAATTATTATAGTTGCTCTTTTATTTGCAAATTAAGCTGTTAAAACAACAAGACAGTGTAGATACAATTTCTATTAACTTTTTAAAAATTACTGTTTTCAATATGGATTATTTTAATCTGTAATGATTAATCAGCAATATATTTAGCAAAAAAGATAGTGGTATATTTATTTATAGTGAATATTAATGTAAAAATGTGCCTTACCATCCTTTGTATTTGAAAAGCAAAATGTCCAAAAAATGCCCTTATCTTTGCAAAACACTGTGCTGCATTTAAGATAGAAAAACCTGTAGAAGAGGTGCAAATTCAAGACAAAAGCATTACTAAGGTGATTAAAATGGCAGCGCTATTCAAATTCAAGCGAGGAAGCCGGGACTATTAAGGCCAAACAAAATAGAACTGCCAATAGCACTGTTTTTACCTTAAATAATGTTTTATTGTTCTTGTTTGTTATTGTTATTGTTTTTTTTCAGTTTTGGCCTCCTTGGTGTGAAAGTCTTAAAGAAAAAAAGAAAAAGTAAATGCCTGCATTTCTTTATTTTCAAAAGTCACTTTCCAAAAGGTGAAAATTTCTTTCTATGAAATTTCCTATTTAAAACTAGGCCCAGCTGTCTGGATGTGGTTCTCGATATCTGTGGTGCTTTAGGGGAAAACAACGACACATATTTACTTAAATTAGAGAAAAGCCAAATGTTTCTTGGGAGAAGATCTGCAGCCATTCTCTGAATCTGGGCAAGGGCTGGTCTCTGAGGCAAATTGTTACTTTGATAGAAGCCTGTATAAAAATGATGGAATGAGATTTTGTGATTTGGTGAGTGCTGTGAAGTGTGTAAACCTGGTGATTCACAGACCAGTACCCCTGGGGATAAAAATATATGTTTATCAAAAATAAAAAATTAAAAAAAAAATGATGGAATGAAACTCTCACTGTAGGAAAGTCAGCCAGTCCCTATCAGGCCATTAGATACCTCATGCCCCTTCGCTCAGTCAAGATGTCCTCAAAGTTTTGGAACTCTTTCCTGTTTTGAGGGGAGCAGACAGCACAGTGGACTCAGAAAGAAATCCAAAGACTTGGATTCCAGAATCTCAACAGCTACTAACTTTTGGCCTTGGACAGGGTGCCTCACTTGTCTAAGCTGTTCTTATAAATAAATTAAAGGGTTGGGCTAGAATGTAGATGACCTCCCTGGCCACTTCCAAATCTATATCTATAATTCTAGGTCAAAAACATTCATAGAGATGTAAATATATATTATATTAATTAATTAATATGTATATATGTACTTATGGATATTAAACATATATACTTAAACAATAAGCGGAATCTATTATATCATATCACAAGCAAGGGAATAGAGTGATTACAGGGTTGCTTAATTTAGCAGTCAGTGACATTATCAAGAACATAGATTTTGGGGGCACCTGGTGGCTCTGTGGGTTAAAACCTCTGCCTTTGGCTCAGGTCATGATCTCAGGTTCCTGGGACTCTCTGCTCAGCAGGGAGCCTACTTGCCTACTTCCCCCTCTCTGCCTACTTGTGATCCCTATCCAAAAAAAAAAAGTTTTGGTGTTTTTTTTTTTTTCCCCCTATCTTTCTGCTCTGTCATCTTCACTATCTTGTCTTTTCTCCTCAGGCTTGTTCTCCACATGGTTGCAAAATGACTGTTATAGTTCTGGGTGTTACCTGTAAGCATGACCCCATCAAACAGAAGAGGAGCCATTTCATTCTATGACCTCTGGTTATTACCAAGGAAAATCTTTCCTTAAAGCACCCTACTACCACCCCAGTGGACCTACTTCCGTATAACATATATCATTAACCAAAACTGTGTATCACATGCCCATGGCTAAACCATGACTATCTTAGACCAATTAAAATTCACTTTCTGGGGGCGCCTGGGTGGCTCAGTGGTTTGGGCTGCTGCCTTCGGCTCAGGTCATGATCTCAGGGTCCTGGGATCGAGCCCCGCATCGGGCTCCCTGCTCCGCAGGAAGCCTGCTTCCCTCTCTCTCTCTCTGCCTGCCTCTCGGCCTACTTGTGATCTCTGTCTGTCAAATAAATAAATAAAATCTAAAAAAAAAAAAAATTCACTTTCTGGGGGAAGAAAGGACCGGATGCCCATATCTCAATGAAATTTAGTCTTCTGTTAACAAGAAAGAGTTGAAGGAAAGATTGACAGGTAACCAACAGGGCCAGCCACACTGTTAAATAGGGGTTGTTTGATGTCACTATGACCATAGGCTAAGATCAGAAATACATTGCATGGATGGAAACACTCTATACCCATAATGGGTTTCATTGATCAATAATGGTACAACTCTTTAATGAGTCACATACTCAACATCAGATGTTAATGGGGAGGGCAAGAATAATAACTCCTGACCACCATTTGGTCTCAAATTGCCAACAAGATGCCCCATTACTATGATGCATTACTATTACCTAATTCTCAGAAACTGTTCAGTCCAATAGCATTGATATTTAAGATATAGCATCATGAAAAACATTTGGTGAGCATCGTATCAAAAGAAACAGGAATAGAAAATAGAAAATAGAGACCAAGGAATTACTGGCCAGATGGAAGGAATAGATGATGTTTTCCTACTGCAGATTACAAAACCAAAACTAAGGCATGATATTACAGATAAGAAAGAGAATAGGATACACTTTTTTCTAGCTGAGGCTCCAAAGACCATCCTGGTCTGAATTCTGACCAGCAGAAAGGAGCCTATGCACTAAGGGAATGCGAGAGGAACCTTGTGAGAAAACAGGTGCAACATGTCAAAGTTTTGATTATCAAGTAAGTTGTTCTGCCTGGTTAGAATGCACATGAGGCTTAAGGAAAGCAGATTGCAAAAGTTTTGAGGAAAAAATTCACCATCCGAGACATGTCAAAAATAAGGTAGAACTCCGACCAAGTGAAATGTTTCCTAGGAGTGTTCAATCTTGTGTTTTATAGAAGAGTGTCAAACTAGTCGTCTTTAGAAATGTTGAGTCCAAGTGACTGAGAGGAGTTACTAATGAGAGCATAAATGCAATTATGGAATCTAGTAGAAGAACCAACAAAGGGGCAGGTTCCTGGTTAGCAACACAGCTCTCTAGGGAAAGAAGAGGATAAATATCATATCTACTTATCAGAGTTCAAGTAAAGTTCTGCTTTGGAATACAGAATGAAATATTCATAGAATGAGATGAGTATACATAAGAAAAATTAGTTTTTATTGAAGAGCAATACATCACAGAAGAAATTTTGATCAGTTAGAAAGCCAACTGGAATCAGAATCAATAAGAACTTGGGTTATGGAGTTATAATGCAGAGCTTGTCCCCCAGATCCTAAAGTACTCTGACTTTTGTAGTGAGACCCAGCATTAAAAAATCATGACAACAAGGTTTACTCCATGGGTTACTATGGAACTTTCTTTCATAGCTTTTTAACCTTTTCAACCACAGCTGGAAGAAAGCAAAGGGACCACAGCTAAACAGCATCACATTACCCTGTCCAAACCCAACAGGCCCCTTTCCCAACTCCTAGGTTATTGTGTGACAACACTTAGAATATAAACTCTAGTGGACAGAGATCTAAATATAAAAGCTAAGCCTGTCAAACCCTTAGAGGAAAACAAGAGTAAATCTTCATGACTTTGGGTTAGGCAATGACTTCTGAGGTACAACATCAAAAGCACAAGTCTTAGAAGATTGATAAAAATTAAAAATGTCCATGATTCAAAGGACGCTATCAGAACTGAAGGACAAAAACTGAAGGAGAAAATATTTGAAAGTCATATATCTAATAAACCCTTGTATATAGAATATATAAAGAACCCTTACAACTAAAAATAAATAAATAACTAAATACACAACCCAATTTAAAGATGGACAAAGGACTCAAATAGACATTTCTCCAAAGACTATACACGAATGGCTAATAAGCACATAAAAAGATCTTATCATTAGTCACAAGGGAAATACAAATCAAAACCACAATGAGATACCACTTCAAATGTACTAGAATGTCCATAATTAAAAAGACTGACAGAACAGATATTGGTGAGGATATGAAGAAATTAGAGCCCTCCTACACTGCTGATGGGAATTTGGAGCCACTTTGGAGGATGAGGGAGCAGAAGGTCAGGTAGGAATTGACTGTAAATGGATTAAAGGTTTCTTTGGGGGATGATGAAATGTTTAAAATTAGGTTATACTGATCATTGCACAACTCTGAAAGTATACTAAAGCCATTGAGTTGTACAGTATAAATGAGTGAACTTTGTACTGTATAAAGTATATCATAGTAAAATTTAAAATCATATACATGCAAATATATATACATGTGTAGCTACACATACACATATATACTATATATGCTTATAAGCTCTGCAGGGGCATGGAGTTCCTGTGAAAATTGCTTGGCAGTACAGCATGCAGCATGGTCCTGGAGCTGTCACATGCATATCATGTTATAGGAAGGTATGATTCCTGTGAGAAGGAAATGTATAATATACAAAACAGAAATCTGGCTTTTCAAGTGTCTGGATTTGAGGCAGATGCTTTGGATAGGCCTGGGTTCAATATCATCTTTTCCTGGAACACAAAGTATAAGATCCAGGGGTCCCTCCATCTAAGATGCCTTACTCTGAAATGAAGCCTTCTTCTAAGGCCTGTTTTCATTGTTCTCAATATCTCAGGTAAATTTACAAAAAAATTTATAACCTTTGCCTTCCAAGCACAAATTTCTTTATATACATATTAGACCTCCTTTTCAACCATGGTCCAAACCTGATGTAATTTACTTTCGGCTTACCTGATTTATCCACCTCTAAGAGAGGTATGTTTGAAATTTCCATTGTAATTGGGAGTTTTTGACATCTCTTTGCATGCTCACCAGACTTTCCCTCATTTACTAATGCTGTAATATCAGAGACAAAACGGATTTATGATTGCTCTACCCTCTTCGTGAATTGTTCTATCAATATGAAATATTCCTTGTTCTCCTTCTTGGAACATTGCCTCTTGAATTCTATTTTGCTTGATATGAATGTTGCTGTACTTGTTTTCTGTTTCTTAGCATTTGCCTGGAAAATGTCTTTTTTTCCTCCCTTTTTGTTACAGCTGTGTCTCTTACAAATAACATGAGGTTGAGGTCTCTGTCTTTATTTTACTTTGCTTTGTTTTAGACCAGCCTGAGAATCTCTGCTTTTTAATAAAGGAATTCAATCCATTCATATTGTCATGAATGTTGATTGTTATACCTATTTCTGCCATATTATTTTATCACTTCCTTTTTGTAATGGTCTCATACTTACAAAATACTTGTTAGAATAGTCTGAAGGATGCCAGTATACTTTTCACCCAGCTTCATCATCTGTTAATATTTTGTCACATTCTTGATCATTCCCTGTCTTGATATATATACACACACCTATGTCATATGTATTATGTATTACATAGTTATATACACTTGGTCATTTTTCACTTTGGAACTGTTTGAGAGTACATGTGAAGATTATATCCCTTTATTCCTGCATAATTCAGTATGAGTATTCTAAGGAAAAGAAAATTATCCTACAGATCACTGTTCCACCATTACATTTAACATTGCTACTATTATCCAATCTAGAATCCATCTTCAAATATTTCCCACTAATATGTCTTATGGCAATTCTTTTTCCACCCCTGCTTCCAATCCAGGATTGTGCACTGCATTTAGTTAGCCCGTTTCTTTAGTATCCTTTAATATGGAACATTTCCGAAGTCTTTATTTTATGTTCATGATTTTGACATTTTAAAGGGTATACGTCAGTTTGTACACCCATTTTCCTACCATCTTCTTTAATGGGGTTTGTATTTTTCATTGCTTTTTTTCTCTTCTTTCGGGTCTTTGATTCGGTTGTTGAAGTTTTTTATCTTAGTTTGGTTTAGTTTTGGTTACATTCAGTTGTTCCACTTGCTTGGAATACACAATCTATTTCTACTTGTCTAATGGTTATTTTTAGATGTTTAATGCCTATTCAACATATTTTTTTATCTAGAATGATGCAGCATTTAACTTTACCCTAAGACCAGATGAAGTTTTATATACACTTTTGTTTACCAGCTCCCTCTGCTCCTGCTGCCATTTTCTCCCCTGAGATCATCTGGTATTTTCATTTCTGATTTTTATTTTTTCATCACTCCTCCAACAATTAACGAAGGTCAAGTGTAATTTATTCTGGTTTCTTAACACCCCTCTTTCTTGTTGTATCTATCCTATGTCTTCTACTTGGGTTTGTCTTTCATTGTTTGCAAATATGTTCTTTATTAGTTTTTTTCAAAAATGATTTGATTGATAACTTTTTTGAGACTTTACATTTACAAAAATGGACTGGGTCAAAACTTTGGGGTCAGTTTCTTTTCTCAGAATTTTGAAGTTGTTCTAATTTCTTCTTGATTTCAATATTATTGATGAGTTTTGATGTTAATATTATCTTTGTTCTTATGCAGGTCATCTATTTTTTACTCTCTGAAGCCTTTATTTTTTTAAATTTTTATTTATTTATTTTTCAGAGAGAGAGAGAGAGCAAAAGTATGGAGAGCTGCAGGCAGAACTGGCAGAGGCAGAGGGAGAAGCAGGCTCCCTGCTGAGCACAGAGCCTGATGTGGGACTCAATCCCTGGACCCTGGGATCCTGACCTGAGCTGAAGGCAGATGCTTAACCAACTGAGCCACCCAGGCATCCCTATCTTTTTTTTTTTTTTTTTTTTTTTAAGTAAACTCTATGCCCAGCATGGGGCTTGAACTTACCACCCTGAGATAAAGAGTTTCATGTTCTGCCAACTGAGCCAACCATATGCTCCAACTCTCTAGAGCCTTTAGAATGCCCTCTTTATTCTTTTTGTTCCAAAATTTTACAAGAATGGATCTAGATATAAATTCTTTTTTTCACTTATCCTGCTTAGGACCTATTAGATACATATGAATATTTTTTTCTATCAGAGAAATTTTATTTTACTAAGTCCTCAATTATTTCCTCTCTTATATTCTCTCTGTTCTCTCTTTCTGGAACCACTATTAAATGGCTATGGGAATCTGAGTCAATCCTTATGTCTGTTAACTTTTCTTTCATATTCTCTTTGCTTTTTCCCCACTATGTTTTGAGACAGTTCCTCAACTTGCTATTTCAAAAGGCTGCTCATATGTGTCCATTCTACTATTAACTCTCAAATTGATCTTTTTATCTTAATTATCAAATTTTTTATTTCTACAATATCCCATTAATGTTTTAGCTACAGTATCCTATTCCTTTCCAGTGATATTTTTGTACTTACTCTGAAAACTTGTGAGCTCTTTTAACTCTTATTATTCAAAATTCTTTATTTGTTGAATTTTGGATTTTCTTCCAAGGTATTAATTTTCCTCAAATGTTTCCATGGTCTTGGTTGTCTGTTCATCTTTTTGAGAATCAGTAAATGCTTCTGTTCTGTTTGAACACTGTGCTGGACAGGCAAGATGTGCCAGGGGTTTAGGTTGGTGCTGGTAGCGTTCTCCTGGTGTCACTTCTCCAACCCTTAGAGGGCACTCTTGGTTTCTTGCCCTGTTCTCCAGCTCTAGACACAGCTTTCAGATTTAGCCTGTGGGTTAATACAACTCCTCCTATTGTCCTGCCTTTCCCTGTATCTTCGGAGGCCCACTTGGCTTACCCACTGCCCCTTTCCTCCTATTGACTGAAACTTCCTGAGAGAAGGGGAGAATTGGATGCTGAGGTCTTGGTTACTCTCACATTTGTTATTGTTGTTGTTTTACCAGGTCTTAGGAACTCAGAGAGTTACAAGTCTCTACAGATTTGAAGAAAAAAGAAAGTATATTGAACCAAAAAGGTTGGAATCCCGATTTAGACCAGAGAGTGCTGACTTCTTTAGCCTCAAATGCTGCTTAAAACTTGGGATATGAAATTAGGAAAACTGATATGAGTTTCATTTCTGCCACTTTTTCTAGTTGTGACCCATCTCTGAACCTCAGTTTCTTTATCAAGATGCTGAGGATAGTATGATTATCTGCTGCTTGTCTTCTAAGGTGATGAAATATGGCAGAGAAGTGATCACCCTTGGTGAGTGTTAAAGAGCTACTCAAAAGCCATTATTCATTACACTAAATAGTGCCTCCTCAGACCTTGCAGTAGGGAGGAGTAGGAAATACTACATGAAGGAAGGAGAAGAACATGAGAAAGTAGGAGAGTATGGGAAAAGATTGAAATGACCAAGATGGGGGAAGAGGAGATTGCCACAATCTCTTGCCTCAGACTCCTGTTGTATAATCAATGTTTTCAATTCCTTAGACTTTTTAAAACCAAGATTTTCTGTGTGTCAAATTCAAAATCCCGCCTTCTTTATGGCATAATATCTAGCCAAAAGAAATCACTGTGAAGATTCTCATTTAACCAGAGCAGGTAATTGGTTATGGGGGAGAGGGAGGAAGGGATGGCTACTAAACTCAGTAGGGAGGATTATAAAATCATATTAACTTTTCCCTATAACTTTTTCAAAGGGACACTGTTGTGTGTATCCTGTTCTCTGTGTAAAAAACTCAGAGTTATCTAAAATCTGAATCTGAAAAGATCTTCTATGAAGTGGGGGCTTTGTAGTGGGGTTTTTTCCCCCTCAGTGATGACAAACTAGTTAGACCCATAAACATGGCAAATGATCTGAAATCCATGTGGGCTGGACTCATAACCAGAGTCCCCAGTAGGATCCCTCTCCTCTGAGGATTCTCATGCTCTTCCTTTCTTCAGGGAACGCAGTTTCTCAGCCAGTTCAGCCCCAAGAAGTGCAGTATTCCCTTTGGTGCTTGACGTTGAAGAGAGCCAATGAGCATCAGTAATACTACAATGGAATGGATAGAGAGATTTCCTTCCAATGTGCTTTCATGTGGGTTATAACAGATGGCCTTAGCTAAGATTGGAATTTTGTGTTTTACTTCTTGGTTTAAATAATTCTTTGCCAAAATGTTTTCTTCACTAGTGTGAAAATGTCTAGCTAAATCAAAATGGTGCTGCCTGCATACAGATTTCTTATGTTCGCTGATTATTATTATTATTATTATTATTTTTTTTTTTTTAGGGAGGAGAGAATATTTGAATATTTGTTTCCCTCCATTTCCATTCAGGGATTATTTGGTCATATAGAATTCAGCATGGTTTACCCAGTAGTCACTCACTTTTCTTGGAATCAAATGGGCGAAGGGTTTGGTCCAAGGTTTCCTCTGTTTTAAAATGAAGGCACTTAGTGATGGTCAGGGTTGCAGGAGAGAGTGGGTTTAATAGACCAGGAGAAGGGCAAGAGACTGGACACCATCTGGGGATATTTTCAGCTAGATCAGCCAGATTGTTATTGACCTAAATCTGGCAGCTTCTCTGTGGCCAGCACAATAGGAATACAGTGAGCTCCGCCAATTCGCCACTGACAGGCTCTCATATTTCTAGGCATTCCAGCAGTGGTTCCCAGAATGTGGATTTCATGGACAAGTACAATGAAAAATAAAAGAAATATGGAGATAAATAGAAGACCAAAAATCTTGGAATAAAGTTCTGTCCTTTAAATAGAGTAATTTCAAATATGTAAAAAAGTCTCCCTCTAATATCCTTCATTTTCTCATTTGTTTCCTGACCACTGAAAGTCAGATCTCGGGTCAGTCCTATGAAACACGAACAGATTTTTGAAAACCACTACCCTAGTCCATAGACTGAAGTGCAACTTTTCTTTTTTAAGCCTTTATTTATTTATTTGAGAGACAGAGGAGAGCACGAGAGTGGGGAGGGTCAGAGGGTGATGCAGACTCTCCACTGAATGGGGAGCCTGATGTGGGACTTGATTCCGGGACTCTGGGCTCATGACCTGAGCTGAAGGCAGTCGCTTAACTGACAGCCACCCAGGCGCCCAGCTTGTGACTTTTCAACCTGCAAATCCACTTCAGAAGTTAAATAGCACCCACTACGTGGGAATATAAACGTGAACGAAAGCTCTCCATTGTAAGGACACTTGTGCAACCAATTATTCAGAACACTTCACCAATAATGTCTTACTTGGTTCACCATTCTTTCAAAAATATTTGTGCAGCTATAACCACTCAAATAGCTGTTTTGGGCTATTATTTCAATTACAAATCTGAATGAGCCCGAGGTGAGTAAAGGGCTAATGTTTAAAAATTAAGAGTGTTTTTGTATTTGAGCTGATGATCTTAAATCCTTGCTGAAAAGGCAAAAAACGTAGAGTAGGAAGAAGTAAAAAGCATGAAGATGAGTATGTACATCCCAGAGAGCTCGTTTCTTTGGTGGCATGTGTGTGCACCTAAGAAGCTAGAGTTCAGACAAATGAATGGCAATCTTAATAGCATGTTCCTGGAAAACCAAAACTGCATTTCTCTTTTGTCGGGGATGAAAATGTGCACTGTACTCCCAATTAAGGAAAGGTTGACTGAAGACAAGGAAGGTTTCACTCTTCTGTCCTATTGCCCAACAAGCTTGTTTAACAGGCTAAATGGGAGGGAGGGTACTGCTTCATTCCAAGTGTTACTGGGCAGTTGCCAATGACAGTTTAAAAAATAAACTAAAATAAAACCGCTCAAGCATCTAATGGCGTGAAGGACAAGATTGACGTGTTGGGGCTCGCAGTTTTAGCTACAGCAAACTAATGACCACACACATAATTTCTTGTTATGGATAAGGAGGCATTTGCGCAGCATCTAGTGCTTTTCCTATGATCTCACTGTGGAATCTTGCAAATTAACAGAGGTGTTACATTATTGTGGGAAAAGATGGAATCTGACAATGATCTCAGGCACTGAAGGAACGGGCTGTCCCGCAGCACATGTGAATTTTTCACGCTTCTTGGAGACTGGTGTTCTTAAACTTCCATTGGCATTAATTTTTACTGGTGAGCTTTTGCCCTTCTGGCCCTGCTTAGACGGCTCAGCAGACCACAGATCTGACGTCAGAGTGTAATGCTCTCCGTCCTTTGCCAGGAGTTTCTTCTGTGTGCACACTTTCCTGATGAGACTCTACTCGGCTTTGGCTCCTAACGGCATCAGTCTCTGCCAATTACCCTTGTGAAAAAAACTCCTTTAAAGCATGGGTGTGTTTGGCTTTTATACCAGGGGCTAGTCCCACATTCTGTGACAGCTCTACCTTGAGTAACCCATGTGGGAATTCAGACGAGTGAGGGTTGATGTTCTGACACTCTTAACCACAGTATTCTTTTGGGTTTTACACTGGCCTCAAACATGGTACAAACAGTGATTTCGTTCTTGCTGAGTAGAGTTTTCTCACGGGTTTCTACTGAAACACAGAACATGGGCCCACAGATCAGACCATCACGGTGATAACAGGTAACCTTTGCTGCAGGCTTACTAGCTGACAGGTACTGCGCTGAGCCTTTGACAATGTGCTGTCGCCTTTATTCCTCACTCTAATCTGTGGAGTGGCCATCATTATTCCCAATTTATGATTGAGGAAACCGAGCCTGAGAAAGATGAAGAAACCTGCCCACAGTCATGTAGCTTGTATGGGGTAGAGCCGGATTCCAGCTAAGGTCAGTCTGAGATCAATGCCATGTTCCTACCTCCTTACATTTTCTCCTAGGCAAGCCATTTGTCCTTGGGCTGGTGGAAAATCCTAGGAGAGAAGACCAAGCATTACACCCCCGTCCCCACCGCCACACACACACACACAGGTCTAGGTTTGCCTCCGATAAAACATGGAATTAGTACTTGTAGAGCTGACTGACAGGGAGTCTCTGCTTGGCTTAGGGGACCAATTCCCTCCAAAAAATAGTCCTTTCTTGAAGCGTCTGCTGGTGGTGGATGACCCTGAGATACCAGGTTGTTCAGGCCAGTTCTCCACCCCAAGAATAAAGCTTTTCTCCTTCCCCAACTACCTCAGGATTACTTTCCAAATGGGAGGCCCAAGCCAGTTCCTAAAAACAGGGTGTGACGGATACCTCCTCAATAAGATGGAAGACATGTTCCCTATGTTATTCTCATTTTATGTAGAGGTTTGATCTAAGGCTTCACTTGGAGGCCATGCTGTAGTTCTGGTGGATAGGTGGCCCTGCCTTATGAGGACAGCTGCCTTTGTCAGTTAAACCTTCCCTTTCACTGGCCATTTAAGGGGGACCTTACGAATTCCTCTCTGTAATAAACAGTGTTAAGCAATTCTAGCCTGGATTTAATACCTTCATAAAGTATTTGACCGCCTCCTCCAAAGATAGGAAAACTGGAAAAGTAGCCATGTTCATAGAACTCAAAACTGAAAAATAATACAGAATGGGGTGCCTGCTGGCTCAGTCAGTAAAGCATGTGACTCTTGATCTTGGGGTTGTGAGTTCAAGCCCCACGTTGTGTGTAGAGTCTACTTTAAGAAATAAATAAAAATTAAAACTGAATAAATAAGAATTCCAAAATGACAAACATTTCAACATACCCTTCTAACATGGGAATAAACAGAACTCTTCTTTCTCAAGGCAACTAGGTTCTGAGGAAACAGGGTATACTGAAAGTCTTCTATTCCCTGAAAGGGTTTTAGAATTCTGCTTGATTTCCAGAAGTAGTTGGGGTAATATTTAGAGAGTAGGATAACACCAAAATGAGTCTGTTTGGAATTATCCCAGTATATGCTAAATTCTCTTAAGCCTCAAGGATAAGAGATGAACTGGACAAAAAGAACTTCCTTTGAAGCCCCGTTTGATGAAAGCTGACTTGTTTTATTTTAGAAAAAAGAAAAAGGCTGGAATGACAGGAATTTTATTACCTAAATTTCTTCTATTGAACTTCTCTTTAAGAAATATTCTGGAAGATTTTAAGATTATCTAATTATTTGCTAAAATAAAATTGAGTGATAACTTTTGGAGGAACTTTCTTAGCTATGACCTTATGTCTATGTGCTTCTCAGTCAGTGGGTTGGTCTACAAGGGAAACATAGCCAAGAACTGTAGTTTATGAATGCATTGTTCTAAATAATGAATGATGTACAGATAATGGTCTGCCTCGCATAATTTGGTCTTGAGTCAACTGATTATTCAGAGTCATATTTTAGCTTGTTTCTTCAGTGTTCTTATGTTTGGTACGAAACTGTCCACTTTCTCCAAGAGACAGTCCTTAAATTTGAAGGAATTATTAGTCTGAGTTGGGAGCAAGGCAATTTAAAAACTCACCACAGGTCCAACCAGAAGAAAAGAGTGGTTTGTATGCCTGGTTAGTATGTGGTTTGGTGTATCTTGTCCTATACCTCACAGTATGTGGAACAGAATAAAATGGGTCACAGGAATTATTGAATCAAGTTAATTTCATCTGTAACTTCCCACCTAATCCCAAACATGGGTCATTTTCAGAATAAAGTCTTTTTATATTTTTAAAAATGAAACAAAAAAGATGAGACACAGAATAAAGAAAACAGACACATTAATCTAGGGCAAAACATTAATCTTGGGCAGAACAATTCCCTTCCTTTATAACAGTGGGTCTTAAACTTTAGTAGGAATCAAAATTTCCTGGAGAGCTTACTAAGGCTGTACATTCCTGGCCCTATTTAGTGGGTTTGGGAAGGACTCAGGAATTTACGTTTTTAAGAAACATCCGGCTATTCTGATTCAGGTAACCCACAGATCATACTTTGAAGGATATTGAAACCAACTGAAAAGAGATTAGTATCCATAGGTGTTAATACAGAATTTCCTCAGGAAGTGAAACTTCAGGTAGAGAAACTTGAACAGAGAATCTTGGGAACCCATCTTTGGTCTGGAGTTTGCATATCGTTTCATTTCCTTTGTATGAGATAAATGACATCCGGGAGAATGTGGGAACAACAACAATAACACTCATGTGCGCGTACACACACACACACACACACACACATCTGTAATTTCTATACCCATTAGTATTTTCTACAAATATATTCTGAGATGCTTGTTTAATCATTAGTGAAGACTTTCTTTACATTGAGTAAACCTTTTACCTCTAATTATCTTCACATCTGAACCATGTAGAACTCTCCAGTTCAACACTGACAAGGACCTCTCAGCTAAGACTTACACTGCTCCAAGGTTAGGGGAGCTTCTGGACTTTGTTTTTCCTTTCCCTACACCTACCTCTGCATTGACTACATTGACTAGACTCTCCTGTCCAGCTCCATCGAGATAGACTTCATCTATATGCTCTGACCTGGCCCCATTCCTGATCCCATTTCATCCGAGATAAGCAGGAAGTTAATAGATTTAGATTCTTAAACTAAACCAAGCAGGATTTAGCATTTGAGTCATCTCCTATTCATTCAACAACCTCACCTACTCAATATTTGAGAGCCTACTATGTGCCAGGCATTGTTCTAAACATTTGGGATACGTTAGTGAACCCGAAAGAAAAATCCCTGACCTTATAGAGCTTATATTCCAGTATAGGAGAGAGACAATAAACAACATAATTAAAACAATAAGTGCTATGAAAAAGTAGTTTGGACTATGTGCACATGCATGTATGTGTGTGTTTGTATGTGTGTTGTGGTATTACATGGAGTGGCCAGGGTAAGCCTTATTAGGAAAATGAGAATTGTGGGGGCACCGGGGTGGCTCAGTGGGGTAAACCTCTGCCTTTGGCTTGGGTCATGATCTCAGGGTCATGGGATTGAGCCCCACATTGGGATAGGTAGAAGGTAGTTAAAAAAGGCCGAAATTGAGATTACGGAGCAGTTTCAGTTATTGACAATGGCAAGGTCTAGATATTATGATGTGAGTGAGTGGCTGGATAGGGTGAAAGAAAAAGTCATTGAGAGTGGGGAGGTCAAGGAGCTAAGAGGTCAGACCTGGGATCTGGTGCTATACTGGCCACCAATAGGTTCAAGAGTGACTCCCAGACCACTGCTTAGTGTTCTCAGATGTGATGGCTGGGTCCTTCTGTTGCTCGGCCTGTTTGCTGCCTCAGCTGTTGGCACTGGTTTTTGCCTGAGTTCTGGTTCCTAAGTTCCAATCAGTAATTTGTTTAGTAGTCTGGTTCCTTCTAGAAATGGAGACTTGCTTTGAAGTTCGGGGCAGTTGACTATGGCTCTGTTGTCTTTGGTGAAGTTTCCTGGCCAATGCCTATGTCTGTCCTGACCTGGGAATCACTTCTGATTTCCTGTTGTAGAGTTTCACCACTCAGAGGAACCTGGCCACTTCCTCCTTGGACTCTGTAGCTTTGACATATGACTGATCATGACTGAAACAGTACAACAGTCCCTCTGGGGCTCCTTCAACTCCCCAGACCTTCAGAGTCAGTTTGGCAGCTGGGTAGATTCCCTTAAGAGCCTATCCTCATGCAGACTCTCTTAACCCACCTGTTCATATTCCTAGGAGGCCATTCTACCTTGAGTCAAGGACTAAGTTATGAAATACTACTGAAGGGAGGATCAATAAATGGACATAGAAGTGGCAGGTATTAGACACATAACAGTCTTTTCCAGAAGAATCCCAAGTCCAGCTTCAGATCCTCCATATTTAGAGTTCCTTCTCTTAAAGGTTTTGTTCACATAACATACCTTTTGACTCATAGCTAAAAACCAAGCAGTATCTTAAACCTTTCTGGTAAAGGAAAGTCATGTGAGTTATATATAAAACACATGATATAAAGCAGAAATAGCTTTCCAAACGCACTATAAATTTTTAGAACTAGAGCAATGATAAATGTTAAAAGAAAAAAGAATGTCAGTGATAATTTGACAATGCTGGAAGCGAGATGCTGCTTCCACCTGACATAATAAAACAGAATCTAGAGTCTGCTAATAAAGATGGAAATAAAGATGGAGAGGGGCGCCTGGGTGGCTTAGTCAGTTAAGTGTCTGCCCTCGGCTCAGGTCATGATTCCAAGGTCCCGGGATCGAGCCCCACATGGGGCTCCTGCTCAGTGGGGAGCCTGTTGCCCCCTCTCCCTCAGCCGTTCCCCTCCCTTCCTTGTGCTTTCTCTTTTACTCTGATCTCTCTCTCTCAAATAAAAAAATAAATTCTTTAAATATGGAGAAAAAGATTCAGTTTATAATAGTGACAAAAACTATAAAATTCTTAAGGAATAAATTTTAAAAAGGAAAGTGTATGACCTCTATGAAGCAGACTGGAAAATCTCCCTGAGTGATGATGTAAAATAAGATTCACATAACTTGAGAGATACTTTTGTTTTGGATGGTAGGAAGACTCACTCTAAGAAAAATGTCTTTCCAAGTAAATCTTTCCAAATACATAAGATTCATGTATTGGAATTCCAACCTGAGTCCCAGTAAGCTTAAAAAAATCCTGGGCAAAATATTTTAGAATGAAGATAAAAGTTAAATATCTACATGTGACCCATAATCTTTTAGAAAGGTTGAGAGGGGGCATATCTTACCAATTATTAAGACATTATATGAAATAACTATGACTGTAGCTAACACTGTCTTGTGTAATTAAAATTTGCTGAGAGAGTAGAAATTAAATGTTCTCACCAAAAAAAAAAAAAAAAAGGATAATATATGTGAGGTGACAGATGTGTTAATTAACTAGATGGCAGGACTCCTTCCACAATATATACACATATTAAATCATCATGTTGTATACTTTAAATAACTTACAATCATGGGGTGCCTGGGTGGCTCAGTTGGTTGAGTGCCCGACTCTTGTTTTCAGCTCAGGTCATGATCTCCAGGTCCTGGGACTGAGCCCCACTTTGGATTCTCTCTCTCTCCCCTTCCCTCTGCCCCTCCCCACCACCTGCTCTCTTTCTCTCTAAAATAAATTAATAAGTCTTTTTTTTTAAAGTATCTTACAACCTTGTCAATTATAGCACAATATAGCTAAAAAGAAACAAGAAAAAAATTAAATAAATTGAAAACATTTTGAAAACTGAAAAAAATGGAAAAAAGACTCTAATTCAACACAGTGTTAGCACAAGACTGCAAATATTGATAGGAAGACTAGAAAGAACATCCAGAAAGAGATAAAAATATAGGAACTTAGTAAAGCAAGGAAAAATGGTGGTTTATATAATAAGTGGTGCTGACCTAATTACCTATCCATCTATGAGAAAAGTTTTAGTCCCCTCTCTTATACACAAATATCCTACAGATGGATTGAAAATATTGACTGTTGGGGCTCCTGGGTGGCTCAGTGGGTTAAGCCTCTGCCTTTGGCTCAGGTCATGATCTCAGGGTCCTGGGATTGGGCCCTGCACTGGGCTCTCTGCTCAGCGGGGAGCTGCTTCCCTTCCTCTCTCTCTCTGCCTGCCTCTCTGCCTACTTGTGATCTCTCTCTGTCAAATAAATAAATAAAATCTTTAAAAAAAAAAAGAAAGAAAGAAAGAAAGAAAATCTTGACTATTATAAATAAAATAATAAACATGTTAAATGAAATTAGGATGATATTTTTATTACCTGGCACTGAGAGCGAATTTCTTTATAAAGAATATAAATACAAGAGAGCCAAAACCTGTAAAAGATAGCTTTGTTTGACTATATGAAGGCAGAAAATAAAAAATGCATCAGAAAGTCCAAAAACAAAAATAATAGACTGGGAAAAAATTAATATTTTATAACATATGAAGCAAACAGAGCATTCCTTTGTCCCTTTTACACAAGTTAATAAGCCAAAGATAAACAGTCCTATTGAACAATGGATAAAGAATGTGAACAGACAAATCATAAGAAAGAAAATGAAAATGGCAATAAATATTTTTAAAAAGGTCAATTTCATTCATAGTTTAGAAATTTAAAATAAAATAAAAACAAGATCCCATTTTTTTGTCATCATGACAAAAACTTTAAATGTGTCACAACTTCCTTTTCTGGGGAGGATGCAGAGAAAGGGACAGATATATATTATTTGTGGGTGTGTGGATTATTACTAGTAGCTTAGAAAGGAATTTGATGATTTCTATTAAAATTAAATAAGATAGATATTTTGGCCCAGCTCTCTCACTTTGTGAATTTTTATCCTAGAGAAATAATACATCAATTTATATAAGGTCCTGTAGTCATGGATATTTATTGTAGCTTATATACCATTAAAATCTATATGTCTGTCATGGGAAACGATTAAAAAAATACATATCCTGCCTTAGCCACACCAGGGGATGCTAATGCATGAGTTTAATCTGTAGGTACTGTGTTGGAAGGAAATCCAAGATCTTGTTAAGTGGGAAAAAATTTAGATAATTTGCTCAGTGTTTTCAGTACAATATATACTATTCTGAGTTTTTCTTCATGTTTTAATGAAGTCATTTAACCCTCCCAGCAATTCTATGGGAAAGCTTCTGTTATTACTTCCATTTTACGAAAGCAAAGTTAAGTATCAAGATATTGAAGTAACATATCTGAGCTTTCAGATCCAATAAATTTGAATCCAGACAGTTTGATTTTAGAATCCATGTGTGCAACCACCATTCTGAAAGTTACATTTTGGATGTTTAGTATCAATCTAGTGTTCCAAAAACAAACAATGATTATTAACCATTTCTTTTTTTTTTTTAATATTTTATTTATTTATTTGACAGACAGAGATCACAAGTAGGCAGAAAGCAAGAAGGGGGGAAGCAGGACTGATCTCAGGACTCTGAAATCATGACCTGAGCTGAAGGCAGAGGCTTAACCCACTGAGCCACCCAGGCGCCCCTCTTAACCATTTCCTAATACATCTCTGTAACATTTGACTTGTTGTAAGAAGGGGCTTATACTTTTTAAAACACCTATTAAGAAAAATATTTGAAAATGAAATTCAAAAAATAAAAAAGGGTTTTAATTACAATATGGTACACTTGAAACAATACAACACTATACATTAATTAACTGGAATTGAAAACTTAAAAGGAAATTAAAAGAGGGAGAAAAAACTTCTGGGAGCACGATGCTGAATCCTACATCTAATTATTCCACTTACAGAGGGAAAATGACTCAATGTAAACTCTTTAATTAATTCATTCTTCAACAAATATTTATTGAACACCTGCCTATCCTGTTCTAGGTGTTGGGGGTATGGCAATGAAGAGACTAGACGTAGATCCTGCTCTCATGGGGTTACATCCTAGCTAGAAAAAGATACAAACACGCTAACTAAAAGCATTTGAGGTGGTAATAAGGGTTCTAGCAACAAGAATAAAACAAGATAAGGGATATAGGAAATGAGGTATGAGTATTATGGGTAGGTGAGTTGCCAATTGTGGAACCGTCAGAGATGATCTTAGGGATAAGGTGACATTTGGGAAGAGAACTGAAGGCAATAAGGTAACAGCCATGTGGCTAACTGTGGGAAGAGTGTGAGAGCAGAAGGAAGAGCAAGTGAAAGGGCTCTGAGATCAGAGTATGCTTGGTATGTTCAGGGTACCAGAAGGTCAACATGGGGTAGGGGGGGGTAAGGAGGAAGAGATCATGGGAAGACCATGTAAATAAAGGATCTAGCTTTTTCTATGAGTGCCATGGGAAACCACAGGGATGTTGAACAGGTAATGACATGATATGACTTACTAGCTAATGACAAATATGAGTTGGTCATTTCAAATTTGAAGGTAGTGCAGTATTTGCCATTCATTCCTCACAGTACATAGAGACACTGCAGTGAGTGTCTCCTGAGAGCATTATTGGAAAAGAGAATTTTAAAATGGCCTGGGTATGTATTTAGAGAAGTCTGAGAGAACAATCAAGTGGGATTCCAGAGGGTAATTGGAAATGCCATTCTTGTTTGAATGGACCCTCTGACAGAATGTGCCGGCCATGTGGTTTACTTTGCAGCTACCCTATTCAGAGAAAAAAACTGATAAGGATGTTTTATTCCAGAAGGTATTGTTTGTTTGTTTGTTTGTTTGATTTTCAGCAAAGGGAGCACGGCTCATAGGATTTACTTAAGACCTGACCTCTTCACCTAAAAAACAAACTAACCAAAACAAAACAAATAAAACCCCCAGGATTTTGATTTGTCAAGAAAGCTCAGAATAACATGATCATTTCAAATATATTTTACACATTGTGGGCCCAGGCAAACTTTGTGTCTTAGGTTGGGTTCCCCAGAAGCAAATCTTAAGACCGATTTGTGTAAAAGTTATTTATTAGGGAGTATTCCTAAGAAGAACCTACAGAAGGTCAGAGAGAAGGAACCAAGCAAGAAAGCATGTAGTGTCATGAAAGTCTGAAGGAAAGCTGGCTCCGTGGCACAGGTTGCTCTGCAGATAGTAGGCACACCTCCGTGTTGGCCCCATTAGGGCAAAGTCGCTGCACTCCTTATGACACAGCTTAATGTCAGTGATGCCTTACGTCAGTTATGGGTCAAGCGCTCTGAGAAGGGAAGAGATGCTAAATCCTCAGGCATACAAATCACAGAGTGGACTCCACTGAAAATCACTAAGAGACAAGATCCAGGATAAGGACATCATTTGACTATCAAAGGGGTCTTTGAAAACTATTAATGGAAAGTACATCTCACTCTTTCCTTTATGGTCTTCAAACCATCATGCTTCCATAGGAAAATAAACCTTTGGCTCAAATATCATCTTGGATGTTTGAAAAATGAAAGCAAGATACTTTCTCAGGCAGAGAAGCTTCTTAACTACTTAGAAGAACTATCTTTTCGAAAGGTACAGACAAGGGGTACCTGGGGGGCTCAGATGGTTAAGCTGCTGCCTTTGACTCAGGTCATGATCTCCAGGTCCTGGGATTAAGTCCCACCTCAAGCTCCTTGCTCAGTGGGCAGCCTGCTTCTCCCTCTCCCCTTGCCTCTCCCCCTGCTTGTGCGCGCTCTCTCTCTCAAATGAATAAATAAAAGATCTTCCAAAAAAAAAAAAAAGTGTAGATAGTACATAATACTTTCTCTGATGCCCAACTCCCATGTGCTGAGCAGTTCATGCAGACTTAGTTGCCAGTTGCCTGATTGAGGAAAAAGGACTCACTGGTGCTCAGGAACCTATCCTGCTCTCAAACATGCTTCTTTTGGCTACATATGTTTAAAAATTGGAATTGCAATATTTGTCTGCATCAAAGATATATTTTGTGCGCAAAGAATGTATCAAAAATTTATTCAGTCTTCACAGTATTCATAATATGACTAAAAGGCTGGGAGTCAAAGATATAAAATAACCTATGCTAGGGGGATAGTGAGTGTGGCAACATAAAATATCACAACAGAGACAGGAATTTCAGATCCTTTGGATAGTTTCCTTAATAAGAATAATAAACCAAAGATAACACTCAACCAATCTGAAATAAAATTGCCAAATAAATTTAAAGGGCATTTTGAAGGGCTCCTGGGTGGCTCAGTCAGTTAAGCGTCCCACACTTGATCTCAACTCAAGTCTTGATTACAGGGTTTGAGTTTAAGCCTCATATTGGGCTCCATGCGGGGTGTGGAGTCTACATAAAAAATGAATAAATAGGGACACCCAGGAGGCTCAATCAGTTAAGCGTCTGCTTTCAGCTCAGGTCATGATCCTGGAACCTGGGATCAAGCCCCACACTGGGCTCCCTGCTCAGCGGGGAGTCTGCCTCTCCCTCTGCCCACCCTTCCCTTCTCCTCCACTCCCCTCACCGCCCCTGGTTCTCTCTCTCTCTCTCAAATACATAAATAAAATCTTTTTTAAAAAATTAAATAAAGGCTATTTTAAGGAACAAATTATAGTCATTTTAAAAAGAATGATAGAATAAGATTGCTAAATTAAATACAAATTTTTGGAGGTTATAGTTCATCTAGACAGAAATAATTTGCATCTCTATCAGATAAAAATTGAGACGTTAATATTTAACATGTGAAGTTTATATATCATAATATAATATTTACATACAAATATTATATATTTAATTATGTTATTACATGTTACAAATCACATTTATAAATATGTAATTACATGTTTCATTTAAATATTACAGTCTATACTTTTACAACATATATAGATTTATTGCAAAATCTGGGCCTTTAGTCAATAGTAAGCAGCATATCAAGCAAAAGTACATTCCTGTAAAAATAAAGTACATTCCTCCAGATGATTTAATAATGCATGGGTGAGACTGACAAATAACATCCTGGTCCAGTATTATGTCCTCTCTTTGTGTTATTTCTAAATTTTGGATAATTTTTCAAACATCTGTGGCCATAGCACTAGAGATTATAATTTAGTTGGTCTGAAGAAGGACCCTGGCTTATTTTAAAGCTGCCCTAATTAATAAAATACATAAAACCTACCCACCACCATTTTGAAACTAGCTATGATAAGCCAAACTGTGATTGAACAGGGATCTACCAATGGGAATTTTGTGATGCATAAGACTAGGAAATGTCTCTAGTTTCTATGTGTGATACGGAACTAGGCCAGCGGGGAGCCTGAAGATAGAAAATAAGGACTGGGCGCTGGGTTTAGTTGGAGTGTGGCGTGGCGAGTGTTAACATACGGACTATAGAAGAGCTTACTGAGAAAAGAGAAGGGATGAAGAAGCAACTTAAAGGACAACAGAAACAGTAGAAGAAGAGAGACCTGAGTACGAACTGAGATAAAGAAATAGGAAGAGAATCTGACAGCATATCATTCTTGTGAGTTACAAAAACTCAGTCATAGAACTGATGGGACAAAAGTAAGAGCATTTATAATATTAATAGACATTGCCAAATTTCTTTCCAAAAAAAGTTTAAATTACCATCAGCCACATATGAAAATGGTATTTCTTACTTCCTTACCCAAACTCTAATAGCAACTGTTTTGATTTTTGCCAAAACGAAAGCAATAATTTAAAAAGGTAATCATAGATGTTCTAATTTTCATTTATTTACCTATGACTTAAATTGTTAGATTGAATGCCTTTTCAAGGTTTATTTCTTTTTCTGTTCACTTTTTATATTAATGTCCATTTTTCTATTGGGCTTTTTATATTTTTTCTTGGTGATTTTTAAAATTTGATTTATTAAGAAAATTAACCCTATGTTAAGGACTATGTAGGCAAAATCTTAAGAAGTTTCTAGGTGCTTCTTCTTGAAGATAGTTTAGTCACTGTTAAACAAGGAAAAGTCAATTGAATGGCCCCTCTTGAGTTCTAAGTAGGAGTCAAACTGATAGGCATCACCCTTAGGGAAAAATGTAACTGAAACATTTTTGTGGTTTATCTATGACTGTCCAAAGCCAAACATCCCTTGGTATGTTGAAACAGTAGCTACTGAAAAGGTCAGGCATATCTGCAGAGCACCAAGCTGCCTCTTGGAAAGATCATATTATGTCTTCTACCCAATTCCTTTCCTTTTGAGTTTTGTTTCCAAACCTCTCTTATAGATTGAGATGATCTCGGAAGGGACAGGAAACAGTCCTAAGGGTCTCAAAGTGAAATTCACCATTGGGATATCTAGAGTCAAGACCTGAGATCAATATCAGGTTTAAATGCCCATGGATGGGGAAAGGGACAGGGTTGGCTCTGATACAGTATGCAGCTCTAATTGGAGCCCCTTCTGAGCCAGACAGCCTGGTGGGCATGAGCCTGGTGGGAACAAACTTCTGGTGAGCTGAAGCACTGTAGATTGTTTGGGCTGTCAAGGTGACAGCTAGCATGGCACTATATGGATTAAAGTTATCCTTCCTCCATCACTTCAGCCCTCATTGAGCTGTGGACCTTTAAGGGCATTACTGCCACAGTAGACACCTGTTAAGAAATTGTGCAGCGCTGGTGTTCAGCAGTGACCCCGTGTGGCAGCACCAGAAGCTGCACACAGTGGGAAAGAGGCTGATGTGAATGGATTACATTCGCTAGTTCATTCTCTTGAATTTGGAAGCAGGCACCTCGGGAATCAAATGCCTCGAGGGTTCTTGGACAATTTGAAGGTGGGACTATCAAGAAAGAGTTGTTGGGCATCCTGGTAATTTGACTGAAGGAATATTTTGAATAATTTTGACCTCAAACTTGAGAGTCAGATGATACCAGTTATATTATACCTCTCAAAGAACTACCTACCATCCAAATTAAGAAGCTTTGAATTCCCTTACCTTTTCACAGCAATGTACTTATTTGCATGGGTTCAACAAGAATCTTTTCCTTTCTACCAGAATATAATTAGAAAAAACCGATCTTAGAACCATGGCCTTTCTTGGAATGTCCTATTTGAGAATGATGCTCATTTAATCAGTTATGGTAAACAACTCTAAGGAACAAAGGTTGATTTTAGTTATGGAGCTACAAAACCATCTCAGGAAAACTGACTTTAGTATCATCCCTAAAGGTGGTAAGAATGGGGCAGGAGGGTGGGGGACAGAATGAAGTAGAGATGAATTCACCTAAAGTAGAGATGAATTCACCTAAACTTATAGATCATGCAAGCAAAATATGGGTAGTTTCTTGGGGTTCCTTCCCTAGCCTTGAGCTAACAAATAATAGACATGTACAACTATAATTCTGTGGTTCCATTAGCTGTTCAATACTACATGACTCTCAATTTTCCAAGCAAACCGAAGGAACCCTACATGATTAATTAACACTTTTTGCACCTATGAAAAGAATCTGGCAAACATAATGAGTCCAGCTCTTTTTTAATGGTCAAGAATAATCCTTGCGATTTTTATGGTCACAAAAAGGGAAGTTGTTAGGGAAATTGGAAAGACTGAAGGGGCAAAAAAGGCTACTGGGAATACTTTGATGGATACCAGATATCTCTTCTGAATGATCTTATTCTATACACATTTTGCCTTTTGCAGGGGGCATTGTGGGCTTTGAGTCCTGTAAATTATGGAAAACCGATGTAGAAATAGTTGCTGCCCAGAGAAGTAAAAGAATTCTGCTGGTAGAGATCAACTGATTTCCCCCTTTGGATAAGGCCAATTTTATGTCTATTAGCAAATTCATTTTAGCTCTCCTGATTGCTTATGTATATGTCTGTTCTTTAAATTATCCTTTGAACCATTTTCTTAAACATCTTATATGTTCCTTCATTAATAATGAGCTAAATAAAATTTTCGACATAAAATAGCTTTAGGAGAGTCATGGATTTACACTTGTGAAAAAATGTATTTATACACGTGTTGTGTATTTGAGCTCTCTTTAGATATAAGAGGTGAACCAGGGACCCAGATTTATTTTCTTCAAAAAACGAGTCCTTTTTTCTTAATTTATTGAATAGCCCTTGCTTTCCCTATTAATTTGAAGGCCCCCATTCTGGTGTTATTTGGGCAATTTATGTGTTCTCTCTTATGATCTATTTATTTATTTCCATATCAGTAAAAATCTGTTGTAGGTGCTACAGCTTTATAATACATTTTAATAATCTGACAGGTTATTTTGATGTTGCACTGAGCCCATGAAGGAAGATCAGATTGTCCTGCCAATTTAGATTAGTCTAAAATTTAAACTAACTAAAGATAAAGCACTGGTTTACAAAAGATTGGTCCAATTATTTGCGCCTCATCGACCCCTCCCAGACTATCTTAATCAGGCAGAATACAATTATGAGTCTAGAAGGTAAGAAAACATGTCTTCTGAGTTGCGAAGTTAGTAAGCCCATCGTTTATTCCATAGGGGTGTCAGAGAATAACCCTCACCTGGACAATTATATGTAACATGGAGAATAGAACAATATTGGCAGAGGCATTCATAGAGTGATAGGGGAAGAAGTCAGAACTGTCAAAACCACCAGAGGCTTGAAGCTTTTGACTTAGAACAAAACCCACTCCGATGCTCAATGACCTTTTGGATGTTTGCATTTTAACAGCTGCTTGAGTTTGAAAATAATAATTACTTACACCCTTTGCCTCTGGGATTTTGGTCAATGAAGCTAGATTGGAGTACACAACTTGGATTCCTGTGCCCCAAATTTCTACCTTAAGATCCACATGTGCACCTGTGCTCTGCAGAATGGGCTATCATCATGGCATCTCAGGGAGAGTCAGGAAGGGCCTTATACTCAGTAATACCATGAAGGCCTAGGTTGTTTTTGCACTAAACTCGTCTTCAAAAGGAATCTGGATATCAGACTCTGACCATCTTGCTGTTCTGATAAAACTTTCCTAAGATCATGGAGGAGGAGCCAGAGATGGACAGAGAAAAGGTCAAGCTGTAGAAGCTTTCCCCTTAAAAGTTCCAGAGAACTGGAAGTGCTGATAGAATTTTCTGTGTTATTGGGAGACTACAATATGAGTAGAATCCCTGTTACAACATAATACAGAAATTGATCTCCATAAAGATTAACCTGAATTTAAAAAGAAAATATTATGTTTAACCTCCTCTGATTACAGAGAATGGAGAAATAGGATAGGTAGTATGTTTCAGATCAGATAGATTTTTTTTAAAGTTTTTTAATTATTTATTTGACAGAGAGTACAAGTAGGCACAGCAGCAGGCAGAGGGAGAGGGAGAGGGAAAAGCGGGCTCTCTGCAGAGCAGGGAGCCCAACTCGGAACTCCATCCCAGGACCCTGAGAGCATGACCTGTGCTGAAGGCAGTGGCTTAACCCACTGAGCCACGCAGGCGCCCCTAGATTTCTATCAGAAGAATTTTTTTTCAAGTGTGGGTACATAAATATAAGCTTTCATGAACAAGTAATGTTCTAGGACACTGACAAATGTGTGCAAATCTGTCTCCAAAGATCAAACGCTCCCCCCACCATTTTAGTATTACATCCCAAAAGAAGAAAGGCAAAATTCAAAAATACTTTTAGCTCACATTTTTAATGTTTAAAAACTATGTTAACAGAGCAATTATAGAACAGAATTTCTTATGTTTCTTTATTTACACCATATCCTGGGGGGAAAATAAACTATTTGATTAACCATGAATAGCAAAGTTTTGTGACTTGTGACTCACTTCTATCACTCATCTGAAAGTCATTTACAAGTTTTTACATGAATAAAAGCGGTGTGTTACATATACTGGACCTATATGAAATCTAAAATACAACAAAGACTCCGGAGACTGGATTATGTACCAATGGTCAAGATTCAAGTGTTTTGGGAAAAAATGACTTAAGATGGTTTATGTTGGTGTCAACACTGAAAATGGAAGGCAAACATGCAAGACTTTCAAAAGCTTGATAAAATAATGGTCTTCTTTTGTCCTTCAAATTTGTGCTCATAGTTAATGTTCGGTACCCCCCCCCCCCCCGCCAAAGATCCCAACATTTGGGAAATGCAGCAATTCATCTTAATTTTGAAAAGAAAGAAATTCTCCCCCACTTCTGTTTTCATAAATACTGTGTAGTGGTATCAGTGTTAACAGCATAAGAGCATTATGAAGAAACAGTTTGTCATTTTGGGTATATCTATTTCTATATGACAATAATTTGGGTCTAAATATTCCTTATTTGTAGCTCAGAGGATTATCTCTTAAATAATGGAGCATAATACCAGTATAAGAAATCAATGCAACTATTTCTCCGACATTTTGCTTTCTAAACAATTAAGTAAGATTTTTAGATTCCAAGTTTACACGGAGAGAACGATGTTACCTGGGCGAGAAGGTAAATTTTTTCTAATTCCCAAACAAAACCACTAATATCTATGACAACATTTATTCTTGATATGGAAATACTAGATTCTTGATATGCAGACTTCTATTTCAGTGTGGATCCACAACTGCAAAAATATACAGCCTCCTATTTATTTACAACATATTTACATACAAATGAAGTATTTCCTACAATAAACCTCAGCTGCATAGATTCTTCCTTTTAAAAACACAAATTCAAGCCTGTAGACAGATGGGCCCAATTTGCAGCCCTTCCTCTGAGAAAACCCTAAAGGAAAATGACCGAGCCTTGTGAATGTTACAATTTTCAAGAACTCTCCCTTTTTGATTTAGTGATATTTTTCAGTTGTTAGCCACCCTATTCCCAATTTGTACCTGAAAGCCCTATGTCATCATAAATTCCCTGTGTACATTTTGGAGGAAGTATGTTCTGTTGCTAAAGGATCCCCAGCTTTGCCATTGCTCAGGAAAACCATGTATTAGCACTGCTAAATGGCACAGTCTGTATCTTCTCTGTTTTGAGAGTGGCTACAAGTTGACAGTGAAGTGAAATGGAGGAATTCTGTTCTTCAAACTTCTGCCCTTTCTAAGCCTCAAGCCATTTACCTGGATAAACTGAGAGAAACGCGTGGCTTTTGCTCTGAGCCCTCAGATCAAATATCTGATCATGTCCTCAACCTCTTCCCCACCCTGATGCATGTGCCTTCCAGCACTGTGATTTACTGAAATGGAGCCGAGCTCTCCATCCTTTTCCGAGCAGTTTGTAGGTGCTTATGCAGTACAGACCTTTCTAGAGAATCCACCTGAAGAGGACAGGTGGCCCATCAAACGACACACCCGAACGCTGTGGAGAGCTCACTCCTGACACGAATTCAGTATTTCATCTAAGGCTGCCTTTATAAAGGGTATTTTCTTTTCCTTCTCTGCAAAAACACAAACACTTGACTTCCATTTCTTCACAGCCTCACACAATGTCATCTGAGTGCCCCTCAGCCCAGGCTGACAGACCGGAGGGCAGGCGGCCTTCCTTGATGACTGAGCACCGGCACCAGCATTTCCGAGGAACCATACTCTGAGGTAGGACTGATGGGGAGAAAAGAAATGACGGACGAACGGACTGGGAGCGGTTCTCACACTAATCGCGCATCGAGATCAGGCGGAGGGCTTGTTCAAACCCAGACTGCTGAGGGTTTCCGCCCCGAGAGTTTCTTTTTTCCTTAGTTCTGGGCTGGGACCCCAAGCCCTGCATTCCAACAAATCCCAGGGTGATGCTGCTGCCGCCAGTCTGGGGACCACACTGTGAGGACCACGGGCTTAGAGGCTTGAATCCAACTCCGGAAGGAAGTCAGCTGTGGGGCCATTTCTGGTGTGTCTCTCAAACACAGGAATCTTATCCCAGTCCCTTGACCACCTCCAGCCCCTTGACTATCCCCCCTCCACCTCCCGCCCCCAGGGTGCCTTTCTCAACAGGGTCTGCAAATAGAAAGAAGGAAAGTCGGGGGGAACCTTCTTCCACCGACCTGATTACTAGACAGTTAAACCATGGTTCACTAGCACGAAACCCACTGAAAGTGCTGTGTGCGGGCTGGCTCCAGGGACTGGCGCACGAGAGAGGCTGTGCAACATCCTGTTCTCTAACAGGCAGGGGAAGCAGCAGGTCCTCTGAACAGAAAAGTCAGGCCAAGCCCGAGACCTCCAGGCAAAAGAAAAGCTACCAGCTGAGGAATGTCCCTGGAGGGCTCACAAGAAGCTCCTCATCCTCCTTCCCCTCCTCCTCCCCCCAGGTGCTCCGCTGGCCCTGGACTTCTTTTCCCCCTCCTTTGCTGGAGACTCTGCTTCAGGCCCTGCTGATCTCCGCTCACCGGTGGTGACCCTACCCGCACCGTCCGGCGGCTGGCGTGGGCAGTCCAGATTCCACTAACGGGAGTGACATACTCTTGGCAACTCCGAACAAAGACTCCTTCAAAATAATATTATTTTTGGCTGTTAAGGCTTTTTAGCCATCATGTTATATTATCCTATTCTGCTGAATGATGGGTCTAACCATCTTTCCTAGCTGCTCTGGGGGCCTAAACACCATGTATAACCTGGTTTTAGAGGAAAATACATTCCAGCTTGCAACCAACCACCTAACAGGGTTTTGCAACATGGTCTGCTTATAAATTGGGGACAGCCTGTGTCTAACGAGACTAGATTTCTTTCCTGTGCATCCTTTCCTACTCCACTCCCAGTAAATAACATTAGGTAAATTAGGGATTTACGGCATATTGTGTTATAATAACTAGAGAACAGTTCTCAATCCAAAATATGAAACTGGCACTGTTCACTAGTGTTAAGGTTCTATCTACCAAAGGAAAACGTGCTGCTCCCAATGGCTAAGGTATAATATTCTTTAGTCTACTAATTTAGCAGAAAAACTTCTATAGCACTTGACTGCTGTTTAAATTCTACCTAACATCTGTGATACATGTATTTTTGGCTACCAGTTCACTATTCTGAACAAGAAGAATTATTGCAGTACACTTTACAGCTAATCCCACACAAATGATGTAATTAATCCGTGGTATTTGACAAATTACAATAGGGTCTATTATATCCTGTCAAAAATAAACTTAGATAAACATACAAAGATGTTTAAAAATCTGCAGTATCACAGACATCAACAACAACGTGCCTCCTCTAAATAAATATTTTAAATAATAATAAAAATTCCCTGTACTGACACATAAAATCCAGAGATCCAAAAATACCACTACCCATCCCAAAAGTTAATGGTAATTTTCTAAGTTGACTTTGTGTCAAATGAATTGTTATAAACTAATGAGGAAAATAGAAAGTAGCATAATATTGCTTGCAAGTTCAACTAAGTATATTTTTTTTTAATGGAGGGTCCGTCTACTACCTGGCTATTTCATTACTCGGTGCCCTAGACAAGCCTCTGAGGGGCCACCTGACTTGTTTTGCTTAATTTATCTCCCTGTTCATCCAATATGGAAGACATTGCTGAAAAGGACAGAGGTGGCTGTGGATTTTACTAGGTTAGTATTCACGTATGGGTAGGTATTCATATCTAATTACCAAAACTCTGACCTAAGGTGGATGTAATTCTGGAGCCATTACATTAAATGCAGGAAATAGCTTTTCCCTCTCCCCCAAGAGGATCACAACAAGGTGCTTAGATGCCTGCCTTTTCTATGGAACATTAGTCTGAAAGAGGGAGGGGCAGCTCCTTGTTACTCCCAGTGAATGGTGAGTAAAGGCCTTTAGGGATTTTAGTGAGGGAGGAACAGAACTCAGAGCTAAGTGCTTGGAATTCCTCCCAAGAGTCTGTGGTTAGAGTCTACTTATCTCTGGATAAGAAATCTGTGCTTGGTGAACTTATGTGTTTGAGAAATTCAACCAGAATATAAATAAAACACAAGTCCTGTTTCAAAAGACCAGCTCAGAGAGCACCAACATTTCTTGCTGTGTGATAGAGACAATCCAATCACAGGTGATGGTCCAGCTTCAGGAGGATGTAATTCTGAGTTTCCTTGCAGTCCCACAACTTTCCAAGCTATGTCTTACCCCCAGCTCTCTTCTCTTGTAGACTCTGTGTAATTTCCTTCCACCCCCTTTAGGAGATAGTGGAGCTGGAGGAGGGGTGTGAGGCAGCTCTGTCCTCCTGTGTGGGTCATGCCAGGTGGGCGGTAATGGCCCACCCCTTGGTTAGGGATGAGAAGAGGACACAACACAGGCACCAAAGCCCCTGTCTGAGGGAAGGAAGGTACACTGATTCTGTCACAAGTTCTTCTCAAAGGCTATCTCTAAGGGCTCGCTCACTTGCTTGCTTGCTTTCTATCTTTCTTTTTTCAAGACTCCGAGTGGATTATTGATGGAGAAGAAATAGGAATGAGGCTTATTTAAGGTACAAAAATCTTGTATTTGTAATAACCTAAATTTATAGATATAAAACAAGTCTTTTAAAGACCCCCTAAAGTACCCAATATAAAACAGGAATTACTTATCCTAGATCACCCTTGGTTGGATACACATTATTCCCTGTGCAAAAAGCTGGTGGACATGAGTAAAAGCTGCTGGGTATATAATTTAAGAAAGTGTTTTTTTCTCCCTTCAACAATCCAGGTGTAGGGTTGAAGGTTCTTTGCATCAGAAGAATATTTGCTTAGGCATTTTGGATGCTCTTTTTGCAATACTCGTGGTTCTCAGTTTATTACCAAGGTGGTGCGCGTCTCCCTCCGTGGAAGGTGACTCAGATTAGAGTAACTTCGACATGACTGGCCAAGAGGGAAACAAAACTTCATTTGCTAGATAACCCAAATGTGTCGTTTGGGATGTTTACCAAGGTAAGAAATCATTCTCACCCCCTTTCCAGCTAAGAACACTCATCGGAGAAGGTCTCCCCAGGATGCAGGGTGTGGTACTAGTGAGGCCACTGGACCGCCAGAGCCTGGCTGCCAGGAGATCAGGGCTCCCCTCAAATCTTGGGCATGTTCTGACCCAGCAATGGCACACACCCTGTCACTCTCTTATGATGATCCCCTGTGTGCTATGGTAACCAAAGTAGGCAAAATATTTATGAAACCGTTTTTTTTTTTTTTCTGTAAAGGAAAATAACTATATACAATTCAAGATTCTTTTCTCTTCTAAAAAGATACTGATGGTGTGAGTGGAACACCAGCAAGAAAATGATTTCAGAACCTGGACGCATAATAAATAAACATGATCGATGATTATGTTTCCGAAGTTCTAAAGGGCCGTGAAACCACAAAAAAAAAAAAATAATAATAGTTAGGAGAGTGAAAAATAACTGATTGTGAAGGGTACTGAGAAATACAATTGCATGAAACTTAAAAAAAATCCACAATCCTTAAACTGATCCCAACTCTTAGAGGGACAGGAACTATTATAGAAACAGGTTTCTGTTTTGCTACCGAAGTGTTATTCCATTTTAAGTATCCTGTGAATTCCTGTTTTGCTTCTGTAAACTTGCAAAAGAAGTGATGATAGATTGCTGATGTGTGGTGACGTGACCGAGCCACAGGCTGGAATGTTTCCTGTCCTCAGCTGGTCTCAGTGGCCTTCGTCACTACTTGATGAGCAGGCCCAGTCGTAGATGACCAAGGGAATGCTGACCAGGGAGAACAACACCCCCAGGACCAAGAAAAGGGCAGCCTGGAGCAACATAAAAGCATGCGTTATTTTCAAGGAAGCCAACATCTCCCACATACACCTGGGAAACAAACAGAAATGCTTTTCCTTCTCTTTCTGTGTCCCCTTGTATCTGGAGTCTGTTACAACCATTGGCAAACTCTGAGAATCATTCCAAGATTGTACGGCTCTGATTCTCCAAGGAGGGGCAAACAAGAACTAGCTATGCAGGGCCATCTCCCATATTCTTTTGTTTGACTTCATCGTCACCTCAGAACAAATCCATTCTACTCCCTGAGTATCCTATAGTTTCTTTCAAACTAAGATTACAACTAAAAAAGAGAGAGAGAAAGGACTTTGAAAATATGCAGGCCATTTTGTTACTTTTTACCAACCCACTGAAGTTACCACTGGCAGGCAAACATTTCTATTTGAAAAAGTGGGGGGAAAGAAATATAACAAAGACAATTTGATCAAGTGAAATAGAAAATGGGCGTCCAGAACTAAGTTATTGTAAGGGTTGAGGAAGGCCAAAAGGGGGACAGGTTACTAAAACCAGACAGGGAGAGCATGAGATTAGAAATTGCTTGGCCTTGAAAGTATCCAACCAGAGCTTTGCAGGGAGAAGCATGAAGGAACTTAGAGCCAAGGGGGCTGAACTTGAACCTGGAGAATAGAGCTAAGGGAAGGAGAGGCAAATGGTGAGGTTGTCCACAGGCTTTTCACCGGAGGTCTGGCTTAACTCCCTGGGGGGCCCACATGGACAGGAGCCTTTGTCTAATGCTTTCTGCTAGATCCTACCACCAGTTCTAAGGTGAGAGCAGGGCTGGGGAGGCCCACAGAACTCATGGGCCACAGGCCTCCGGCACTTTCAGATTTAATGTGCGTTGTATTTTACTGTTATGCCAGAGTGACCGCTCTCTCTCTGTGCTTATGAAGCCCCTCCTGGTATGGTTTAGAAGGACGTGGAGCTTATGGTTTCAGGGAGAATCCTGCTGGGGAGGCAGATGCTGTACCAGATCAGTGCTGCTTCTCCTATAAGCACAAGGATGACTCTTCCTGCCTGCATCTCTCACCCGGGTCTGCTGATTCGGGTCATGTGTGCACTGGAGCACTGACACTATCTGGCAGGGCAGCTGAGAAGCCTTCTCCGAGGCCAAACAAAATGGTGCTCTAGGAGGTGCTCAGGCAGCCGCCCCTTCACCCCTGCTTCCCTCACTGTCTCCAAGTGCGGCACCTTCAAGATGCCTTTGAACTTCACCAGACCTGGGAACAAGAATCCCCGCATAGAAAGGTAGTTTCGGAATCCAGGTCTGTTGTTCCAAAGTATTTCTGCCAAATTAGAAGAGGTCTCTTTAAGCAAACGCCGCCATTCTCAGGAAGGGATCCCACGTGCCCTGGGCTGTCGGAAGGAGTTACGGGACCGGGAACGTACAGAAGTAGTGGGCTGCATCAAGTCTTCGAGTAGCTCTCCCTTTCCTAGCTTGCTAAAGACAAGGCATCGCCCCACAGAGACACAGGATGACAGACGTCTAGTTTCCCAGCTGGCCCTGCCCTAGCTCAGAGCCCAAGTTAAGGCACAATAAGAGTAAGACATCTTCAGAGAACAGATCAGAGTCGGATACGGTATTTTCAATCTCCCAAAGGGGAGAACATCAGGCCTGCTGCTCCCCTTTTGAGGCTGCTAAAAGTAGGATTAGGTGGGGGAGATGGACTATTTATTTGGTAAATTTAAATGAAAAACTAATCAGAAAAAGAGAGGCTGGCCTGAGACATACCCAAATTCTTTGAGTTCCTTTATCTCCATCCTGGCTTGTGATTTTTAAATAAAGAGATGAAGGAAGAATGAAAATAAGCATATTAGCAGATGTGACTCCTGTAAAATAAGAAAAAAAAAAAAATGAAGTTGTTACAGCGGAATTTTAGCTTTCTGAACAGCTATCGGAGAATGAGAAGTATAAGGTTCATAAAGCCATACCTACGACCCCAAAAATATCCTTCATGGAGGGTATGAAGATCACCAACAAGTTGATAATAACCAAGAGTATGAAGGTAACCACGATATGACGGCACAAATTAAACTTCGTTTTCTTAGCCAGTTCAAATAAAGACGAACGAACCTACAGGAAAAGAAGACAAAGACTCTGTGAGGGCCCCTGGCACACCAACCGTCGCGTCCTCAGCAGAAACACATGTCCCGGTGCACAGGAATCTGGGAAATGTTTTGTAAGTCCTTGTGCAGGATTACATGTAGGGGCTTGGCTTAAGGAAAGTATGTTTATTTACAAATAGGTAGTTAGCTCTGGTGGGGGATAATTTCCGTCTTTATCTGACTAAGTGTGTGCTCTTCCCGTCCGTTTCTGTGCTCTCATCACGTGCGAGCAAGATCCAAACACTCTGTCTACATTTTGAAGAAGGAACAGACTCATGAGAATTAAGGTTCATCCCAGCAGAGCCTGCCCTATCTCACTGACCCCAAAGTCTTGAGGTGCCTCCTTGGTACCATTCCAGCGACCCTGGGAAGTTCCCTCCCGCAGGCTGTCTGTGGGGCAGGCTCCAAACAGGGAGCGGCGGGCGAGACCTCGGCTTTTCTTACAGGGCCCCGCGGTCTGTTACTCACCGTGAAGAACAACACGGGCACCGTGAGGATGACAGCAACAATCACAGCCAGCCGCACGGTCAGGATGAGAATGTCATCTTTACTCTGGTACTTGTGAAGGAGGTCTGACTGCACGTTTTCTGAAGCGAGCAAAAGAGAGTGTTGAGAGAGAAACAAGGCACGTTGCTGAATGACAGCTGATCTGAACAACAAAGAACGTGCACCCTAAAAGGCAAGGAAAGCAATGTCCTGGGTGTCGCAGTAACTACTGAAACAGTTTGTGAAGTCGAGAAGAAAAATGCCCTGTGGGAGACAGGCGCCACGCGTCCGTAGGTCACCTTACGAGGAATAATGACTGTAAAGTCATCGCTACAAGCCGCTACCCAGTATGGGGGTGCTCAATTTATACCAAATTCAGCCGAGGCGTAAATTGGGGCTAAAAAGAACATCCAGTCGAAGCACAGAACCCTTCTTAATCTAGACTTTCCCCACTTGCTGCCGCTCGTCAAAGGACACTACACTGCCTCAGCCTTGTTGGGTGGACGGCAGGCCCCACAGAGCCTTCCAGACCCTCCTCTTATCACTCAGCTTCCAGGGGCCAGCCAACAGAGGTACAAAGACAACCAAAGCTAGAAGGGAAGTCCCTGCGAATGCTCACTGCTTTGACAAGACCTCCCTCCCCGCCTGCCTTGTCTCCTCTAAGGTCTTCTCACTGCACCGGTCTCAAGGTTCTGGGGGTGGAAGTCCAATTCTATTCTGTGCCATACATTGGGCTCAGTTTTGGAAAAGGGAGCCTAGGTTATAATAAAAATCTCATTAGTTCGAATTTTCTTGAGTCAAAATCTATAATGATCCAAAAATACCTGAGCCTTTTTCTTTGACCGAAGACTACAAAAGGGTGTGGTATTTTATTTTATGGGAAGAAAAAATATGGATTTGCAAAGAAAACTCATGGCTGGAACAAGGTAACAGTGAGACTGTTGAAGGAACATGTAGCTCTCCCTCCCCTCTCTTTACCTACCCCCAGTGCTACAATTCTGCAGGCAACCTAGAAACACTATTTTTATGCAAAAATTCAACATGGCATTTATGGATTCATCAGACAATGCTGTTTGCCATTACTTGTGAAAATGGTGACAATACAACTCTGTAATCGGGGTAGCCATTCCCTCCAGGCTGAATTAATCATCTGGAAACGTGTTTAAATTTTTTTTTCCCCAAAAGATATTATTTATTTATTTGACAGACAGAGATTACAAGTAGGCAGAAATGGGACGAAGCAGGCTCCCCGCTGAGCAGAGAGCTCCACGTGGGGCTCAATTCCAGGACCCTGGGATCATGACCTGAGCCGAAGCAGAGGCTTTAACCCACTGAGCCACCAGGCGCCCTTAAATTTTGAGACATTTGTGTTTATGGGGGGAAAAAATGTCCCAAAGAAATATTATTTAATAGAGAACAATGTGATATACAGGTATTTAAATTTAAATCAGGTCCCAGATTGTAATGATAATGAAAGATGTTCAATACAGCTTGAGGATCATCTGAATAGCAGAGGGGGAAGACCTGATAAAAGAAAGAAAACTATTCCTACAGGGCCAAGAAGTTACAAATGAAACCCTTTTTCAGATTTCATTCCTTTGAACCCTCCCTGCCATTCCTTCAAATCTTTGCAGGACTCCAACTTCCAGTGAACAATCAGGCGTTTTATTTTTAATTAACACAAGTGTCATGAGTGTAGCACTCTGCTCTTTCCCACTTTCAACATCTGTCTCTGTCTCTCTTCTCTATTAATGGAATCTGACCCAATTTGCACCAGCAATTAGGAGAGCCTTCTCTGGTATAGTTTTCAACTTTGCTCAGTAAAGGTGGCATGCTTAAAAAACACAGTTTCTTTCTTTTTTTTTTTTTAAGATTTTATTTATTTAACACAGAGAGAGAGAGATCACAAGTAGGCAGAGAGGCAGGCAGAGAGAGAGGGGGAAGCAGGCTCCCTGCTGAGCAGAGAGCCCGATGCAGGCCTGATCATAGGACCTTGAGATCATGACCTGAGCCAAAGGCAGAGGCTTAACCCACTGAGCCACCCAGGCACCTCAATGCAGTTTCTTTTAAGGACAGTATTAGGAAGAAAAAATTACAGTATCTCGTTTCAGTAATTACTCTATTGTGCAGTCTACTCAAATAGGTAAAGGAATCATCACCATTTGCTTTATGTAGAAGAAAAGACCAGCAAAATCAATGGGTAGATTCGTTGCTTTTGGGGGCTATCGTGTTAAAAGTTATTTGGGTATTGGGGCACCTGGGTGGTTCAGTTGGGTAAGCAGCCAACTCTTGATTTTGGTTCCGGTCATGATCTCTGGGACTGAGCTGAGTGTGCTGGGCTCTGGGCTGCGCAGGGAGTCTGCTTCAGGATTCTCTCTCCTCCTTGGCCCTCCCCCCTGCCCCGTGCTCTCTCACTCTCTCTAAAATAAATACATAAATCTCTTAAAAAATATGAAAAGTTCTTCGGCTACAGATTTTTCACTAACTTATCTACAAATACATATATTTGTGTGCGAACAGAAGTCACTTACCGTAGAATGTCAAGTAGCCAAAAATGGCAGTCAAGAAGTACATAACAAACATGGCGAAAAAGGAGATATTGGACACCATCTGCATTTTTTTCTGTGATCGACTAAGAACAAAGATAAGGGAATTTTAAAAATTAAAAACCATGTTACTGAATTTAAGTACTGGTGTTAACACTGAAGAATACTAACAACTTTCTGTCCGGCTAGGGAAGATCTGAGCAGCGGAGCTTACCCGCCATCCACCTCCCCTGCCCCTAGCAATTACACCAGTTTAAAATAGCTTCTTTTATGCCAAATGGGTAATGTGAGAGAGTGATTCATGGAACTCCCAATCCCTTAAATGCCCTTCCCCGTTCTTTTCAAAGAATATCAGGTTCTCATCTGAAGGGAGGAAAATATTTTTTTAATATTTGTTTTTGATATTATCTCCATACTCCGCACGTACAGGGAAAAGAGCAGAATAAATTCAAATACTATTCTCCCAGCCCAGAGATCACGGGCCAATCTGAAACTTGATCTCAGGTGTTCTATTGCTAAAGCTGTTATTTAGTTTCCTTTTTTCCCACTGAGTAGCCTCGGGGATGCACTTGGAAGTCTATGTTTCCAGAACAATAAATCCCAAGTGATCACAGCTGTGATGATGAAGGGCTCTATCTCTTAGGTCAAGTTTACTCGGGGAGTTTGGGTGGCCATTTAAGTTTCTTTAATGGCCAAAATAATTTCTCTATGAGACTTGTACTCAATAACAGACCATGATAGTCATAACATTTGTTTGTGTCATAACAGGAAAAACTGAGATGCACACACATCAGAAAATTACAAACTAAAAGCTGGACTATTAAATTTAAAAGATGTCAAAGACATGTTTAAATGTCCTAAGTATAGGATCATAAAGTAGGATTGCTGTACACATAGATAGATAAAGATATTGCAAAACTTACCCATATATCAATTAAATATGAAAGAGGACAAGTCATGAGTGAATCAATGCTAAATGATATTTTATTTTTCAAAATGGGAAATACTGTATATCTTTTCTGAGCTTAAGACTAGGCCATGAAGACTATTTTTATCTGTAAAGTCTGCTAACAGTTAGCTAAAAAGAGAACTCAGGAGGAAATTTATAAGCAGGACTTTAGTTTTCTCTAAAACAGCAATCAAAAACAAATCCACAGAATCATCTTAATAGTTTAAAATGAACACTTATATTCTCTTGTCCAGTTTTTGGCCTTAACATTAATTTCTTTCTGCCTGATTTCGCAGCCTTTTCCCTCTAAACCAATACAAGGCAAATCAGGCACAACGCATTTTGCAGTTTATACATGAATCTGATTATGATTATAACACTTGGCAAGGAAGCATAAGTCACATAAAGCAACGCAAAGACTTGAACTCTCCTAAGTAATATAGTATGTGAAAAACTGATTTAACAAAAAAGTCCACATAGGTGGCCACTTTATGTATTTATGGCCAAAACATAATGCAGTTTTCTGATTTTTCTTATTCTCTTTTTCCATTAATATAGTACTTGCTCCAGAATGGCAGAAAGTAAATGTTGAGGCTGGCTGATGAATCCATCTGCCAGATCATTATACAAATTTATTTATTTCAATACAGTACTTGCCTATTAATGAGGGGATGTAAAAAATGATTAAGGTAAAAAAAAGGTAAAATGACTAAGGTAAACAACAAATCTCTTACTCTTTAAGCTCACTGTAAATTGGCAGGACTGATGGGTGGCAGACAAAAGCAAACGCAATAGTCGGTAAAGCATACACGGTCTGTTTGGAAGAGAAAAATAAACATTACGAAGAAGCATTTATTACTCTAAAAATTATTCCGCTCCAATATTTCTGTGCTGTCGTCTTCTCTGACAGCTCTTCAGAATCCCTGGATTACTCGATTATTAGGAGGGCTTTGGTGTCGAAAATAGAAGCAGCTTTTCTAAGAGGGCTTATCTAGCTTGAGACGTGAGGCACTTGGCACACAGGGCTCTTAGGTTCCCCTCACCTACATCCTATTTTACTGCTTCGGGCAAAGCATCATCCCATAGTTACAGGGCACCGTCACCCTGCACGTTCCCTGCATTAATTTACGAACTCCCAACAACAACCCTGATCGGTAGACAGACCACTGACGCTCTCCTGACTCCCTTCAACAGGTTAGGTGACATGCCCCCGGCTTCTTCCATCTCTGTTCCACTGCTCTTTGCTCTACAGGGCCCGTCAATCCAGACTTAAAAGTTGGCATCTAAAAAGACAACTACTTCCCCAGTCACTACGTTGGCTGTGTTCTTAGAATTGTGCCTGCATGCAAGAGAGCTCTCTTTAGTTTTCTTTCTTTCTTTCTTTCCTTTTTTTTCTGGTCATAACATTTTTACTGGCTTCTCAACATGTAACTTTATTTTATGTATTTTTTTATTAACATATAATGTATTATTTACCCCAGGGGTACAGGTCTGTGAATCATCAGTCTTACACAATTCACAGCACTCACCATAGCACAAACCCTCCCCAATGTCTCTAACGCTGCCAACCTATCCCTCCCACCCCCCCACTCCTCCAGCAACCCTGAGTTTGCTTCCTGAGATTACGAGACTCTTATGGTTTATCTCTCTTCCCCGTCCCATGTTGTTTCATTTTCCCCTCCCTTCCCCCCATGACCCTGTGCCCTGACTCTCAAATTCCTCATCAGAGAGATCACATTTAATTGTCTTTCTCTGATTGACTTATTTCGCTTAGCATACTATGGCCATACCACCCTGAACGGGCCCAATTGCATCTGATCTCTTTAGTTTTCTTAGATAAGACTTTTTAAAACTCTCAAACTCAGTACAACTTCTGATGCAAAAAAAAGAAAAGAAAAGAAAGAAAGAAAGGAAGGAAGGAAGGAGGAAGAAAGTAACATTTCTCATGCTCTAATTCTGTGAAAGCACTGGACCAGGCCCATTCTAAAAAAACGCTGTGAGATATAGAACAGTATCCTTGTTTTTCAGTTGGGGATCTGGTAGCTTGCCAAACGATTTAAGTCCAAGCCTGACTGGTTCTGTAGTCCACTGTTCCCCATGCTAATAACAGCACTCCAACTGTGTGAAAGTTTGAAGTGTCAGTTTGTGTGTCTGTATTTCAGCATCTGTATTTCCACTGTGCGAGCTGGGGAAACCGGAGGGATGCCTTTCTATCACCACCAGGGAGGAGCAGGGAGTGGGCGAAGGAGGTATTAATCTGTTTTTAAAGATCGACAAGGAAGAGAGGAGCTGAGACAATGATGCACACAGAGATTTTCACAGACAATGCTAAAGGTTGTCCTTTATGTAAACTGCATAGGAGGAAGCATGAAATCTAGTATTTGCCTATTTAAAGGTCTCTGAATTATGGGATTTGGGAAGCAGTGGTTTGGTGTTCTGTTGAGAATAAATTCTTTCAAAGCAGTTTAATGACAACAAATAGGAGAACTATAATGCCCTTAACAAAATGCTCTTTTTTATATTGAAAAGATGAGGAAACTTACCTTTGAATTGAAGGTAACATATTTTGGTGTACACATGTCAGAGTTTGTTAAATTAGCACTTATTGTTGAATTTAGCTCTGGAACGGTGCAGGGAATTTGAAATTTCTTGTAGATTACCTGGTATTAAGAAATATAGGAGAAACAATTAGACTTTATCAAATAAAGCCAAATAATAAATATCTGCTGTATATCATAGTTCTGTGGCAAAACCAAGCCAATCATTTCATCAGCACTTACCACTATTAGGAAAAAAACCATACAGCTCAAAGAAAATCCACTAGTATAGCCAAGATACCCTAAAAGAAAAGTTGAAAAAAATTATTATTATTTCATGTATCACCTTGTTTCTTGCAATGCATTATTTCCAGCATAGGTCCAATAATATACAAATATGCCTATGTGAATAGAAGATTTATTATTTGAGAGTGCTCCTTTATTTGGCCAAAAAAAAAAAAGGCGACTTTAAATAAAAGTATCATATTATCACTTTGATTCTAGTTTTCTCTGCTACACTAGACAATGCAGACTCCCAGATAGGGAAAAAGAGCCTCCCAAATCCGGCCGTAGCTCTCTGTTGCTATACTCTGATGGAGCCTTACAGCCAAATCCATTACTCCTTGATCTCGATATTCTTTATTAAGTACCTATTGCATACATACTGAATATCAGCTACAGTACTTCTCTTCCTAGATGAGGGGCCCTCATAGAGGAGATGAAGTGATTTCTGGGAATAAATTGAGCGTCTGGGGATCTTCACTTGCTCCCCTTGGAGTCCCCATCCATTGTAACTTCCACAGAGGCAGAGTTAAGTGGTCTCTGGGAGGTTGCGTTGTTCCCAGAGAAAAAGAGCGCTTCCCTCCTTAAACTCAAAATAGCTATGTGTGTATACACAGAGAAGCCAAAACACAGATCCAGGAACCATAAAATTAAGTCGTTTTTAAGATCTACTTCTAGATCTTACATAACAGCTACAGAGGGTTGATATTCATACAAAACAAAACACTACGGTTAACAGTCATTTGCAGGAAGAACTTTAATCTAAATGTCTTCCTTGAATTTGCCCAGAATTAAAGGTGATGCATTTTGGACTGGATACCAATCTGGCCACATGATTCAATATATGCTATTCCCACAACATCAGGCACATTTGTCTCCAAATATAAACATACACACACAAAAATATCAAAACCAAGTGGCTAGGACCTAAATTATGGCAACCTTTGACCTTTTACTTCAATCTTTTCCTTCAATGAAGCAAATAATTGAGATGGGTTAGACTCCGATAATATACGAATGATTCATTCTACTTTAGGGGATAAATACAAGCAACTTTCTGTCTTGATATTAGATTTGAAAATCTACTGATCTAAATAATCAGGATATTGAAAACCTTGTGTAAGGAGAATTCATATTCTGTACTTTTCTCAGAGTAGCCTGTAAGTTGTGCTCTTCGATACGGCACTGAGTCTGTTGCTGGCCCCAGAGCCTCCCCTCCCCCTTCCACAGCTCAATGGAGGGACTGCTTACGAGGTCACATACCGACCAGTGTTTTTAGCCCATATTAAAGTCAAGCCTAATTAATACTTGTAATTTATCATTCACATAATCTTTACCTTACAAGTAAAAGTAGAGGGGGCAAAGTTATTCATTTTCATTAGGTTTCTGACTCATCTGGGCACTGTAGAGACTATGATAAAAGCAAGCTCTTTCCTTACCTAAGTTCTTCAAAAGACACAGAGGGAGGATTATGCCAAAGGTAACAACGACCACTAGCACGCGGCCATCCACATACCAGGCTCTGAAAAAGGCATTTAAGTTGGGTCATATTTTCATAGAAAGTGAAATTTTTTTCTCAAATTTAAAACTTCACAATACATTTCAATGAATTTTTATTATTATTAATTTTTACCATTAATTTCTATCATTTTTCAGGCTTATCCAAACACCTTAATCCAACCACTTCCCATTTACCATCGTCTCTCTCCCCAGTGATGGAAGAAGGGGGATTTTTTCCCTCCCCCACCAGCTAAATGGGGCAGTCCTCTGAATAATTTACGTGGTTTCAAAGCTGAATGCACACACTGCATTCTGTCAGATTACAACATGTCTTATCAATTATTTAAGGAGAAGTTCCATTTTGTTTTGCTTGGCTAATACCATTGAAAAACAAGTCAGCACAGGTAGGCATTGCTTTCTCCCTAACCTCTTGTATTTGACCTTGAGTCCTGATGACAGAACATGAGGAATTCTGGCTCCTATGATTCTGCCTTGAAAGAAAACAGAGAAACAAAGACTGGCAAGAACTATTAAACAAGAAGGAGTTAAAACAATGGATATGTCAGGTGTAGCTCCAACATTTTCCAAGCTTAGCTAGATTTTTATTCAAGTTGGCTCATGTTAATGTTGCTCCGCTCCCTTCTTTAAGAAAGAGACTAGGGTCTTAATGTGTTTGCATGTTCCACTTCTGTGTTAAATATATGTCTGTGCTAAAAATACTCTGTATCTGTTCTGTTCCGTAGAAACTGGATATAGATTTCAGGCTCTCCGGGAGATGCAGCATCTACTGTTTGCAGCTTGACAGATAAATCTACCTTTTAAATGCTCATCGTCAAATGGCTTTCCCTGCTTCTTTCATTTATATAAAAACCCCAGAGAAATGTGTTGGAACAACAAAGAAAAAAAATAACAACCCAGAGAAAACTCAGGTTCCTGTAGTTTTCATAAAACAAAAACTTTGGTTAGTCCACATTCAAATTAAGAATATTTTTGTTATCTTACAAAAAAATGGTCTATCACTTACGAAAATGCCTCTTCCTCTCCCATAAGAAACTTTATGGCGGAGGGCAGCTCATTTTTGACTATGAAGAGGTAGCTCAGCATTGCTAGAGGAAAATGAGAACATTTTTAGAAAGGAGATACCAAGGCTCATGTTGCAAGCTATATAAAAGGCTACCAGCCTGTTCTTAGACTGACCTTCAATAAGACACAAAGACAGTTTTAGCTACTCAGTATACTTGGGTTTTAAATAAGTGACTGCTCTCTCTGCCTTACTTTCCATGTGCCATTTTAGCAATGAGAACGATACTGCTTCCATTTTGTTAAAATTCATCGGGCCACCCAACCACCAGAATTAGAAAAGATAATAATATTCACATACTTTAAAGTTATGTATAGAAAAAGCGTGTTCCTTTTACCTCCAGTGTTCTGTAGAGAGGTGGCTCCAAAGATTACGAGCTTCCCTGTGGTGCCAAAGACCTGTTCTCCCAGCTTTTCATAAACCATGCAGCCTATTTAAAAATCATAGTTGAGAACACAAGAAATGACAGGGATCTAAAAGTTAAAGAAAGCCAAGATATCCTCATTCGAGGGACTATTCCCCAAGTTATTCTGCCTTTCTCAAAATCACATACATAGCCTTTTGGGCTTTGCAAGGGTTAAGATGCTACAACATCGTGACATTTTAAAATGTCAGACATGACCACCACTTCTCCTTTTTCAGGTTGGCTACAAAAGCATTACAGTTCAATTATTAGGTCATAAGGCTTATTTTTAACTATCTCGAAGAGTTTTCAACCGGGGGTGGGGAATTCCTACTCTGATCTCCTTTCTCAGGTCTGGTACATATCATTAAAGTAAAGATTTGATTTAAAAATAAAAATCCTTATTGTGGGGATGATAGTTTCCTTTTGAATTAATTATGTGAACTGATGAGGCTAATAAGGAATTATCTTAATCTTAATAACATTCCATGAATGCCTCTTGTGTCCTAAACACAATAACAAACATACAATAGTTAACACCAGAATGTTCATCATTTGTAAAATTTAGTTCACAGATACATAACTCAGAAAAGAGACCCATAGACAAATCTGTCAAAAGAATAATCTGGCTACAAGAATATCCTAACATGTTCAACTGTCTCATTTCGATAAATACTAAACTGCTAAACCATTCATTAAGAAAACACGTTTATATATCGTTATGACAGTTCGGCTCACGTTTCTAAAACTTTCACAGAAAGCAATGTGGGTCAGGCTATAATTAAAGCTTTGTTCAATCTCTCAGAAGACTGGTGTTTAAACAAGACAGTGGTAGATGCTCAATCTATTACAAAATGTCCCACTTAAATGGAGTCTTCTCTGTATAGTAATAGTTGGCCAATGTGGTTTCTCAGCTAAAGCAAAAGTCAAAGTATTACAAACAGAATCCATTTGTCCCAGGAATAGAAAATAAACACTTCAGGTATTACACTGCCCAGAACTTGGAGCCCTTCCCCAGTACCCTCGCTCCCACATTGCCTCGGGCATACCATTTTCTCCTTGGAATATACACAAAAGGGAATGAAAGCACTGTTTACTTTTAAAATCTCAAAGGCTGTAATATCAAAACATGGGATCCTTGTTCTGAATTTGTAAAGACCTAAGGAAAAACTGAAGCTTTTCAAATGAAGTCATTTCAAACTAGAAAACCAGGTATGATTGGGGGTTTGCTTTAAATGGCAGTGCTATTCTCTCAGGGTTCAAGACAATTTACGGTCCATGGTGCCGTGTCTGTTTCTCTGGGTAAACACCACTATAGGTTTTTGAGGAACTGTAGGTCAATGTACTCTTCAGTAATCAGTGGCTGAACCGGGAGGGCATTACTCGTTCACAGTATCACCATGCAAATCATTCATCCTGGCTTTAACAAAATTAGACCTACTATCAGCTTACCTGTTTCCTTTGAACAGATCAAAAGAAGGTTTATTGAATATATAGATAGCAGTGTCACGGAAGTCAAAAGTATCCTAAAGCAAAGAAAACAAGTCTTGTAATAACTATAAAAGAACATACTCGGACCTTACATTTTAGAAGGGCAAAGGCTTATTTATTTGGTTAACACTGTTGGTAGCATCCAGATTTTGGAAATGATTAGTCACACCCTTTTTAAAATCCTCAATAAAATATTCTACCAAATAAAGAGCTGCTCATTAGAATCTGAGTAACCCTAACAGTGCAAATCCTCTATGTTAATTCAAAGCCTAAATAGCTCTCTGAGGTCATTTCAGTTGAAATGACTTTCAGACAGTATTAGGAAAGAAAGCTTTTATGGCCTATGATGCACTTTCTGTTACATCTGAGTGAGAAAGTGTGAAAGAGGTGTGAGATGGGGTGGCGGGGTGGGGGGGGGAGGCAAGGGCTGAGGGGAAGTCTTGTAGTGACTCTTAGGTCAATGACCATGTGACTTTAAGCAAGTTGCTCAATTTCTCCCACCCCTAGATTCCTCACCTATAACATAGACACAAACTAAATGATGTCTATGATTCTTTTCATCTAATTAGTCTGGCTATTTTTGAATCTATGCATTGGACTACTGAGATAATTCACTTTTTTTGCACCTAGTTCCTCTTAAAGACCAAGCATTTCTTCTAACCGATGGGAAAATTTTGATTAGGAAAATGAGAAGACATTTTTGAACGACGAACTCATGTTTTTGTTTTGGTACATCTGGCTCATTATCAAACCCACCCCAAGAAAAAGCACAGCTAAAATGACATGGGAGATCACATAGATTATTTCCAAATCATTTGGTTAAAACAGACTTGGTAATTGAAAATAAAGCCTATTCGCTAAAAAAGAAAAAAGTTCCAGTCCCCCCAAATGAAACCACTCACTCCCTGATATAGGAGATCTATCCCTAGAACAGTATATAAGTGCAGTTGATTCCACATTTGAGTAAATAAGGCAGGGATTTTTCTGGCAAGGGCCATTGAGAGGCACTTGGCTTATCATGGGATTCTCTCTGTGTGGGATCTCTCTTCCCAACCCCAAACCCCTCCCGCACACCCACTGAACCCCTGTCCTTGGGCTCAGCTCAGATGTCACCCCTTTATGTGCCTTTCCTTACCCCAGGCAGAAAGGCAACTCTGTGGCTGTCTCGTGTCTTATGGTGTTTTGCTTCCCCTATAGTTCCCTATAGGCAATGCGGCCATAAGGAGATTGATGGGGGAGAACAGAATGGCCAACTACAGAGCAGACAGAATGCCAGAGATTGGTCATAAAACATAAAAGAGGGACAGAGCTCAGCAGAGGTAAAACAAACATGGGGAGAAAGAACAGAAAACCTAACACTCTGGGTGAAGACCAAACTGACCAGCCAATAAAAAGGGGAATTTAGGTGAAAAGGTGATGATAAGGAAGTACATTCAGACATATATTGACTTAGCTAAGATCCTTGAGGGGGAGGGTGATTCCGAAGGTAAGTCCCTTATTACCTCTTCTGGCTGAGGGACAGGAGAAAGTGAGAGCAGGCAGTCCCATACCCAGCTCATAGTTCTGAGATACATAATGGAGCCCCATTTGGTATGTTCTGCCAGAGAGGAAGATACAGGACCCAACTGTGGTATGATTTTTCTTTCACCTTGTAAGAGATACACAATATTTATTCTGAAGAAGCAAGCTTCAAATTCTGCTCAGAGTTCACTCACATTTTTAGGGACAATGAGACAAACGGGTGACTTCCATGTGCGCATGTGATAAAGCATAGAGGACTTGGGTGTGACGCAGCCTGGCATGGGTTTCCAGTAGGGGATAGGAGAGATGCAAGTTGCTGCTGTTCTCGAGTGACCACATGCCCTGTTGAGTCTATTCCCCTGGGACTGATGTGGGGAGGAGGGGGATCCTGCCACCAGGCCCCAGGCTAATGACTAGAGAGTATGACCTTGCAGGAATTACGTGCCTGGCAGGAGAGACAATTACTAATGTCTACCTAATGATTAACCAAAGGCTAGGAGAACTGGTTACTTATTAGCCAAAGAAACATTATAAGGAAACATTCCTTCCCTCAGCTAGCAGCCCCTGGGACCACATGGGTCTTACATACGGTTGCCTCCCAACATACTCTACTGGGTCAAATCTCATTGGAGGTGATGCTCAAGCTGGCCTGTGGCCCTTGGCAAGAAGTCAAGGATTTCTTCATGTCACCTCTTTTTCTCTTTCCAGGAGAAAAGTCTTGGTCAAGGAAGAGATTAGCAGGGGGTGCATCTATGCTCTCCCCCACACTTACCAACAGCAGAGTGAGATCCTCCCACTGTTGAAAACAACCCTCCTGCTTCCGTGTTTAAAAGACATAACACTGCACCCCAGACAGAAGGACCTGGAGTGACATTCTGACAGCCTCTGCATTGAACCGCCCCATCTCTGAAGATGGTCTTCTCCATCCCTCCCAAAATCTACAACTTCCCTTCAAAAACCAAAAACTAATATAAAACAAAATGCTTTTTTCTAGCAGGTCATAAAAGGCAAAATCTGTACATAAAATTTTAAGACCACTTTGGGCTATAAAAGAAATCTAGTAATATTAATGGAATTAAAATGTAGAGAAGTGCACCTCCTTGTTTAGATTCTTAGAAAGAAACTCTAAGTTGTCTAATTGGCTATAATGATGCTAGACTAAGGGGATCCGGGGGTGTCAAAGACACAAAATATAACATCAGAATGAAAGCAGGAGGAATGACTTGAGAGAATGTAATGACTTATTTGAACATTTCTCCTGTCTTGAGTGTGATTGTACCTCCATTTGTCCGATGAGATCTTTGTACATTTAATTGTGGTTTGCTGGCAGAGAAATATACACCGATATTCCTGTGCTAAGAGGAAAACGAGCGATTCCTTTCTGCATCTCATCCAGACGTCATGTTTGCCTTCACACTTCTGATCACTGACGACAAGCTCTAATATGGTTACGGCAAAAGCCGCTTGCTGAAAAAGGTGTTTGGGGGCAACTAAATCTTGGCGATAGGAACTGAGCTGTCAAGGTGTTGGTATTTCAGACTTAGGTTCAGCCTTGAAGAGAAGGGGATCCAGAACTTGTAGGTGGACATAGGCACTGGGTAAGCAGTGGCAGGAGTGTGAAGAGTGTGATCAGGGACTTCCAAGAACCCTCACACTGTCAGCCACACTAGGCAAGAGGTGGTGTGGGGACATCCTCAGAGAGTCTATGGCCCCTACGGGGAAGGAGACTGTTAGGAAACAATTCAAGACTCCAGGACCAGGGAGGGGTCTTTAGACACTGCCCTGTCCAGTTTTCCACCCAACACAGGCAGCCTCTCTGCTCCATCCCACACACAGGCATCCAGGTCTGCAAAGTGTGTCACAGGGGACCCATACGCCACCCATCCTATCCTGCTTCTGTGAAGCACCATGTACAGGAACTTAGGCTGAGCTGAAACTACGGCTGCCATTTCACCCTTTGGACCTACTTGAATCTACGTAAAATCAAAACCCTCTTCTGCCAAACAGTCCATCTGATGGTGCTCTTTTTCAGATTGTGCCCTTTGACCTACACTTCTCCAATTCTTCCAGCTGTCATCCTGTGATGGGGGCGTTCAGGCTCTTTACATCTCAGTCATGGTCCAGTTCCTCAACCATCTTTGTCATGGCTGTGTGCCAAGAAAAGCACAATACTGTCACATCAGTTTGGGTCCAAATAGCACAAAGCATATTAAGATTACTAACTTGAGATGGACATCATGTTTCCTAGTAGGCAACCTATTTTGGTGTTCATTTTTACGGCAGCCAAGCCACACTTTTGATTCTTATTGAGCTTCTGTTAGAAACGCCTATTAGGTTACTCTTCCTAGTTCCATCCTGTGTATACTTTTTAAAAAAGATTTTTATTTATTTTTTAAGATTTTTATTTATTTTTATTTATTTATAAATAAATAAACAGAGAGAGATCACAAGTAGGCAGAGAGGCAGGCAGACAGAGAGGGGGAAGCCGGTTCCCGCCAAGCAGAGAGCCCAATGCGGGGCTCGATCCCAGGACCCTGAGATCATGACCTGAGCCGAAGGCAGAGGCTTAACCCACTGAGCCACCCAGGTGCCCCATGTGTATACATTTTTTGAAAGGATTCTACACTTTCCATTATATCTTGTCTTTCCAGTCTCGTGATATCTTTTAAAATTGTTGACCTTTTTTACTTATGTATCAGCTACCTCATCAAGCTTCCTATCTTGAATTTGCCTTCATCCAAGTCACTGCTTCTAACTTGGAGTAGAACAAGAACCCAATCTAGAAAATGGCCCACTGTCCCATCAACTGCTCCAGCCAGAAAACCGGAAGTCACCCTTGATCTTTTATCTACTCTCTCATCCCTAACATCTAATCATTGGCAAGTGCCCTTTCACTTCTCTCTCAAAAATAGTTCCTAAATCCAAATGCCTCTCCACCCCGCCCCCCCCCCATCTCCACTGTCACTACTCTGATCCCAGGCACCATCACCTCTAATTTCTGGGCAACTATAGTGCTCTCTGTCTCTCATTTCTTGCCCTCTCTGATCCATCCTCCAACCAGCAGCCAAAGCAATCTTTTTATTTCATTGCTTTATTATGTCCCTCCATTACTAACTAGACTGTAGGACAGGGCGTAACACATCATTCGGAGTCATGGGCCATCTTATTTGCCTATTTACATACAATACCAAACAAAGCACAGAGCAGACTCTTAGCTAAGAATGAACTTACAGAATATTAGTATCTCATTTGTAAGTCATATGGGATTATGCCAAATGTCTTGCTAAAATCAAGATACATTCTGCTTAAGACAATCCTGTGACCAACTAGTTCACTATTATCTCAAAAGATAAAGTAGTTTAGCACAACTATATAGGAAAACCCTATTGACCTCCAGGGAGCAATATTTTCTATGGTATTTGTACATAAAAGTTATTTAATAATTCATCCTTAAATACTGCTTGAGATCTACTTTTTACCAAGTAGATCTGGGAAAGCTGGGATGAAATCTGCCCATTTCTAGTCCTCTGGCGATACTCCTGCTCTCTGTGATTTCTTAAATATTTCTGACAGGGGTCCTAGATATATTTAGTGTATTTGGTGCAAGAAAATTTTGGCTCCTACCTTAAACAATAACCTCTAAACATCTATTTTAAAGACATTTACTTGTTATTGTTTAGACTCACAGTGATAAGACTGTAATTCTTTGCTCTCCCATAACTTACCCAGACATTATATGGATAACATTATAATAAATCTCATTTCTTAAAGTGCTATATGTTAATCAAATGGAAAACTGTGACAATAGAACCACATATTTAAGGCAATTGAAATGTTCTTTCTTTCTTTTTTTTAAGTAGGCTCCATGCCCAGTGTGGAGCTCTATGTGGGGCTTGAACTCACAACAGTGAGATTAAGACCCGAGCTGAGATCCAGAGTCATACACTTAACCCACTGAACCTCCCCAGTGTTCCAACAATTGACATATTCTATGTGATTTCACAACTACATTTGGGTAAATTTATCAAATCCTACCCTTTAAAATGAAGAATTTTACTGTATATAAATTATACCTTAAAAAGACCAATCCCCAACCACATCTTTTAAAAGCCTAGCTAAATAACAAGAAATTGTATACCATGCTCCCCACCCAGCAGCAGAGCCCTCGAAAGAGGCGAAGATGAAGCAGCAGTCACCACCGCCGATCCAGAAATAGCTTCCATGGGGGTGTTTACATGGGGGTGTTCCGGGCTGCCATGCAGGTGAGTGCTTTCAACTACTCCAGGACCCATTCCTCTTAAAAAATAAGGGGACCCTTCCCAACCTTCCCTGCACGACTCTCCCCGTCCAAAGTTTAAAGCAGCTGCCCTCAAACTTTAAGGGTATCTACGACTCTCCTTAGGATCTTGTTAAACTGAAGATTCTAATTCAGTAGATGTGGGGTGGGACCTGAGAGTCTGCACTTCTCAAAAGTCCCCAAGTATTTCAGATGCTGCTGGTCCAGGGACCACTCTTGGAGTAGCAGGGATTTAAAGCTGCCAGCTCTGGCCCTGTGGCAAACAGATCTCAGTGTTCCCGTTTCTCACAGCTGTTGAACTAGTGCCATGTGGCCTGCCGCACTGTCTGCAGCTGGGGTGCCATGCCACCATCACAGTGTGACTACCTATGACACAGCCCCACGGCTGTCCAGGGGAGAATGCAGTGAAGTGAAGCATTTACAGCTGAATCATTATCATTCCTATGGGATGCAGACCATTCCTGTGGGATCCTGACTTCCTGGACCATTCCTGTGGGATCCTGACTTCCTTGGTATATTAGGGCATTAGTTACTCCACCAATATATATATTTTAAAATTAGGGGCTCATGGGTGGCTCAGTCAGTGAGGTGTCTGCCCTCAGCTCGGGTCATGATCCTGGGGTCCTGGGATGGAGCCCCTCATCGGGCTCCCCTGCTTAGCACAGAGCCTGCTTTGCTTCTTCCTCTCCATCTGCCCCACTCCTGACTCATGCTTGCTTGCTCTTTCTCCCAAGAAATAAACAAAATTATTTTCAATGCCACATCCCTCCCCCCACCCCAGCCACGTTTCTTTTCTTCCAAAAGGGATCTGAGGCTCACTACACTATATAATTCGTCCTGTTCTAAACCCAGTTAAAAGTATAAAACATTTACCATCATCATGATTGGAATAATCCATATAAAAACTCCCTGCACTGGAGCAAAAGTAATCTTTTTCACTAGTTTTGCTTTTTTTTTTTTTTTTTAAGATTTTATTTGTTTATTTGACAGACAGAGATTACAAGTAGACAGAGAGGCAGGCAGAGAGAGAGAGAGGGAAATAGGCTCCCTGCTGAGCAGAGAGCCCGATGCGGGACTCGATCCCAGGACCCTGGGATCATGACCTGAGCCAAAGGCAGCGGCTTAACCCACTGAGCCACCCAGGCGCCCACTAGTTTTGCTTTTATCTACCATCATCTCCCACCAATCTACAGCCCCTCCCTCCAAAATTCAGAGACACATGATCTGGTTGAGGGAGGATATTTACAAGAAATTTAAAATCCCAGTACAAGCTAGTTGGACAAACTGTAGGAAACGTACTATCTTCTGGCCAACCATCTTTCTCCAGTCCTTCCCCTCTGTTACTGGCCTCTCTTTTACTTTCTTCTACCCTTTCCCTTTCTCCAACCTTTCTTCCTGTGCCCCCCCTCCACTTTTTTCTTCATCTCTTATCTCCACTAACTCTCTCTGCCCCTCCATCTCCTCCCAGTCAACTAACTCCTCCAAAGGGAAATACCTAGATGAACGAAGTAAAGATCTAAAATCACTGCTACAGAGAGCAGAGCACTAGCTGGGGATGAAGGGAGAGCTGGGCAGCATGGAGAACCCAAGCGAAGATGCTGAATGTAGTTACCCATCTGAGTAGTTAAGAAGCTCAGATTCGGGGGGTTTCCAGCTAGTGTGACAGAAAGCTAGCGGGGAAGGGAATTTTAGGGTGTGGGAAAGAGAGGGGTTTTCAAGTGAAAGGCCATGACATCTGCACTGGACAGGGAAGGAAGTGTACTTCTCCCTGAGGTCCTCCGAGGCTGTTGGTGACATTGGAGGACAGGCATGGGAGTACCCCAGGGAGGAGCCTGGAAATGGGGAGGGGGTGCTGTGGTCACAAGTAGAATGTCTGAGGGTGACTGCAGAGGCAGATGGTGTAGCACAGTTCCTGGCCCAGGAAAGCCATGCTAGCGGGAGGCTAAGTGGAAAAAAAAAAAAAAAAGGCAACACAGAGGAAGAATCCTCTATTTAATGAGAGCCCAAATGGAAGGGGATGTGCCTGAAAGTGAGAAGAGAGGGACCAAGTGTTCTGAGTTCCTGATCCATGTGAAAATTTGAAATATTTTGGAAAATTCAAACCTGTCTTTAATATACAAATCCATTTCCTAGAACTTTAATAGGAATTCAATATAATTAATAAAACAATCACTACCAATAAATTTAAGGTATTTTCAGTACGTCAGGCCCACACTAAGCACTTTAAAATATTTCATTTATGAGTAGTACTATTACTATTTTACAGATAAGGAAATTGAAGTTAAGAGAGGTTAAGTATTTTGTCTAAGGTCGCAGAGCTAGCATTAGAGCCCTGAAAGTCTGATTCCAAAGTCGTTACCCACCCATGCTATATTGTCTGCCAAAGTCAAATGTCCACGGAGGAATGACAGTGTAAAAAGTAAAACCTAAGCAGAAGACAAACGACTTAGAATGCAATACATTACAGGCCTAACAGAGCCCGCTGTTAACAGTGAGATCTGGGGTGATTTCTTTATACTTAATTTATTTTATGTATTTTCAAAATGGTCTTTAATGATTATCTCACTTACAATAATAGTATTAAAATGAAAAATGTAAAAAACCTCTTAAATGATAGTAGTATTATTCCAATTCTTCCTTTTGGGGAGGGAGGGGAAGAGTTGCATTTGTTTAAACCCCAAGGTCATTAATATAGTCCCAATTTCACTTAAGGAGCTCACAAAATACTTTTAAAAAAGGAGCAGAAACATATAATTATTCAGTCCCAAAGTGTACTTCCTAGTCACTACACTGTGATTAAATTTCAACATTCTGAGGGTCAGAGGACCAGCATACCAGGATCTGGTGGCATGCAATTATTTGTAATATTTACAAATTAGAGAGTGAAAGAAATGGTTTTTAAATGCTGAGCTGGGAACGGGCTGGGATCAATATTCGTACAATTTCTTCCATTTCTTTCCTTGTAGATAAATCTACATTTCTTGGTGCAAAGCTGCTCTTAAACTAGCCTCACTGCTGGTTAGATATTTCGTCTTGTCTAATTTCTAATGAAAGAAATATGCCTCACTGATGACCAAATCAAGAAAGATCTAGTATGATCCTATAGAGAATGAAGTACTTAAAAGATGTATGCAGACAGAACTAGAATTTTATCAACTTAGTTGATACTTCATGAAGTTAAACAGTTAGGAGGAGGGTTGAGTTTAAAAGAGGAAGTTGTACTGGTAAGAAAGAAAGCCATGTGCCACTACCACTTCCTGTTTTTGCTTAGAGTCGTTGGTAGAGGTCTGTGGGTTCTGCGGGCGCTCCATTTATAACTCTTGACATGTCCCCCTTCCTCTTCTTCCACTCCACAAGAATAAGTGGCTTCCTTTTTCCTCAAACCTAGATCCTTACCTTTGAAAATGATGCCCTTTATTACACTCTTAAGATGTAACTCCTGAGTGACAGAAAAATTCCACGTAACCATTAAATAAAGAAGTGTGCTGTTCTCGGTGGGTATTTTGGACTTCCAGGCTAAGGGGAACAACAGAGCTGAGGCTTCATTCATACTTTCCTCCTCTGTTTCCATGGTAACAATGCACATTGAAGGAGCGATGGAAGAGTTAAAAGGACTACACCATGGGCTTGTTGCCTTCTTTCCCCTCATCCCACACCAATCACAGTGTCATCCTAGCAAGTGCCTTAGCCTCTGTGACTCTTAGCTTCTTTACCTATAAAATAAGGATGATAAATAGGGTTGTTATAGGTCCCATGGCACACGTATACTTTATAACATCTTTTTTTTTTTTTTTAACTCTCTAAAGAAAAAAAAAAAAAAAAGCTATTCGCAGCTAGCAAGCCAGACAAAAAGAAGCTACAGGTGGTTTTGGTCAGTACGCTGTAGTTGGCAAACCTCTAATGTAGTTGCAGATGGTTGAAACATGGGCCCAATGTGAAGTGAAGCTTGTAGCCATTGAACAAAGCACAGCTAACTGGCCCACACAAGGGCAGTCTTCCACTCTACTAAACCAGCTACCACTCTGTGAGTAGTGAAGGTTCAAGCTAACCTTGAAAATCCAAATTTCTGGGCTGTCTGGACCTACTGTGCTGATACACACCTCGCTTACTGCAACCCAGGAAAGATTCACGCATCACGGAGGTCTTAATACTGGGAAAACCTCAGACAGCAGAGTTAAGTTGCCTCTCGCAACCTGAGAAAAACACTGTGCTCCAAATGGGGGCCATGCTGTTGTCCTTGGGTAGCACCGGGGCACCGGGACAGGATGCGACTCAGGCTACAGAGGACTCAGCCAACTCCGGGTGCATGCTCTCGCGCATGCGCGCAGTACACACACCCGCGCACCTCTGGGGCCACGAGAATTGCCTTCTTGGAACCCCTTATCAGACACATCTTAGATGACTCACCAACTAAGCATAACTGCCCAACTCTTAAAAACAATGGGTGGGACTCATCTCCTATGCTTGCCAACCCTCTTCATTTACAAAATAAGCACTCATTTTTAGCACAACACTAACCACTCTCCTATTTCCCGATTTCTGAAAAGCTTCTTAATCCAGCGAATTTCAATAGAGTTCAATGGCACTGCCACTGCCCTTTTTACATGTATCTCAAATGTTGGCAAGGCTGAATGTGCCATTTCTCCTCTTCCAGTATTATTATTCCCAAACAAGAGAATCTGATGCCAATGATTTTTGCTGCCAGCTGAAGGACAACAGTTTTCTCTTCAGATCATTTCTAAGGAACAGTGACTGTAACTCAAAGAATTTTAAAAACAAGTAACTGATTGACAAGAGGGAAGAGGATTGGGACTATACTCATGGACCTCCTCCTAGGATCACCGGAAGAATAGGGTTTCCCTATTGACTTCCTCTTTAATCGCCTGGTTTTTAAGATCACAAGATCCAGTTGGTCTTTCCGCTGGAGCAGGCGAAGAACTGCCTGCTAAGGAGTGCACAGAGAGAGATGACTTAACATTTACGAGGAATAAGTTGATAAATATCACACAGACCATCTCTGTTACTGCTAAGAGCAAAATTATCATCTTGGTGGGCGTGATTCAAACTTTCTGGAATACATATGAAGTAACGAAGCAGTGACAATTCAGGATCATGCAGAGTACATATTTGTGAAGGAACACTGCGGTCTCACTCCAATTTAGTAGAATTTGCTAAAAAAGATAGGAGACTTCAGAGCTATGCTGAGACAGTTATTTAAGAATACAAACCTCCTGATATCGTGAGAAGCCCCCCCCCCACCTTTTTTTGGTGACAGGCTAATAATGATCAAATACCTACAAGATAAGAACAGGACTTAGGGCAATGTGTTGATGGACCTATGGTTCTAATTCCATTTCTGTCTGTCCCTTATGTAGGCTCAACTGTAAAACACTGAATTTAAAGAGAGAAGTCCCCTGCTAGTCTGATCTTGATTTACAGAGATCTTTATATTCTAGATTGACCCTTACTGGCATGGCCATTTACTGGTTTGTTTGTAAACACTGTAATTATAGGTAATACAATATTGCATCTTTTTAGTGGTCCACAGAAGTAAATATTAAGAAAAAGAGAGACAGAATTCACCTATAATTGAAGCAGACAATTTACCACAAATTGAAGGTAATTGCTGTACACTGAAAATGACAATTATGTTCCTTTTTGCAAATAGCAATTTAACAACAAATGCCCTTTTAGCAATGTAATACTAACCTCTTACAGGATTTAACAGGCTCTGAACTATTTAGACTGTTCAGATGAAAGAGGCATTCCCAGGAAAGTAACCAAGTAACCACTTAGGGGAGAGTCCTGCGCTAACCTGGTGATTATCATTACATCTCCACAGCCCACTGAAAAATTGAGGGTGAGCTAAACCTTTCAGTTGGTATCTGCCCTTCAATAAGTTTGCACCAATTATGAGGGCCATTGTTTTGCCCTAAAGGCTTGTTTTGGTTTTGCAAAATCTAATTCTCAAGTATTCATTCATTCATGTCAATGAAACTTTATTGAGAATCACATATATGCAAGCAACTGTTCTAGATCTTGTTGGGGCCGACAGGGTTGGGGGGTGGGGAGTGAGGCGTTAGAAGTGGTGGCGGGAGGTGATTTGAACAAGGAAGAATTAGACATTAATCCTGCCCTTGTAGGGCTCAGAGTTCAATCGGAAAGGTAAAGGAGGATCAGGGTTCTGGAGGTGGCATCTGACGGGGCCTCACAGGCCTGTCGGGATTCAGAAGCACGGAAGTGCGTGGGAATCAGGAAGGGGAAAGGCCAGGGTAATAAGGATGGTGCAGGTGACCTTTTCAGAACAGAAGGACGTGGTGTGGCTGAAATGGAGGCTCTCTGAAGGCAGATGGGGTTGAAAATACAGTGTGGAGTAGGTGGCACAGCATGAACTGCTTATTCTCCCTCTATGGGTCTTAAATATCAATACTGAAAATCTGCTTTTCCTCAGTTTTCTGTAGGTAAGAAGCGGGGGGAGCCTTATTGCATTGGTTTTAAATTCCTTAAGTAAACAGGCTTCTTTTCATTAGTTTCTTCCCCTAACAACACCTGGTAGGAAGACAATACAGAGTGGAAGCTTTGCACCCCCACTCCGCCCCAGCCCCTGTGCCACTCTCCAGAAGCAACCCTTGTCAACAGCTCACTCGTGCACCCTCCGAAATAGTCTGCGGGGCGTAAGCACACACACACTCTCATCTCTTGCTCGCTTCCACCTAACGGTCAGGCTTTTTCAAACAATAATATTCTTGTGACATGTTTCCATACAAGTACATATAATTCGGTTTCCGCTTTCATATAGTTGTCTAATATTTTATTTTATGGAACTACTCTGAGTATTGAACCAATTCGCTAATAATGGGCTTGGTATTATCTGACTTCGTCAGTACTTGGTTTTTAATTCTTAACATTTAGTTAAATATTTGGAAGGAATTAAGGTCAAGGGCTCACGAAGACAAGGGACGTTCTTAAATAGCACTCGAGGCCAAGTTGGGGATAGATATGACACATATGAAGCAGTTCAGAAGGTATGTTAGTTTCATGATATACTTTAAGCATGTGTTTTATGGGCTATTACCAGGAACCTGACCACCCCTGATCTACAATGTGGTGCACTTGATATTACAAAACTATTTCCATTAAAATAAGGGTGAAGGTTCTTGGTGAAACAGTAGTAACATAATCCAGAAATATTGAAGATTATACAAGATGATTTTTAAAGCTGAAATATTAACTTGCTGGTATCTATTGATAAGAATAGAATTTCTCTGATGATGTACATTAATAATGCAGATTTGGTTTCTGATGAAGATATCACAAAAAGACAGTATAGTGTTTTATGGTTCTAGAGTTAGAAAAGCCTGGACGGAACCTTGGCTCCCCAACTTGGTAAGTTGTTATTAAGCCTTAGTTACCTCATCTGTGAAATGGAGCTAATACTTACTTCATAGTGTTGATGGAGATTAAATGAGATAAAATAGCATATGTAATTACTGTTCAATAGATGTTAACCATTATTTATGACTACCTAATTAATAATTCCACAAACAGGTACTATATAGTGCTAGTATGTACAAAGCATTACTGGTACTCTGTTCATTTTTCTCTCTCATGCACACACACTCTCTCACACATACTTTCTCACATACATACTCTATTCTCCCTCTGTCACATGTACACACATACACACAATCATAGCAGTCCTATAGGGTTGGCACTAATTAATAAATGTCTTCTTGCATGCCACTTTTCAAAGTGTGTCTTTAGCTATATTATATTTTTATCTTCACAACCAAGTGACATAGAAAATGACAAACGGGACTCAAAAACTACAAAAACTTAAAAAAAGAGCCTCTGGATTTGTAATCAACCAAAATAAAATTTGAAATTATATTGTTTCACAATTATCATTTCAAACAGATGGTTTATAAACTCAGCGTTTATAATAAATGATCATATCTTTCGAGGTCTCAGAAGTATCATCAATTACATTCTCCTTTTTCACAGTTTTACACTTAAGGGTTACATTATTAAAATAATAATACTAAAATGCCAGGAAGTTATGAAAAAATATAAAATCTATACAGTTTAGTAAACCTCTCATTTACTTACTACTATGAAGAAATGATATGTTCTAAAGATACTCATTTTCTATAAAATGTATGCTTTTAATAGATATCTTTAGAAATGTAACTTTCCTGTTTTGGGCTAGGGTGGGAGAGATGGTAGAGTGAGATAAAAAATAAAACAAACCCCACCATTCTTCCATGCCAAGATTTACTTTGTTTTCCTTTTCTTTTCTTTCCTTGGGATGGGGAGGGGAAGAAGGAGAAGGGGACGGAGACTCTTAAGCAGGCTCACACCCCCTGCGGAACCCTGTTCCAGGTTCAATCTCATGACCCTGAGATTGTGACCTAAGCCGAGATCAGGAGTTAGATGCTTAAGCCACTGAGCCACCCAGGCACCCTGCCAGTATTTACTTTTGATACCACTTTGGCCATGAAGGAGTTACAGAGGAGCTATGTTAAAAAAAAAAGAGTGATAGAAGAGAGAGTTATAGTGGAAGAGTTTTCAGCATTCACTACCTTTTCCTTGGATCCCCAATCTTAGGAAAACTGAGTTCAATGGATGCATTTTACTCTGAGATACTTGTGCCTCAGCATATCCCCAACTTGCTGCCTCACAGTACAGCCCCATTTTGCCCCCAAAAGAGAACATATACCGTCAGAACAATTGTAAGCTGAAGATTCCCCATTCCCATACTTTCTGTTCCTCAGCTGGAATACAGGGCTTCAGAATTCAGGAAAACACAAAACCTAACTAACTGCATTCTTCCAATGGGGCAGAGTTCACTTAATCCAACCGAATCAGCTGTGTGTTAAATAGGGATGACAGCCATTATGGTTAGGTCAAAAAAAACAAGCCCCAAACTCATCCAAGAAAAAGAATTCACTCCCGCAAGTTTTCAGATGACCCCTGTGATGAGCTCCGCACCCAGCCTCAGGGAGACTCGGAGGAGCCTTCCCAGCTGCTTTTCTAAAGAAGCTTGGACAGGCTTGGACTCTTTTTCCGTGTTGGCTAATATGAGTCTGGAACAGGGCCCTGTACCAGATGAAATACCTTGATCCTGCCAATTGCTTCTTGGCTTTGAGCAGCTGTAGGAGCAGCTGGTTTTACGACACACAGAGTGAGTCCTTGTTCTAAGGTAGGAGAGCGCTGCATTTTGTGAAGAGCCTATAAGTTTGGGTCTTTATACAGCCACCTTCACAAGCTTTCACCTGATGATTCGGTGTGCGGTGCTTGCTATTCACACATCTTGCAAGTAACCAAATGATTCATAAGAGTTTTATGCAGGGCAGTCTTCCTACAACTGTGTCGAGTTTATCCAATTCTTTGCTTCAGTCAGAAACTGAAGAGTCATGAGACAAGAGATCAATTATCCCTGAATCCCTGTAATTAAAAATCAACTGAATTCTAGGAATGGCAGATTGAATATAAGAAATTACTCTTGCTCCCTCCTAAGAAAACTAGAGGAGACAATTAGCACAAAATTTCAGAACTGGAAAGTAGACAAAGCTGAACCTTCAACTGGCAGTGGAGAAAGCCAAGACTCATCCAATTTTCACCACAGAATTCCCAAAAGGCCCCGGTGGCATTACTGCAAGTAGGCAACAGTGGAAAGGATGAGCTAAAATAAAGGGGATCCTCAAGAAATAACTAGGTTCCCCAGACCAGGCACCTATTCTGTGAAGCTGAGGGGTTGCTCCTCTCCTATCTGGCAAAGGACATATATCTGAAGAGACATTCTCTGTAAATTATAAAATTCGGGTCTCTGGGTGAGGGACCCAGCACAACTTGGGTTGGGGGGTGTAGGTACTGCCAGGAAAACTGGGATTGGGTGAACACATGCAACTGAGATATCCACCCCCAAACTGTGACCCCAGCTTCCCAAAAAGATGGCGGCAATGCTGAGACCCTCCTGGCAGGTAACTGGAAGATGCTGAGTGATCCCAGCAGCCAAAGAGTAACCAACACTGCTGGTTCCCCAAGTAAAAGGCTGGTGACAACACCTTAAGCGAAACTATTCCCAACAAGCCCCACTCATGTGTGGCAGGCGTAAATTGGCTTTGTTTTCCCCATCCCTTACTTTCGAATATAACAAAGAAGGACCACCTGACATTTCAGGAAAGATCCTAAAATGAAAGATCAAGTTCAAAGCAAACAAACAAAAAATCAACTTGTGCCAGAGGGATCCAGTAAGTGGAGTTTAGACTGTTGGAGACTCTATAGGACAAACGGCCCAGTTTCTTCATCACATAGATTGGCATAGGAGAAAAGAAGAGAGAAATGGGGGAACCTACAGCTTTAAAGAGATTAAAACACGTGTCAGCCAACTGCACTGTATGGACCTTATTTGAGTACTGATTTGGAAAATCCAGTTGTTGTTTTGTTAAAGGAGATAAACAGGCAATTCAAATATTGTTTGGATATTTGATGATATTAAGGAACTGTTGATAATTTTTTAAGTGTGACATGTTATGGTTATGTTTTAATAGCGCTTATATTTTAATGAGAAATACACTGAAATATTTATGGGTGAAATGATATTAGAGCTGGGACTTGCTTCCGGACAATCCAGGTGAGGGGGATGATTAAACAAGTAAGGCCATCGGATGAAGGGAAAATGGGAATCTTTGATACTCTTCTTCCCACTTTATGCTTGAAATTTCCCAGAACAGAGAAAAACTATCACTAGAATCCTTAGTGAAAACACTGAAATCATAAAACAAAATAATATAAGAAGGGAACATTCCAAGAATTTTTAAAAGCTCCTGTAAAAAAAAAATAATAATAATGATAACAGAAATAAAGGATTCAGTAAAGAGCTGAGGGAAATTCAGGACATGTCCCAGAAACTACTGTGAAAAATTATAGAAATGAAAATAAAGAATAAAACTGGGAGGACAAGTCCAGAAGTTCCAGAATTTGGGGAGCAGTTCCAGAAACAGAGAAAAGGTAAAAAGAGGAAGGAATTCATTGACACAATAATGTGTATGAAAATATCCCCAAACTGAAGACTATTACCTTTTAAAAGAAAAGGAGGTATCGGCAACCTGACACAGTGGATGATTAGGGCCATGTCAAGACACATCACTATAAAACTGAAGAACATGCGGGACAAAGAGATTCAACAAATTTCCAGAAACAAAACAGAACAAAAACCCAAAACCCTGGCTATATAAAAGAAATCAGGAATCAGGAGGATATGGGACTTCACAACAGAAGAACCTAGAGAGCGATGAAGCAATACCTTCAAAATTCTGAAGGAAAATTATTGCCAATAAAGAGTTCTTTATCCAGCCAAACTGCCAACCCAGGATGCAGGTAAGATAAAAACATTTTGCAGACATGAAGCCCTCGGAAAAAGTTATTTCTGTTCATCCTTTCTCAGCAACAAAAGCAAGGAAGTCAATCCAGAAAAAGGAAGAAATGGAATACGGGAGAAATAGGGGATCTAGGAGAGAAGAGAGGGGAAGGGAATTCCCAGAGAAGGGGGTTCCCAGAATGGTGACAAAGAGAGAATTCAAAATAAAAGTCTGTTCCCTCTGCCTCAGTTCCCTTACCTGTGAAGGCAGGAACTAACACTAGTACCTATCTCAGAGACTTGCAAGGATTCAGCATAAAGGCTTAGAATAGTACCTGGTACAAAGTAAGAGCCACAAGAGTTACTGTGGTTACCATCATCAAAGAATTGACTCTTCAACTACTTAACATAGAACTAACTAATACTGTGATAATAAACATAAATACATCAGTGTAAAGCACATTTCCGAACCGAACATTTTTCCAGCTTAAGAATAACTGAAAATAGTCACAGAATCATCGGTTTTCAGAGGTTGGCACAGTTCTGAGATTTTTCTAGTACAGTTGCCTTATTTTACAGAGTAGGCAACGGCAGCTCAGAGTGGCTAAGTAACTTGCTTAAGACTACAGAGCCATTCAGAAGAGGAGTTGGGACTACCAGTCGGTGTCTCCAGTCACTGCTCTGAAAGTCACAAGTGCAGCGACCCTGTGGTATCCTCAGAGGGTCAGAGTTCCACACATTCCAAAAAAGTCACCATAGAAATATTGTGTCCAATGCCATCCTTTCACCCTAAAACCCGGCACCTGGCTCAAGATATACGTAAACAGAAAGACCACACAAAATGATCCACCAGCACAGTAGAGAGAAGAGGCTGCCGTTGGGTTTACAGAGTTGGGTGGACAATAAGGAAAAAAAGTCTTGAATTCACTGTCCTAAACAGAGTTTTATTTCTTGGAAAGACCTGTCTAGTGCATTTACACGTAAGAGGAAGAATGTTAATCCCTAGTGCGACTGACCAAAATGGCCCAGCATGGATGGACATCATTGATCCCTGGGTAATGGAATGGGCAACAGTGTACTTTCATCACAGTTTTCTTTTTTTTTTTCTTCTTCTTCTTCTTTTTTTTTTTAACAATTTTCTAAGTCTAAAGGAATATACACAATTTGTAGGAGTACTAGCCATTCTGGTCACTGCTTCCAAGGAAATAATGCTCCCATCTCAACGATCCAGTGAGTGAGGCCAATGAGGAACATTGAGTGGAGTCTGTGGTGGGGAGAAGGCTGGAGAAGAGAATTTCCTCCTTGCCTCTTCAGGCAAAACACCGCTGATATTCCCTACAGGTTTGAGAGAGGAATCAGGTTGGGTATAAATTCTATGATCTGTTTGCTTGTTGTTCCAACTGAAAACAAGCCCTCTGTACATCTGCAGAAAGTCCCATTTAACAGTGAGAGGAAAAGTTATCTGAAAACAAAATTGCCTATTTTCTTTTAACTAACTCTCAGAGGAAAAGTACATGCTAATTTCTCGTCTGTGCTTCTTGGCTATTTATTACAAACAAATTTGAGCTTACCTTTGGATATAGTACATGTTCCATTGCAATCCAAATACCAAAGTGGTGAGTGGTTGGATTAGACACCTCCAAATATTTTGACCTTTTAGCTGAGATTTAAAGTGACAGAGAATCCAAAAATACCAAAAATCTTGTTTTGAAATTTTTAAATCCTTTTTATAAAGGCTCATTTTGGTGTTTTGGTGGATTAAAAAGGTTTTCTCTTTCCCCTTCCTCATAAACATAAGGTGCAACTTGGAAAATCATTCCAATAAACAATGTAAAAGTATGTACTCATAACTTAACCGAGTTAGTAAAAATATTAAGAGTAAAACTATTTAGAAAAATTTCCAATTTCTTCTATAGATGAGCAGAAACATACAGAAAATACAGTTTTAACACGGTAAGTACAGCAATGTCAACACTCACAGAAAAAGTAGGATTCCGGTGTTTGCCAGGGCAAAGGCGAGTCCCAAAATCCCACTGCCCATAATGGCGTTGCTGAGGTTAAACACAGACATGCCCAAGGAGGTTGTTCCTGGAATCTAAACAAAGAGACAAACAAACATAAGCAAATCAGTCCCCAGGAAAGTTCATCATGCCAAAGTCTTTAGAGTGCTATTAGGAGTCGGTGTGGCAATAAAATTCAAGAAATATTTCCTTAGTGGTCTAGTTATTTTTTAAAATGGGTTTCAGCAGAAGATACACAGGATACCCTGGGGAATATACGTAGCTATACTTCTGGTATTATGCTACATGAATTAAAAACATCTGTCCCATTTTATGTGATTAAAACAAACAAGCATCCTTTAGTATAATGACACTTACATATTCATCACATTTCTTTTTTTCCAAATGGCTGTTAGTGAGACTTCTTCTACTCTCGCGGTCAGAAATAAACTTGCTGTAAAGACATGTATAATAATTTAACTTCACGATAATGATTGAAGCTTCACATTATTACTTATCAAAACATCACACATGAAAAGTTATCAGTCAGTTCCTTAAGCATTTACAGCCCGATTCAACCACCTTTCTGTTTTGTTTTGCCTTTTTTTTTTGCCAGAATTCACTGTCTCCACTTTCGTTTTACCAAATAAACTCCAAGCGCTCCAAGGGACAGATACTTTGTTTTTCTAATCCTCACTCTACTTAGTAGAAACCATTGCTAATAGCAGATGCTCATCTACAGATGAAAGTCAACCATCATAAATCAAAAAGAATAATCTCAAATCATTTCAGTACTGATGGATTAAAACACTAAATGCAATGGAAGTTAACTTTTACATAGAATTTTCTCTCACCGACAATTCGATAATGTCAAGGATACTATAAAGGGGGCATTTAAAAGAATCCTGGAAACAGGCCTCCTTCTGAGCTCACATTCCTGGCATGCAAACTTAGTAAATAAAGCATTCCCTCTCTGCTGCAAAAAAGAAAATAACTCTTTCCCCATCAGACCTTCCTTCAGCAACTGCTATCTGCAAGCCAGCAGGCCAGGTGATGAGGGAGGCACGGGGATGGGTAGTAAGTGATGCTGACACCAGGCCAACACGAGGCTATAGGAATTCAGGCTGGGAGATCACGGTGGGGGAAGGCAGAGCATGTAGTCCACGATGAGGGGCAGAGCTATAGGGCTTTAAGAAAGTGTGGCATTTAGAACTTGAGCTCAAATCCTCACTAGCTCTGAGGCACAAGGCATCCTGTCTCGGACTTCTCATCTGTGAAATGGGAGTAACACTATTTATATTATCTCGTAGCATTACTGGGAGAATTAAAGAAGAGACCACGTGTAAAGCATCGGTACAGCTCCAGGCACAGAGTAACAGCACTAAATGTTAGTCACTCCTCTGCATGGGGGAGGTGGGACCGAGGTTGGGATGGGAAAGAGTCAGAAAGGCTGCGTAAAGTAGATACAGACACAGAAGTTGGAATCCAGAAGCCTCAAAGAACCATCAAATGTATTAACGATTAATAGGAGACGGTTATGGGCTAAATTCCCAATTAAAAAAAATTCCTAAAATCTTTAAAAACAAAAAACTTCAATTAAAAAAAAAAAAAAAGGAAGGGGGGATGTGCCTGGGTGGCTCAGTTGGTTAAGCATCTGCCTTCGGCTCCGGTCATGATCCTGGGTTCCGTCTTGGGATTGAGCCCCATGTTGGGCTCCCTGCTCAGTGGGGAGCCTGCTTTTCCCTCTCCCTCTGCTGCTCCCCCCTGCTTGTACTCTCTCTCTGTCAAATAAATAAATAAAATCTAAAAAAACAAAACAAAACAAAAAAACACAAACTAAAAAAAAAAATTCCCATGGCACCTGCGTGGTTCAGTTGGTTGAGTGTCCAACTCTTGATCTCCTCTGCATTGACTTCCACATTGGGTGTGGAGCCTAGTTAAAAAAAAAAAATCCCAGGGTGCCTGGGTGGCTCAATCAGTTAAGCGTCTGCCTTCAGCTCAGGCCATGATCCCAGGACCCTGGGATTAAGACCCTCATTGAGCCCCTTGTAGGGCTCCCTGCTCAACGTGGAGTCTGCTGCTCCCTCTCCCTCTGCCCCTCCCCTAGCCTGCTGTGCTCTCTCTCTCTCAAATAAATAAATAGATCTTTAAAAGAAATCTCCACTAACAAAACAGGTGTTATTGTCAAAGAAGAGTCCACAGGTAAACCGCTGTATGGATTAGTAAGATACATTAGGGATGCTTTTCAGTCATTCCTTTGAAAATTTAATTGCCCAGTTTTGGGAAGAACTAGTCACAGTGAATTTCTCACTAATAAATGTAAAGCCACTTGAATTGGACTATTTTAAAGAAGCAGATATCTTTAAACTGTACGTTACATTTTCATATGGTGTTCTGAATGATGCTGTATTTCACAATAAGACGTTTTTAAATAAAAGATACATCTCATCAAAGTTGGTTTAATTTAGCTACCTTTTTCGTCTTTCATCAAGGGGTCTGGCTTCTCACTGGCTTTACTTCTCCAAGTTCGCCTTCTTTTGCCAGGATAAGCTAAAGACAGGCGGTATACATACTCCGAACTTGCCCTGGGGCCATCACCTCATATAAGCCGCGCGATCTGCGGCTTACCCCGTCGGCATCTGCCTGTGCCTGCCACCTGTCCAGCAAGAGGGTGAAACGGAGTAGAAGGCAACCTCGGTCCCCGGAAATGCAGGAGAGACTGTGCCAGCTAAAACCACAGCAGGGAGGTCTGGCTGTGCAAAAGGGAGTAGAGATGAGGAATCCAGAAAAGGAAAAGCCTCTGATATTGGTGGGATCAGCCAGAGGGAACTTAAAGGCAGAGGCCTGAGAAATACTACTGCAGGTTCTTAGCAAGAGAATGACCTAGGGAAACCAGTATCTTTGGAGACCAACCTGGCAGTGGTATAGTGTTGCTGTTGCTATTAATGATTGGTGTGACCCTTCTTTTGCCTTTAACATTTGTTTACGATTTTATGTATTTATTTGAAAAAGAGAGAGAATGAGTGGGGAGGGGCAGAATGAGAGGGAGAGGGTCAAGCGGACTCCCCGCTGAGCACAGAGCCCAGCACAGGGTTCCATCCCAGGACACCAAATTTGGGCGCTTAACCAACTGAGTCACCCAGGTGCCCTGCCCTTATTTTAAATCTTTACACAGAATTGAGGTTTACAGATCTGGCCGAAGAGGGGCAAGGAAAAGCTGTCTTCCTTTTCGCACAGACAGCCCCCTAAAAAATGTGGACGCTGGACTTGCCAGGATGAAAAGGACTTGAATTTAGTGTTGCTATTAAATAAAAAAAGACTGTATTTAATCAGGATAACTTTAACAGCCAACTGAAGTCCGACCAAATTTTTATCCACAATGTTCCCCATTTGTCCTTCTTGTGGAGGGACTTGTTTTGCAAAAAGCATTTCCATTATTTTAAATCAAGAGAAAACGTGTTCAAAGAAACTAAACAGAACACCAATACCCTGCCTGTTAGGGCAGATCTACGTTCCCAGCCCGGCTGCGTGTTTCAGAGTCCATGGCGGAGGACTGGTGGGCAGAGAAGAATGGGACGCAGGCACTGTGACCCCGGGGGCATTTACTAGGGTCAAACATTGTACCATGGAAAGGGATAAAGAATAAAGTCTCCGCGTGATTGCCAGGGTTTTCCTGCAGAATTTCTGCAGGATGAGAATAATGAACGTGACTTGCAGAGCTGTGGTAATAAGTAACCATTAAAAAGCATATTAAAAAACACAGTGTGTCAAATGCCTCTGTGATTCTGCCTCTTCTGGGGTGCTTTCTGCAGCCTGGCTTAATCGGTTTTCCCCTAAATCTTCACTGGCTCCCCCACGGACAAAGTTTCAAGTAGGGATCCCTTACCCTGCAATTTCAAGTACTGCTTAACTTAAGGTTGTCTCAACGTCCCAATGTTAGCTCCCACTGCTCTGCAAAATGATCTTCGTTTTGGTGAGGATGAGACAAGCCAGGCCAGGATATTCTGCGCTTCACCCCAGACCTTGACTACTACCAGCCTACTGCTGCCCAGAGCCTTTCCAGTAACGCCAAGGGTGGATGCACACATATTTTAATGTGTTATATGTATTACATACTGTTTTCTTACAGTAAAGCAAGCTAGAGAAAAGAAAATGTTATTAAGAAAGTCACGAGGGGGACACCTGGGTGGCTCAGTGGGTTAAAGCTTCTGCCTTTGGCTCAGGTCATGATCCCGGAGTCCTGGGATCAAGCCCGGCATCCAGCTCTCTGCTCAGCGGGGAGCCTGCTTCCTCCTCTCTCTCTCTCTGCCTACTTGTGATCTCTGCCAGTCAAATAAATAAATAAAATCTTAAAAAAAAAAGTCACGAGGAAGATAAAATACATTTACAGTACTGTCCTGTATTTACTTCAAAAAAAAAAAAAAAACTGGACTTGTGCAGTTCAAGGCCGTGTTGTTCAAGGACCAGCTATAGTAGGAATCCACTCCCCCTTCTCAGGAGACCCTCCATCCTGCTCTCAGCCAGGGGCATCCTGCCAGTTCAAAGCCTTCATCTTCCATGGTCTTCTTATGCTCCCGCCTTAAATGGAGTTTTCGGACTCTGACCTATTTACTATTTTTCTGCGTCACAAAGTCATTTTGCATCCTGAGTGGTTATGTGATGCCCGCACTCCCTCTTCTTCCTATATGTCCCTGCCCATGCACCTGCAACTCAGAGGACCCTATTAACTTGAATATGCATCTTCTTTTTAAGAAGTATGGAGTCGCTTAGGCTGCAAGGAAATCTAGCTCAGTAAGAATGAAGTCCTTAAAGAAAGCATCTTTATTCTCTTTATGTTGTTCCAAATTTTCCTTCTCTTAGTCTTTGTATCTCTGCTTTGCATTTCCATAAACTTTTTTTTTTTTTTTTAACAAATAAGACCAACGTCTTTTGTGAAAAGTCCATTCAAAATAACTAGGTTGTGCGACTTATTACAAGTTTCCATTATCTCACCATTTAAAAGGTGCAATTCCATGCTAAAAAGCATTGACCTCTGGCAAAGAAATTGAAATAAAATTTCTCTTTATTGACTAAAAAATTGGGCTGTGGGCAAGGGTGCCTTTGACATGTGGTCTTAAATGATAAAAGTGTTATTAAAAAAGAGTTTCAGGTCAGTCTGTACCTACGAAGCAGAATTCAACCAACTCTTAGGTAGCCAATTGTTCTGTGCACAAAACAAAACAAAACCTACAGTGGCTGTCGTGATGACCTTCAACAGACAAAGCCTTGGAAAGGATGTAGGCGTTACGCTGAGATAGTGTGAAAGGAGGCGAGAAATATAGAACAGTTATTTAAAACCAAAAATAAATCAACAACAACAATCCAATTAAGGATGGGTTGTATGATAGGAGAATAATCTTCCTATTGTAATCTCTACCAATCAGGTTCTTACTAGATTACAGTGTTTCATTTGAGGATTCATAACACAAAAGACACGAGTGCTTGAACTTGAATGACCTTTGTTCATTCTTTCCCTGAAATCCTAACACTCTACTAAAAAGGAAAAGAGAATAAGAGGAAAGAAGCCGTAACAAGGAGATTGGAAAACATGAAAGAATGAAAGAAATGGAAGGCATTTGAAGAGAAGACTGATTCAGGTGGCCAACAGATATGTGAAAAGGTGCTCAACATCACTCATCGTCAGGGAAATGCAAATCTAAACCACAATCAGATACCACTTCACACCTGTCAGAATAACTAACATCAAAAACACAAGAAACAGTAAGTGTTGGTGAAGATGTAGGGGTAAAGGAACTCTTGTGCACTATTGATAGGAATGCAAACTGATGCAGCTACTCTGGAAAACAGTCTAGAGGTCCCTCAAAAAATTAAAAATAAGATTACCATATGATCCAGTAATCCTACTACTTGGTATTTACCCAAAGAGTAACGAAAACACTAATGTGAAAAGATACATGCACCCCTATGTTTATTGCAGCATTATTTGCAATGGCCAAATTACAGAAGGAGCCCAAGCGTCCATACACAGGTGAATGGATAAAGAAGACAAGGTACATACATACAATGGAATATTACTCAGCCACAAAAAAGAATGAACTTGTCATTTGCAATAACATGGTGGACCTAGGGTGTATTATGCCAAGTACAATGTCAGTCAGAGAAAGACAAATACTGTACGATTTTATTCATATGTAGAATTTAAGAAACAAAACAAGTGAATAAAGGAATAAAGAGACAAAAAACAGAATCTTAAATATAGAGAACCAACTGATGGTTATCAGAGTAGGCAGGGATGGAGGGATGGAGGAAATAGGTGAAGGGGATTCAGAGTACACTTATCTTGATGAGCACTGAGTAATGTATGGAACTGCTGAATCACTATATTGCATGCCTGAAATTAATATAACATTGTATGCTAACTATACTTGAATTAAAAAAAAAAAATGCTCCAGATCCTTTCAAGAAAAATTTTAATTGAAAGTCTCTCAAATTTTGTTAGATGCTTCTGGGGTCATAACAGCACTACCTCTGCAGAGATGAGAACAACAGTAGACAACATACATGAATATTTGCATGGATACAGCTAGGATAATCTACTAATGTTTCAACAACTTTAATATTTCAGCTGCTTTAAAGTAACAATAACCAGCAACCATCCGAAAGCTAAATTGATATTGTTATTCCTTGGGGTGGAGAACAGAGAAGTGCTTCCCAAAGAAAGAGGGTTGCCCTATAATTGATAGAGACTTTTCTACTTTTTTACTAAAAGGGTTACTATTGCCAGACACTCTGTCGAGTACTTTACATGGATTTTATCATCTCTTTTCACAATACGTACACGTGGTATCGTGGTATCGTATACCATGTACTATTATTAGCTCCATTTTAAAGAAATTAAGTAACGTGACCAAAGTTACATTGTTAAAAACTAAACTGCTGAGCCAGAATTTGAACCTGAGCTGGCTGGAGGCAGAGCCTGAATTCTTAACCTACAAACAGCAGATGAGTATTGCATTTACTATTCCCCAACAATCCCATGAAGTCAATTATTATTATTATCCCTGTCTCACAGGGATGGGACTAAGGCTCAAAGCACGAGATCACAGAAGTGATCAAGCTAGGGTTCAATTCAAATCCAAGTCTAAACCATGCACTAATGGTTCCGTGTGTGTGTGTGTGTGTGTGTGTGTGTGTGTGTGTGTGTGTCTCTTTTTCTCATTTAACAAATATTTTGTAACATCCATCCTGTCCCAGGCACTCTTGTCTTATCATTACAAGGTATAAGAGATATAAAGATGATTAAGACGTCTCTTTCTGCCAAGAAGCTCATATCTAGAAAAAGAGCCTAGAGCTTGCTACTCTGAAGTGTGGTGCCCGGAGCGACTATATGGGCATCACCTAGGAGCTGGCTGGAAATCAGAATCTCAGGCCCCGTCCCAGACCTCCCAAACCAGAATCTGCATTTTCACAAGGTTTCCAGGCATTTTGCGTGCACGTTAAAATGTCAGCAGTGCAGGCCTAGTGGACATTTTGAAAGGTTTTCCTGTTTCAAGTATAGATTTCCATGACTACAACCCCAAAATTAGGGCATGAAGTAAAACAACTGAACTGGAATAAGGGTAGGAGTCCTAATACCCACACGGCTCTACTCTATTTTTAACTAAACTTAAAAAGATGATTCTGAGAGTATCCTAGTGGGGAGTTTCCGGGCAAAGCTATCAGCTACATGCCGGGTAAGCAAAGATCAATATTTGCTTTCAACAGTCCCTCTGGCTTCCTAAAAAGAGACACTGTGATCTAAAAGTTCACTGCTCTGGCAGAGGGCTCCTCCTAGAGTCCCATAATTGAGCCTGCTTCCCTCGCCCCCATGTGAAAAAGCTACAAGAAGAGGGAGAGGTATTTAGGTGTAGCTTCTGCATGAACCATGATGGGGGTCTTTTTTTTGGTCTTTTCCATTTGCCTGTTTTGGCTTCATGTTGTCACATGCTGTTTTTAATTTGAATTGTCCTAGAGCCAGAAAGGAAGCAAGATTCATGAACTGTGTCAGGCAAAGAGCTGCATCACACTGTATTTGCAGGAGCAAAACCTTTGTTGACCACAAAGCAAGTGGTCAACACCCGCCAGCGCTCCCGCTGTCCCCACTTACTGCCTTAGTCACAGTCTGGGAGGAAGTGAGATCACCCAGGCAAGGTGCCCAAGCCACAGGCAAGAATGGGTGCTTCCAGCTATTACAAGCTGTAATCTCTTCAAAAGCCTACCATTCTTAGTTTAGTAAGTACAACTTTTAAAGATCAAGTTCAGATTCTGAACGGAATAGTATAATGACTCATTTTAAGGTCCTTAAAGGTTTGCACTGCTTCAGGAATGAAGCTCTATTATACAACCAAAATGTCCTACTTGTGAAATGGTTAGACTCCCATCCCCTGTTAGGTGGAGGTCAGCAGTGACTGTAGAACAGTCTGGGTGTACAGAGCTTAAGACAGCACTGGTATTTTAATAAAATTGGTAAAGACTCTTTTTTTTCATCCATGTCCCAGGATTATAGTTGGAGGCAGCAGAATAGAACAGACAGACAGGCATTTCTGACAGACCTGTGTGTACCCTTGGGCAAGTCATTTCATTTCTGAGCCTCAGTTTCCTTATTTGTAAAATGCATTTTTAAATTTTCCTTATTTGCATAAGAAAGCTTTGCAAGTCATAAGGAAAAAATGTCAATAAATGTAAAAACACCTGACATTCAAGAAATGGAATTTACTATTGATAATTACTCAGAAAGGGTGCAAGAAGCATATTTTGGATCCGACCATAAGACATATCCCAACACAGTGAATGGATGATAATGAGGAGCTGTCTGGGTGGCACACTTCACCTCTAAGAACATTTAAGGAAGGGAAGAGGGAGGAGAAGAGGCAGGGCTGGAACCTGAGTTCATGAATGATGGCCCCGAGTCCTCTGCTGGACTTCCAACTGCACACCACAGCAGAAAGGAGAGCAGACTTGCAGAAATAATTTCCACAAAGGTATCTGGTTAGCTGACATATGTTTCCCAATTTCCTTCTGACCAGCCCCAAATGTGTACATTGTTGCTGTTCTCCTAAGCGGTGGTATCTACTGCTATCTACTCCACTCTCTTCCCCTGGCCTTTTAGAAGGCTACATGCTTTCCACAAACCACATCACCAAGTCCCAACCGGGAGAACTTCCTGTGAAATGACCCCTATGTCTGGCTACAAAATCCACATGTCAGAGAATGCCCCAGATCACTTAAAAAAAAAAAAAAAAAAGTTATTGGCCCTACTCTTCTAACTAAGAAACACAGGACCCAAGTGTTGCAAGGACCTGCTGAGGTCACAGCTGGGGCCAAGAGCTTCACGGGCACACTTTTCCCACCTGCCTCCCACCTGTCTCCTCCCACTCATGCTATCTTTTCTTTCTGTTTCATGTACTAAGTCTCTACTACAGTTTCTCAAGAGAGCTACTGGGCCCCAACTGTGGTGATTACTATTTAAAATCTGTGTTATAAATGATGATTATAAGGCTGTATTTGTAGTTTTGAAATGGGATCATTGGCAAAGGGGGTGTTGACTGTTGGTGGGTGACAATGTAGGTGAGGGCAGATGATGCCTGCTCATGTACACATTCAGCAGCGAAGTTCCAGCAGTCAGTCCGATTCACAAGCACAGAGCTTTTGAAAAGTTAGGGCTGGTTGGGGTCCATCGAATTTATATATTTTTATTAGACTCGATTGAAAGATTTGAAAGGATGAATAAATTACTTTCCTATTTGCTTCCTCTGCTATTGCAGACCGGGCCCCACAGATGTCACATAAGAAATTCAAATTACGTCTTCAAATGGAGCATAACTTTAGTAATGAATAATTCAGGAGAATAACCGAAAATCAGAATAATATTTGAGAGACATTTCTTTCATGGACTTGAAAGTGTTAGCGCAAAAATACTTACCTATTTATTTGACCATTTTCTACTTCAGTGAAATCATTGGAATCGTTGCTAATGTTATCGTCCTCGGGCACTGTCATGTTCTGCAACTCCGTTAATTCGAGTCCACTTTTGAAATGCATCATGTTTACAAAGTATCCGGAGTCAAAAAAAAAAAAATTCGTCCAAGTTCTGTTCTGAGTGTATTAAAAACGGATAGCAGCAAAAATATAAGCTTGACAGACCTAGAAAAGAACACAACAAAAACTACTTAAAGATGCGACTATCACCACCAATGAAAGATAAACCATTACAAGTAAACGAAGTTAACAGAGTTAACTTCCTGATAACTTGCCCAATTTGCCATCCAATGCATTAAGGCCGTCTTTGTATATCAAGTTATGGAGGCTTATCTCTCTCTTTTTTTTTTTAAATTTTATTTATTTAGAGGAAGTAGGAGAGGGAATGTAGGCTTCCTGCTGGGCAGGGAGCCCGATGTAGGGCTCGATCCCAGGACCCTGGGATCATGACCTGAGCCGAAGGGAGATACTTAACGACTGAGCCACCCAGGCTACCCTGGAAGCTCCTTTCTAAATTTTATGCCTGTCATAAATCTCTCTCCATTTTAACTACAAAAGGAGTCCTGTCCCATCCTCTTCGTGTGCACGTTAACAGGAATACCCCATCAACAGTGGCCAATACAGATGCCTTTAATGGAACAGTACATTTAAAATGAAAGTGATGCCGTTATTTTAATGCACCTGATCCCAGGACACACACAGAGTGGGTACAGACTACACAGACACAAAAGCACCTCAGATTTAGCAAGCCCAGTTTAATAAAAAATGCGGATCCCCAATAAATGGCATCATGCAGGGTCAACGATGCAACCTGGGGGGATCAAGCAGCAAAGGACAAATCTGTGGTTTGAAATTTAGCAAACACTTTATCCATCAACTGCAAAAGATTAAATCAATCTCTTCAGTGAAATCACTCTGCGTCAGGGAATTACGGAATTAAAAACTCATACTCGGGGGATTTAGGTTAATCCACCTAAAACTATATTTCCTCTCCAGAAAGGAAGACTTGCAGAGTTCACAGTCTCTCCCACGTGGATGACAGGGACATACATTTCCATGGTATATAAGGGGGGAAGAGGTTCGGACTCAAAGCATCACAAATTAAGAAACAGGTGGCCACCAAGACGAGCTAGACACAACTTGAAAAGCAGGGCCTGTGTAGGAGGAGGAGCCCCCAAGGGGTCATCTCAGTGAGGGCATAGGGGCCGTGGAATGAGGCAGAACGCCAGTAAGTTTGTTCTTCTTTCACTTCCCCATGGCAAACCCCTTTGAATGGTACTTTGTCTGATCCTGAATTCCATAAGCTGCCTACAGCCTAGTGAAGAGTCCAAACTCTGATGTGGGGGCGCCTGAGTGGCTCAGTGGGTTAAGCCTCTGCCTTCGGCTCAGGTCATGGTCTCAGGGTCCTGGGATCGAGTCCCGTATTGGGCTCTCTGCTCAGTGGGGAGCCTGCTTCCCCCTCTCTCTCTGTCTCTGCCTGCCTCTCTGACTACTTGTGAGCTCTCTCTCTCTCTCTGTCAAATGAATAAATAAAATCTTTAAAAAACAAACAAACAAACAAAAAGAAACTCTGATGTGCCCAGCTAAGCACCCTAGTATATCCCAAGAAGCACTGTGCTCATGGATAGGCCAGACCCATAGGCCATACCTTACAGTGATAATTTTTTAAACTTTCTTCCTCTCTTGGGGTGCCTGGGTGGCTCAGTGGGTTAGAGCCTCTGCCTTCGGCTCGGGTCATGATCCCAGGGTCCTGGGATCCAGCCCCGCATTGGGTTCTCTGCTCAGCAGGGAGCCTGCTTCCTCCTCTCCCTCTGCCTGTTTCTCTGCCTACTTGTGATCTCTGTCTGTCAAATAAATAAATAAAATCTTAAAAAAAAAAACAAAAAACAACTTTCTTCCTCTCTTTCCCACAACCAGGCCATACTGTACTCCTTTTTGTTCATACAGACTCCTATCTAGCACGAAATCTCCCTGCTTCCAGGATCCTTTACAACTTCCAACAGGGAGATTCCGCCAGTGCCGGAGACCTCTGTTCGTGTCCTCCCCCTGTGCTTGTCCTCTGGACTCTGGACTTTCAAATGAGGGGATGGGGAAAACCCTAGAACCCAAGTACGGGTGGGAAATCCTGGAGACAAAGCCAATTACAGCGCATTTGAAGCCTGTGGCCCTAAGTGTGCTAGAGACGACCCCTGCCATCTGGGGCCAGGGTAAATGGACCCTGAAGTGAGGGCCTAGAGCTCCCGACACACCCTCAGAGAGAGGGGGACAACTCTGTCCCCTGCTCATGAAGACATTCTCACTGCCCACTGGGGAAGATGGGAAGAAAGAAAAGAGAAGAGAAGAGAGGAGAGAAAGAGAAAAGAAAAAAGAGAGAGAGAAGGAAAGGGAAAGAAGGAAGAAAGAGGAAGGGAGAGGGGGAGGGGGGAGGAAAGAAGGGAAAGAGAGAGAGAGAGAGAGAGGGAGGACGGACGGAAGCAAGAAAGCAAGCAAGTAAGAAAGGAAGTACTTCCTAATACCTCAGGTTCTGGGAGACTCACCTTCCTACCGGGCAGGCCCTCTCCTGGACAGCAGGAAGCCAGGGCAGAGAGAGACGAGCCTCGCGTCTCCTGGGCAAAGGCACACCTGGTGGCTCAGGGCTGACTGTTCTAGGCAGGAGGCTGGTCAAGGCTAGCAACCCGGCCATCACTAATTGTTCTCAGTGCCTTCCCACAGCAGCAGTGTTTACGACCTGGCTTTACTTGACCCAAGCTGCAGTGTGCTAACACGCACTCTTACATGTTGGCCACCTTAATGAAAGCTGCCCAGATGGGCTCGACTGGGTAATGCCCAGCAGTCTTGCCACACGGGCTCTCTCCCGTACAACTTCCTCGGAGTCTGAAGTGATCCTACAGGGCTGGTGGGATTCAGTGGATCGTGTTTGCGGTTTGGGCTGTGTCCTTTCCTCTCTACAGACGGGTAGGAAATAGGACACGAGACAAAAATTTTCTGAGGAGAGGAAAAGTAGACTAATCATAGATCTGGAATCCACTGTTTGAATTTAAACTTTTGTATCAATATATATGTGTGTGTACAAGTTCTATAGTAATTTAAATAAATGGCAAAAAGGCAAAAGCATAAAAAGAACCAGAGGACATCCTCGCCACTAAAATTATGTCAGTATTAGGCAAATACCAGTACTAAGTTCATCACAAAAAATAAGTGTTTTTTCCTTTGGCTTAAACAGGACATTTTTTTTCACAGTTCAGGAGGCTAGGTGTCCAAGAGCAAGGAGTCAACAAGTTTTGTCTCTTCAGAGGCCTTGTGGATAGCTATGCCTTCTCTCTGTGTCCTCACGTGACTTGCTGCTGTCTCTGTGTTGTCTGTGTCCTAATCTCCTTTTTTAAAAATACATTTTTATTATTATGAGATAACCTATCTGAAATCTAACTCATTCTTGAAAATGAAAGCTGCAAAATGGGTTAAGTTAAAGTTAGACACCTCTTACCAAGACTGAGGCCACACTTAGAAATTCCTCTCTGTACAATTTATCATCTATGTATTAAGGATCGATAATGAAGGATTTCAAAGTTTGAAAAAAGTCAAATTCAAGAATCTGAAGCAGCTTCATAGGAAAGTCACATTAAGACCAGTCCTTGAGAAAGAATTTTTTTTTTCTTATTCTATAACTAATACACACTCACCATAGAATCATTAGAACAGACATTGTAAAAAAGATCCCACCACCCCAAACTGGGCCACTGCTAGACTCTGATGTATTTCCTCTCCTTTTTTCTTCATTATCCTTTCCTTCTTTTTCTTCCCCCATCTCTAGCTCCCTCTTCTCTTTTCTCTCTTTTTTTTAAATATTGGGATTTTAGACTGTTTTTAACCTACTTCATGTAGAATTAGATTATAAGCATTTTGTAGAACAGAAATTTTTTTTTTATTTTTTAAAAAAAAGATTGTATTTATTTATTTATTTGTCAGAGAGAGAGAGAGTGAGAGATCACAAGTAGGCAGAGAGGCAGGCAGAGGCAGAGAGAGAAGCAGGCTCCCTGCTGAGCAGAGAGCCCGATGCGGGACTAGATCCCAGAACCCTGGGATCATGACCTGAGCCGGAGGCAGCAGCTTAACAGACTGAGCCACCCAGGCGTCCCCAAAAATGTTTTGTAAAAACATATTAGTTCCTGAGGCGCCTGGGTGGCTCAGTGGGTTAAAGCCTCTGCCTTCGGCTCAGGTCATGATCCCAAGGTCTTGGGATCGAGCCCCGCGTCGGGCTCTCTGCTCTGCGGGAAGCCTGCTTCCTCCTCTCTCTCTCTCTGCCTGCCTCTCTGCCTACTTGTGATTTTTCTCTGTCGAATTAAAAAAATACACATATATTAGTTCCTTATTAATAAATAATATAAGCTTTGCAGAAAAAATTAGAAAATACATTTTTGCAAATGAAGGGGGGCACAAATTAACAGGAAAAAAAGTTACCTGTTATGTCAGCACACAGAGATGATCACTGTATACATAGATGACCTTCCAGGGCCTTTCTACCCACATAGATACAGTGCCTGGCGCACAGTAGGCACTCAATAAATATCTGTGAAATGAAAAGAGTACAAATAAAAAACAGGTATACATTTACAAAAATGGAAATCATACAGCTTTTAACATACACACATATATATTTCTATATTTTATTTATTTACTTGACAGAAAGACAGCGAGAGAGAGAACACAATCAGGGGAGTGGGAAGCAGGCTTCCCGCTGAGCAGAGAGCCCGACGCAGGGCTCAATCACAGGATCCTGGGATCATGAGCTGAGCTGAAGGCAGACGCCTAACAACTGAGCCACTCAGGTGCCCCAGATATTTTTTCGCTTAAGAAGATACCATCTCCTATCCCGAGTTACGCGGAGATAGTAAACGCGGGTCTACACCATCACTGCAAATGTTTGCTGCTCTGCGAGATGCTGCTCTGTGTAAATTGACACCCAATTTACTTTACTTCTGGACAGTGACCCTGCTTAGCAGACAAGAGACTAACAGGTGGAGATGGGGCCTGAGCTGAGACTCCTCAGTGAAGCAGATCATGGTCAACGGCACTGGCAGGAAGTGCAGGTTGAGTTCAAGAAGCAAAGAATGACACCTTCACTGAAATACAGAGGTGATTATAAGACAATACAATTAATGAAAAGGCCTAACAGGGTCACTTTGTGAAGATCTTGATGTTAGCTCAATCATAATTACACTCTTTCAACATTTATAATGGGTTACAAATTAAAGTTTAATCAGCACAGAACATCTTTGGTCCTTTACCACAATCTGGTGAGGTACTCTTAAGCAAGAATTATCTCAGTATGCTGACTGGTACATTTTACCAAGAGTACCAACATAAAAGACGTAAGTCTCTACTCTTCATGGTGTTATGTATCAGAGAAGAAGATCCACAGAGAACCTTGTCTAGGCTTACATTACTTGTACCCTATTTAAGCAAGAAAGACAAATATCTGCATGATAGAGATCCAACTATATGGCAGAACAAAGAGTAAATCCAGAAAGATTTCAGAAGTATACATGGATATGGATGTACAGAAGTCAGGAGGCAAGCAGGCAGGAAGGAAGGGGGAAAAGGGGGGGCCTGGAGCAACGAGCTAAGGTCTTACAAAGTTAGGACTTGAACTATGTCTAAAACCAGGTGGATTTAGACCAGTGGATTGGGAAGACATAACTTGTACTAGGAATAGCACTGGCCAAATGTACACAGAACAGACTTGCATGACCATTCAGATGAACCTCGCTAGTGCAGAGGGAGCAAGGTACATGTTCTTGAGTAGTGGAAGGTTTACAGCTTTGGTAAATGCTGATTAAAAGACTGCAGGGGGGCATGCTTGGGAATCCAACTCTTGACCTCAGCTCAGGTCTTGATCTCAGGGTCGTGAGTTCAAGCCCCACACTGGGCTCTGCACTGGGCTCCACGCTGGGCGTGGAACCTACTTTAAAATATATATATATATAATAAAATACTATAGAGGGAAAGACAAACCAAAGAATATATTGTCACTTAAGCCACGTCAAAAGTCACTTTTGGGGACAAATACAGTCTCAATTGCTAATATACTTCAGAGTGGATTGGCCTGCTTGGTATTTGTTCCTACTCCTGTTAGTCCAGTTCTGTAATGATGGAAAGTTGAGAGCTACATTTCCCACGATCTTTTGCAGCTGGGGTTCTAGGCATATTGGATCCCACCAATCAGAGAGCAAGGTGGGGGGAGTGGGGCAAGGCTTCCATGTTGCTGGTGCAGTTCTAGCAGGTGCAGCAGATGGTTCTGGAACCAGCAATTGAGGCTCTGGATTCCTGATCATCAGATTTAGGTCCCGTGGTGTGTTTCTGCATCATGCAGCTGAGACAGTGAGAAACTGGCTTCCTGGTTCCCTGGCTTCCAGATGGAGGCACAAGGAGCAGTTCCCCTCCGGACTAGTTTTAAGTGGTGGTACTCCAGTAATTATTCCAAGAGACCCAGCCTAGGACCTGTCCTGCTGTCTCTTCTGACAATTTTATAGACACTTAATTACCTGTATTAAATCCCTTTCACTTAACATACGTAGAAAGATCTCTGCTACATGTAACTAAACCCTAACTGATATTCATAATTTTATTCCCCCCCTTTTAAATTTTTTTTAGGGGAACTTTTTTTTTTTAAGATTTTATTTATTTATCAGAGAGGAGGGGCGGTGGAGAGAGAGCACAGGCAGACAGAATAGCAGGCAGAGGCAGAGGGAGAAGCAGGCTCCCCGCCAAGCAAGGAGCCCGATGTGGAACTCGATCCCAGGACGCCAGGATCATGACCTGAGCCGAAGGCAGCCACTTAACCAACTGAGCCACCCAGGCGTCCCCTAGGGGAACTTTTAAACATACATGCAAGTAGACAGAACTGAATAATGAGCCCCCATGAACCAACTTCAACAATTATCAATTCAGGCCAGTCTTGTTGAAGTTTAACCTCCACCATCACAGAGAATTATTCTAAAGCAGATCCCAGATATCCTCTTATCTGTAAATATTTCAGCACTTATCTCTGAAAAAAATACTTTTATAAAACAACACCTCAGATCACTATCAAACCTAAAAATAAAATAATGCCTTCATATCAATAATATCCAGTCACACACACTTAATTTAAAATTTGTTATAAATTTTTTATTCTGTGAAACTAGTAAGATGAAACCTTTCCTAGCTCAACTAGCTAGGTCAGTAGTTTTGAGAAAGCATTAGGCCTCAGGCCACTGATGATCCTATTCTTCCTGCCATCTCTTCTCATGTCTAAGCCAGTTTGCCCATCTGAGGTCCTTGGATAACATGAATCCAGGAGCTGCTTTTTGTATCTCAAAAGGCCTCAAACAAGCCAAACAAGTTGACTAAAATGTCAGGTATCTTTGCTTTAGGCCAGATTGCGTTAACTTGCTGTGATGATCCTAAATTCTGACCAGCAATTTTGTATTTCTTTGAGTAATAAAAACTGGAAATAAATTAATATATTAAAGTTGTAGTCAACACTCATTAAACAGTACACTTACAATCTGGATATTGCATCACATATAAATTATACTTCAACTAACACAAATCCTAATGTATAGAAACGCAACTGACTTCTGTACATTGATTTTATACCATGCGACTTTGCTAAACTCCTCTATCAGTTTTGTGGCAGGTTTTGGGTGGAATCTTTTGGGTTTTCTACATAAAGCATGTTTTCTGCAAAAAGTGAAAGTTTGACTTCTTTGCCATTTTGGATGCCTTTTATTTCTTTTTGTTGTCTGATTGCTGAGCCCAAGATTTCCAGTACTGTGTAGAACAACAGTGGCGGTAGTGGACATCCCTGCTGTGTTCCTGACCTTAGGGGAAAAGTTCTCAGTACTTCCTCATTAAGGATGATATTCCCTGTGGGGTTTTCACATATAGCTTTTATGATATTGAGGTATGTTCCCTCTATCCCTACACTGCAGAGAGTTTTTAATCAAGAAAGGATGCTGTATTTTGTCAAATGCTTTTTCTGCATCTATTGAGAGGATTGTATAGTTCCTGTACTTTTTTTTAATTAACATGGTATATCACATTGATTGATTTGCAGATGTTGAAGAACCCTTGTGGCCCAGGAATAAATCCCACTTGGTCACGGTGAATGATCCTTTTAATGAACTGCTGGATCCTATTAGCTAGTATCTTGGTGAGAATTTTTGCATCCATGTTCATCAGGGATATTCGTCCGTAGCTCTCCTTTTTGCTGGGGTCTTTGTCTGGTTTTGGGATCAAGATAATGGGTGGCCTCATAAAATGAGTTTGAAAGTTTTCCTTCCATTTCTATTTTTTGAAATAGCTTCAGAAGAAGTATTCATTCTTCTTTAAATGTTTGGTAGAATTCTACTGGGAGGCCATCTTGTCCTCGACTCGTTTGTTGAGAGATTTTTGATTTCTGCTTCAATTTCTTTGCTTGTTATAGGTCTGTTCAGGTTTTCTATTTCATCCTGTTTCAGTTTTGGTAGTTCATACATATCTAGGAATGCATCCATTTCTCCCAGATTGTCTCATTTGTTGGCATAAAATTGCTCATAACATTCTCTTATAATTGCTTGTATTTGTGCAGTGTTGGTTGTGAACTCTCCTCTTTCATTCATGATTTTATTTATGTGGGTTATTTCTCTTTTCTTTTTGATATGTCTGATGAAGGGGTTATTGATCGTATTAATTCTTTCAAAGAACCAGCTCCTAGATTTGTTGACCTGTTCTACTGTGTTTTGTTTTGTTTTAATTTCTGTATCATTGATTTCCACTCTAATCTATATTATTTCTCTTCTCCTTCTGGACTTGGGATTTATTTGCTGTTCTTGTTCCAGCTCCTTTTGGTGAAAGGTTAAGTTGTGTATTTAAGACTTCTTTCTTGAGAAAGCCCTGTATTGCTATATACTACCCTATGACCCAGCAACTCCCACTAGCTATATTTATCCGAAGGATACAAACACAGTGATTTGAAGGGGCACATGCACCCAATGTTTATAGCAGCAATGTCCACAATAGCCAAACTATGGAAAGAGCCCAGATGTCCATCAACAGATGAAGGGATAAAGAAGATGTGGTGTAGATCTACAATGGAATATTACTCGGCCATCAAAAAGAATGAGATCTTGCCATCTGTAACAACATGGATGGAACTAGAAGGTATTATGCTAAGCGAAATAAGTCAGTCAGAGAACAATAAATATCACATGATTTCACTCATATGTGGAATTTAAGAAATGAAACAGATGAACAGGGGGGCAGGAAAAAGAAATAAAATAAGATGAAACGAGAGAGAGACAAACCATAAGAGACTCATAACTCCAGGAAACAAGCTGAGGGTTGCTGGAGGGGACGGTGATGGGGGTTGAGGGAACTGGGTGATGGGCATTAGGAGGGCACTTGAGGTAATGAGCACTGGGTGTTGTATGCAACTGATGAATCACTAAATTCTACCTCTGAAACTAATAATACACTATATGTTAATTAAATTGAATTTAAATAAAAACTTTTTATTATTTTTTTTAAGATTTTATTTATTTATTTGACAGACGAGATCACAAGTAAGCAGAGAGGCAGGCAGAGAGAGAGAGGGGAATGCAGGCTCCCTGCTGAGCAGAGAGCTGGATGCAGGGCTCAATTCCAGGATCCTGGGATTATAATCTGAGGAGTAGGCAGAGGCCTTAACCCGCTGAGCCACTCAGGCGGCCCTAAATAAAAACTTTTTAAAAAGCTTAAAATTGATACTCAAAATCTTTGAAAATGATCTTTGGGAGGTGGGAAATAATAAAAGTGGCCTTTGGTTGTGAAAAGCCTAGGATCCTGTAAGCAATCTCAATGTAAAGACATTTTTCTCTCTTCTTCAAAGACTCTGACTGGCTTAACCAAATGCAAGTCACAACTCTGCTAGCACTTTGTATTACCACTTCCTCTCCACGTGCTTCCCTGCCCTCCGCCAATCACTCTCAGCTCCATATCTGGAAAGTGACTTGTCTGTAATCTTGAAATACCAGCCCCCACCAGCCTTTTACTGCCAACAACCTGAACAACTTGCTCCCGTCTTCATCGCTCCCCTGAAACCATGCTCCGCTGGCAAATTCCAGCCCCACCATTCAGCAGCTGTTGACCCCAGGCAAGTAGGTTAATGTCGCTTTGCCTCAGTTTCTGAATCTGTAAACTGGAGATGAAGAATACCCACCTCAAACAGTCATTATCAAGAATCCATGCTTGACTCCAAGGGCAGCACCTGCAACAGTGCCTCTCAGGCTCCTGGGACGATACTTGCTACAACTGCTACTACTTCCCGTCAAGGCAGGTGGCCCTTTCTCAGTTCTCATTTTCTCCAACTCCTTCTTCAGCAGCAGGGAGCACGGCTTCCTGACCTCCCCCGCTCCCCACCACTTGCTTCTAAGCACTGCCTCTAGGCTAACTTCCTTCTCCCGCCTGGAGGGTAGGGGTTCCTCCTTCTAGCACACACTCCACATTCTTTCCTTTTTAAGGTTTCAAGCCTGGAGTGTCAGGTTCCATCCCACAAAGGCATCTTTCAGACTTTTTCCCCAGTCTTTCTCATTTCATAAAACTGGCATTCCTCTTCATTATGAAATAGGATCTCCCTCATAAATACTACTTGATAAAGATCAAGTCACTTAACATGTCACATGTTTCTTCATCTGTAAAATGAGAAGGCTGGAGGGAGAGAGGATTTCTCAGGTTCCTTCCAGCTCAGAAAAATTTCCACAAATTCTTTTTAGACGCCAGCTGCCCACTGGACTTCTTCACGCGGATGTTTGCCATCACATCAAACTCCACTTGCCTAGTTGAACACATCGCTGACCTCACACATCAGTTTTGCTATTCCTGTTAAAGATAATGTTTGTTCTCCTCATCACTCAGACTTGGGGCCCGGGTATGGCTTTAATGCTGCTGACTATCTAATCAGTCACCATGCCCCATCAACATTCTTCCGTATGTCCCCTCCCTGCCCCTCATCCCTGCCCACCCACAACTGGCTCTCCTCCATGCTACCTGCTGACCCTGCCCTCTCCCCACTACAGGTTGTTCCTGAAAATACATGTCTGGCCCATCCCTCTTCTCTTCTTGCCAATCATAATTTCCCAAAGCCTACAGGATGAAGTCTAACTCTGGAACCTTACAACACAATCTCAGATTACTCGTAACTAGCTCTTTAATTTTCTCTCCAAGGACATTCCTCCTGAACCTTCCATTCCCTCAATCGATCTAGTCTTACACAGTTTTCTGCTTTGTTCACACCATCCCTTTGGCCCTGAACATGCTCCCCCTCCCCCTTCTTGTGAAGCCCACTTCTTTTTTTTTTTTAATTTTTATTTATTTATTTGACAGACAGAGATCGCGCAAGTAGGCAGAGAGGCAGGCAGAGAGAGAGGAGGAAGCAGGCTCCCCGCTGAACAGAGAGCCCGATGTGGGGCTCGATCCCAGGACCCTGGGATCATGACCTGAGCCGAAGGCAGAGGCTTTAACCCACTGAGCCACCCAGGCACCCCGTGAAGTCCATTTCTATTAGAGTACATTTCTCTTAAAGCCCAGCTTGTTTGTTTTCATGCTTTTTTTTTTTTTTTTAAATTTCAAACCAACCTTCCCTGTGATATCTCTCTTCAATGAGCAACCCATGATTGATTATTTACCTGTCATGGATTCTTTAAGCATTTTTGTATAGATTACTCATTGGCTTATACAAGGGTTCTTAAATATGTTGATAGTCTTCATGTGTACTAATCATCCTCCATAATTAGAATTTCAGCTCCTTGAAAACAGGGGTCATAGACCATGTAGCTCCCTAGCACATGGTAGTAGCAAATACGTTAACAATAATAATGACGACTAAATTTAAAAAACAAGCTATGATCATCTGTCTGCAGACAATATATTAATGATCCTCACAAACACTTTCTCAGTAAAACAAAATAGAAATGGGAAGATACAGGAAGTAACATGAATAGCCTCACCTCCTGGTTTTCATGAAGTCTGCCACTTACGTCCTTTTACATTTAATCTGGGCATGTGAGAATTATGCGGAAATACATTTAAAACTGTGAAGTACTATATAAATGGAAGGTATTTATCATGAACATCACAGTCACTATGCTTGGAATGTTTAGGAATTCTTGGCATGATTTCGAAAGGTCCAGAGAAAGTGGAATTAATTAAGGCAGTGGTTCTGTACTGGGGACAATTCTGGCAATGTCTGGAGATATTTCTGACCATCACAAGTGAGGGGATGCTGCAGATTGCTAGGGGAGAGAAGTCAGAGCATGCTGGGAAATGTTATACAATGTACAGGACGGCAGTCCACAACAGTTGTCTGGCTGCAAATGTCAGCAGTGCCAAGGAAAAGAAGCCCCCTGTCAAAGGAAGCTCGCCAGGGAATAAGCGGCTCACTTCCTGGGACAGGAGGAGCCCTGCATCCTATCTTGCTCACAGTCTTCCGACACCTGCATCCATCGCTCCAGAATTCCTCTTCTCTTCCAGTTCCTATGTGGTCTTTTAAATGTCTGTTATCAATGTGGCCAGCCTATGATATCTGGGAATTAACCTATCCATATTCAGATGTTTTGAGACAACTCTGATTCCTCTAAGAAAATACTGATAAACTCCAGAAGTTAACAAAGTCAATCTGTAACTTTGGATATGGGACAAACTGCATATTACATTAAAAAAATAATAATAAATCCCCGTGATGCTTAAATAAATGAGAACAGTGAATGTATTTGAGCAGTGTGGGTACCACAAAACTAAAAATCTTCCTCATTAACTGAAAATTCATAGATTTAAATAACTACGAAAAACACAGCGTTGAAACAACCTGCAACAGTTCAGCCTCTGAGAAAATTCCTTCTTGGCACATGTGTGTTTTTGCTCTAATGATGTTTTTGATCAAGAACTAAAACACTGGATAGGATTGTCTTTGTTTCTAAGGCTTCTCCAAGCTATGACAGGTAGCTCTCAACAAAATATTCAAGAAAGAAGAGAAATAATGAGAATTTTAAAGCATCACAAAGTGGTGCATGTAAAACAAAAAGATCATTTACGGGGCGCCTGGGTGGCTCAGAGGGTTAAGCCGCTGCCTTCGGCTCAGGTCATGATCTCAGGGTTCTGGGATCTAGTCCCACATCGGGCTCTCTACTCAGCAGGGAGCCTGCTTCCCTCTCTCTCTCTGCCTGCCTCTCCATCTACTTGTGATCTCTCTCTGTCAAATAAATACATAAAATCTTAAAAAAAAATCATTTACACAAAAAAAGTACAAATCCACTTTTGCGTGAAAATAGAAAACATCATAAAATACACTATGCCCCAATACCAAATGATGTAATAATCCTTGGACAATTTTTTCTTCCCTCTAGGCCTGTTTTCTCACCTTAAGACAGGAAGTTCTGATTGACCAATGTTCTCTCCAAGAACATTGGAGAGTTTTAAAACCCTCTGAATTTATGATCCTATCAAGTGTTTCTTAATGGATCGCTTTCAGAGATAAGAAATGGGCTTGTGGGCAAATCTTCTGAATAGGTGAACTCGGCTGGAAGTCCTCAGTTCCAGACCGAGACAGAGGAATCACCCAGGGAGTTTAAAACAAAATAACCTAAAACACAGCAGTTTCTGATTTAATTGGTCTAGGGTGGGATCAAGCATGGATAGTTTAAACGCTCTCCAGGGGATTCGAATGTGCTAGTACTAAGGTCTATGGATAGATTGCAAATACAACCACAGCAAGGCAGACTGGGCGTAAGAACCTGGAGAACACGTATCCTACCTATTTCAGTAGGAATAGGACAGATCTTTCGATTTTTTTCAAGAAATGCCAGAAATCAGGGTGCCTGAGTGACTCAGTCAGTCAAGAGCCTGCCTTTTGCTCGAGGTCACGATCCCAACCTCCCCACGGGGCTCCTTGCTCAGCCGGGAGCCTGCTTCTTCCTTTCCTCCCCACTTGTGCTCTCTCTTGCTATCTCTGATGCTATTGCTCTCTCTCAAATACATAAATAAAATCTTAAAAAATAAATAAATGCCAGAAATCCAATTTTTAAGTGAGGATCTGCTATTTAGATATTGACAACTAATTTCAAACAGCTTTAAAGAGAAGTGTAGGTCACACAAAATGTACCCACAGGCTTTATTTGGCTTTCTAGCCACCAGTGTGCAGCCTCAACTAAATGAGTTCCAGCAATCAAAGACAGCTTTTCCTCTGTGGTCTGTCCTGTCTCTCCTACTCAGCCTCTTCCTCCCACACCTGGGTCGGAGCCTATCCCTTTCCTTTTCCTTTCCATTGCCTCTTTCTTTTCCAATCTTCTTCATCACTCCTCAAAGATGGAAACTGAGATCCACACATTAAATCTTCATGTGGCCCCGGCTGTATCACTGGGCAGGACTGTATAGCTGGGAACACTCACATCGTGAATCGTAACCTGAGGCTGTGCATCCATGAAATCAACAATGCGTTGGTTCAGTCAAATCAGGGGAAAAGTCAGTCAAGCTCACAGTTCGGCAGAACTTAGACTTTATATCAAACAACATATGGAGCGCTTCATTTAAATTCTGACTTTGTTTTGTTTGCTTTAAAATCTAAGCCACTGTAATTAGAATCATCCTGGGTGTTTTTTTAAAAAATATTCGCAAGTCTGAGCTCCATTGCAGGCTGACTACATCTGAAGATCTGGAAATGGAGTCTGGGCATTGGTAGCTTTTAAAATACTTCAAGTGAGACGGGGAGGCACCTGGGTGGCTCAGCTGGCTGAGTGTCCAGCTCATGTTTTCAGCTCAGGTCGTGATCTCAAGGATCATAGGATCTAGGCTTAGCAGGGAGCCTGCCTGGATTCTCGCCCTCTGCCCTTCCCCCCACTTGCTTCTGTGCACTCTCATTCTCTCTCTCTCTCTCCCACTAATAAATAAATCCTTAAAAAAAATTTAAAAAAAAATTAAAGACCCCAAGTGGATCTAATGTGAAGGCAGAGTTGAGGATCACTAATCTAAACTCGTGCCGTACACCTGTGGATTAGCAACACATTGAACTCTAAATGATTATCATCTCGAGTGCTTCTTTTAACTTGTGTAAAGGCTTCCTCCGCTCTGTTCTCATTGTGTCTTCACAACTCTGTGTGTGTGTGAGCTCACTGAGCTTGGACACTATTTATTAGCAATGGACAGATGAGAAAACTAGGCATAAAAATGTGAAATGGTTTGCACAAGTGCCCCAGCTAATCATTGGCAAAGACGCACTGGAACTTCACCTGAGGCAGAGTTCCTTGATTGTAAGCCTGGTTCTTGCAAAGGGGCCATCCTGATCACTGAATTATTACTGTTATTGAGTAACCCTAACACACAGATGGCCACTAGAAAACCAATGACTATAATGTGATCAAATTTCAGAAGTGACTGTAACTGTTTTTTAAAAAGACGCGGTTTAGGGTCAGTGGTCCAAGGTGTTTTTTCTGAAGTCTGTGATGTGATTTTGAAAGTGCTTACTTCTGCACACATCCTTCCCCCACACCCACATCACCTTTCATAGTTTCCATTAAGATATTATTTTCAGAAAAGTGTTTTAAGTGATTAAATATGCACAGAATATTGGAGGTAAGGGGAATATTACTGATCAACTTTCCCACCACCTCTGATAGCTGAGATACCTGAAGTCCCTTTTAATTCAAGACATATGGAGTGCTACCATGGTGCCAAGGGCTTGGCACCCATTATCTGAATTAAATCTTCAGGGTAACTCAGTAGGATGGGTACCACTATAACCATCATCATCATTACCTTCATTCCCATTTAACAAATGAAAAAACAAAGGGGGAAAAACAAAGATAGCCACCTGGATGGCTCAGTCAGTTGAGCAGCTGACTCTTGATTTCAGCTCAGGGCATGATCTCAGGGTCCTGAGATCAAGCCCCATGTCAGGTTCCACACTCAGCTGGAAGTCTGCTTGAGGATTCTCTCTTCCTCCCCCTCCACCCCTTCCCTTTGACTCTTTCCCTCCTCTGCCCTTCTCCCAGCGCTGTCTCTAAGTAAATAAATAAACTCTTAAAACAAACAAACAAATAAACAAAACCCCACAAAAAGCAAAAAACAACCCACTAAGGTTTGGAGGTGCTAAACAATTTGCCCAATGTCCCTGGGCTGGTAAGTTGAAACCCAGTATTTACTTTTGGCTCAAAGCCTGTGGCCTCATCTCCTGCCCTCCATCACCTAGAGTGATAAAAGTGCAAAAAGTAAAAGATATATCTTTATGAAAATGCTGAGAGATGATCAGTGAACAGTGATTTGAAAGGGAAGAAAAAAAGGCATTTGGGCTAGGCCTTCCCAAATACACAGGATAACAGTAAGTGTTCTAGTCCAGAATCAATGCCCATGCTGAAGCAGAAAAACCACAGGGAGAGCACGAGGTGAACTGTGAGAAAGATGGAAAGAGATGAGGCGTCGGACTGTGGAGCATCCTCAGTGCCTGACTAAGGAATCGAGACTTTAACTTTAGGCCATGGGAACACCCTGAAGGTTTTTAGAAGCAAAGCCACTAAAAAAAAAAAAAAAAAAAAAAAAAAAAAGTAAGCTGAGTTTTAGAAATCCAGAACCCATGGAAGTGTGGAGACTGAATTAGGGGAGCAGGGCCTGGTACCCAAGGAGAGCAACGAGAAAGCTGTTCCGCCTCAGGAATTCCTGCTTCACTCTTCACCACGTGTTGTGCTGGCCTGAAGCACGGGTTTCTTCAGGGCACCTCCACGTCTCTTTCATGATCCTTTTATCCCAATACATGGCTTGCTTTGCCATGTCTAGGACAGATGACAGGTACCTGAACTTGGGCAGTGAGAATGGAGGTGAGAAGATAGGTTTGAGAGGCATTTGCAAGGGCCTGGTAACTGCTCAGAAGTGGGGAGAGGGTAGGAGGGAAAGGGAAGCAGGGTAAAGAAACCTCTGGCATCTTCGCTTGGGAGAAAGGGGAACAGATAATGGGATATAGAAAGGAAGGGATGGTCCCCAGCCGCATAAAGAAGTGAATGAGACGACTCAGGTCTCAGTTTGAGAGGCATTTATTAAACAGTAACTGTGTGCAGGATATTAGGGGAACAATAATGAGTAAGATTGGTTTTTGCCCACAAGTGTCATCCAGAGGGAGGAAAAATACAAGACTAGAATAGACAGATGCCTGGCCTCTTAGTCTCTGGACAAACGTCACCCTCCCACACAGGCCCTGCTAGACGGTCATCTATTCCAAGTGCCCTCCCCAACACATGATCTTGTTTTATTTCTCCCTTAAGCTAACAAGTACCTGAAATTCATTATATGTGCATTTACGGTCTCTTCCCCCAAGAGAAGGGAAACACGAACTTTATCTAGTCACATTATAAGAAGTCCTCAGTAGGAAATAGTTATTGAATATTGGGGGAGGGAGAGCGCCGTGAATAAACTTCATCAAGGTTTTAAGACCTCAAACCAAACTAGGCAAGTTTCCTAAATACCTAAGCTGATATGCTGAGAATTGAAGTGGCCGGAAAGAGTAAAGCCATTTTGAGGCTGGGGCCAAACAAAATCCAGGATCAGTGCCTCATCTTGACTGTTTCCGCATAGATTTCAGGAGTACCCCCCACCCCCACCCCCACCCCGTGAGACGTTTCAACAATGAGGCCAGCCAGCCACCTAGCTCAGGTTTTATTTCCGTTGTCCTTCTGACGTCAGAAAAAGCACGAGTTGCTGCACAGTTTCTTCTATCAAGGTGACAAATTACAGCCTTGCTGTTCTCTGCAGTCTGCAAACCACAGCCTTATTCTCTCCTCCCCCTTGTATTAAAAAAATTAACTCCACTGCAGAGATGTCAAATCCGTTCACATACACATAAATACCGTTTCTTAGCGCCGGGGTCTTTTTCACTCTTAACTACATAGATCACCATGGTTTCGTCTCAGAAAGTACGTGATCCTGGCGGCAGTAAGGTTTCCACGGGAAGAAACAGTGCTATCAAAACTGGGTCCGCGCCGCAGAGAGAGACACAAAGGGCTCTCAACTGTAGCACCACCTTCTCAAGCCCGAGACCGCCTGAGAGAGGCATCCCGAAATGCGGTGAGGCTGCAACCGCGAAATTCCTTTTGCCGCCATATGCTCTTGTATATCCTCCGATCACAGTTCACCCTAAATCCAGGGGCGGGCGACCTCGCAGGCAAGCAGCGCCCAGGCAGCCCCATAACCTGCGCGGTCCCAGGGGATGCTAAGGAGCCAGACCGTCAGGGACGTGATTATGGGGGTGGGGGGCGTCCCAGGGCGCGCACTGGGGCGAAGGAGCGCTTTCCTCCCGGCCCCGACGCGGCGAGTTCAAAGGCCTTTTGTGGCCACGTTTAGGGACGCGAGCGAAAAGCCGGAGACCGGAGGAGGGAAAGGGAGAGGAGCCGAGGGCAGTCCGCGCCCGGGCCCCGCGCGAGCGGTGGCCTTTTGTTCCCCAGCTCCCGCGGAATCCAGCTCTCAGAACAGCACTTCTCTTTCTCCCCTTCTTCTGTTGGAAAGCACCTCTTCAGGGCGGGAAAGAACAGTGAATCACCGCCAGCTTCCTTTAGTAATCTTCCCCCTGCATCCTCCTACTCTAGGCTGCTGCGAGAGGGGGCAGAGCTCGAGGAAGGGGCTGCTAACGTGCTCCTGTTTACTCGCGCTCGGCGGTTCGGTTCCCTCGCGGCGCCCAGTACCCCAGCCTCAGCCAGCCGCACGCACACCCCCGGGGGCATCACATGCTCTCCTCCGGGCCCTGCGGACGCAGGAAATTCCCCCCAAATGTCCGGATTCGAGCACTCCTCGGGTAGGCAGCAGCGCCCTCGCGTCCGCTGCACTCTCCCTCCAGACCCGCGTGGTCCCCGACCCTAGTATCATTTAACCAGATCGCGTGCCACACTCTACCGCTATGAAAACAGACCCAAAAAGTAAGCCACAGCCCACGCAAAGGTGAAATCAGGGGCCCCTGCGCCCCCTTACGCTGCCGCGTGTGTTCGGAAGAACAGACGATCTGGACTTTTCCCGTATTTAATACAAGCAAAATCCGAAGGCAGCGGGTAGAACCGCGCACTCCTTCCTTCCACGCCCGCGTGGGTGTCTTGGACGTTACCGCCTCCTCTCGCATCCAAAACATGCCTTTCCTCCCTGCCGCCGCTCCCTTGGCTCCCCCTGGAAAAGCAAAATCGCCTTACCTTGGGCAATAAAGGGAAAAGTGGCAAAAGGGGACCAGGTGTCCGCCCTTCCGGGATTCCCCCGGCCGTGTGATGTCCTTTGTGTCAAGGTCTGGCTGCCGCGGCGGGGAAAAGGTGGCCTCCGTCAGCGAGGGCTGGGCGGGGAGGGTTCACACGCGGCGGCGGATTTCCGAGGAAGGTGAAGGGCGGAGGTTCCCAGCGACCTTCAGGCAGAGCGGCGTGGCCGCCCCAGCCCGCGCTCTCTGGCTCTCCTCCTCCTTTCGGGGCCGATTGCATCAGAATCTCCCCCCACCGCCAACCCCCACCCACACTCTGCTCGCCAGCCTCGCACTTACATCCACACGCTCTGGCACGGAGGGTCTCGAATCGCAGTCATTCTCCTACTGGGGGGCGCGTCGCCTTTGCACATCCATGGCTCGTGATGGTTTAAAGGGGAAAGTCAGGCCATTCCTCCGCGTCCCGCGTTCCGCCGCCTCCCCTCCCGCGCGCCCGCTCTTTAACCAAGGCTGCTTGTCACTGAGCGGTGCCCGTCACATGGTGTCTCTGCTGGCGGCCGCGCCTCGCGACTTTCCTCTTGCCGCTTAGAGGATGCAGCGACCGCGGCTGGCGGAGATTGAGCATCGGGGAAGGGGCGAGGGAGGGGTTGCGGGGCGTGAGTGTGCTGGGCGCACTGACGATGGCACCGGGAGCAGAGGCGGCGCGCAGCCTGGACACCTGCCCCACGCCCTCCTGGGGACCCGGCAGCGGGCCCAGAATCCGGCTGCGGTGGGGGCTGGAGACCCGGAGCCGTTGGGGATGGAAGTGGGAGCGACGAAGAGGGCGCCCGCGGAGGAGAGGAGGGCTGGCGACGGGGCCCCATCTCGGGGTACGCCAGAGCGCGGAGGGAGCCAGGGGAGTTGCATTGTGGGAAGGTCGCAGCGGGAGGATGGCCGCGGGAGTGGCTGGTCCGCGCAGCCCAGCGAACAGCTGGCGGTGTCTGGAGCTGCGGGCCGCGCTGCAGCGGTGTGTTGGCTCCGGGCACCGCGCCGAGAAGGCCCGGGTTGGTGGGGGAACCGACGGGGGCGCTGTGCAGTGGCTGGGGGAACGGGGCGCACGAGCACCTTTGAAAACCCTTTGTCCCTACCCCGCAGTGGGAGGTGCCTCCCCTCTTCCGGATCCAGCACCCGCAGACCTCGCCAGCCTTCCCCGAGATCGGTGCTGTGGCGCTCTGTTTGGGGGACTGGGTGTGACGCGACCTTATAGATGTGCCGAGGTCGGAGCGCGCACCTGCCTAGGCGCGTAGGGGCGCTCCAGATCCGGGGGGAGTGGGGTGCGAGGGAACAGGATGCAGGGGACTGGGCAACTGGGCCCGTTTTCCTTTCTTTTGCTTACTCTTTGTTTCGGGCATAGACCCTTTTAACTGGGCGCTTCCTTGCAGGGGAGTTGTGTTTCCTTAAAATGGCGTCAGGAAATCCCACCTGCGTCTCAGTCAATTAGGCTGTCATTATAGAGCGAATTTGCGGGGTGGAAACTCGAGCTCTTTATTGACAGGAATCATTCAGTCTCCGTGTTCCATCAAAACAGGAAAGGGAAGATGAATCATAATTCAAAAATTAATCTACCTGGAGCTTTTCAAGCGGGCAGACTGAATGGAATAGCCATCGCTTTTTTGTTTTTTGTTTTTTAACCACTCCTGGAAAAGTGAGAGGACAACCAAATTTCAAATCCCTGATAATTAAAATCCCTTATCCCTTCAAATGGCCATAAGTGGTTTCCATTAGTTCAGCATTAGCTTCCTGGGAACACTATTTAGAAGGCATGTTCTTGAATAAACTTGAGAAATCGAAAATTCTGTACAAAACAGAAAGGGACGAAATGATGGTAGCTTACCTCGGACAGACCTGCATTCAAATTCTGTCTCTGACACTGTTGCCCTACGTGCTTCACTTTTGTCCCTGTTCTGTTTTCCCCACTGGTAAAACAGAGGGTTAATTGTACCCACATCATGGGAATATTCTACACATCTTCAAAATGTTGGCTGTTCCCCCCTTCTTTCCTACAAGAAGCTAATTTAGTAAGGAGCTTATTAATTTTAAGTAGTGTGCACCTTGCCTGACACAATAATTCTGATAAATAAGAAAAGCAGCCTGAGGGAAGCCTGGGTGGCTTAGTTGCTTAAGCGTATGCCTTTGGCTCAGGTCATGATCCTAAGGTCCCGGAATTGTGTCCCACATCCTCCAGCTCCTTGCTCAGCGGGGATCCTGCTTCTCCCTCTGCCTGCTGCTCCCCCTGCTTGTGCTCTCTCTCTCTCTCTGTATCTCTCTGTCAAATGAATAAATAAAATCTTCAAAAAAGGCGGGGGGGGGGGATCTAAACAGGCAAGGTAGGTAAATTGAGTGTAGTTCCAAAAGCTGTTGAAATCTTTACCTTTTTAGGCAGAATGTATCCTCACCAATATTTGTTCAGAGAGATCTGATCTCAAGCTTATCCCTTGATTAAATTATTTGCTAGTTTCTATGCACCCCAAAGATTGCAGTTACCTAGCAGTCTTGAATTGTTTGAATTGGATTCAAGAGCAGTGACTTGAACTTCTGCTCCTTGCCAGCTACTCTGCTAGGCACTTTACACATAAATATTGTCTCATTTAATCCCTCCAACTGCTCAGTTGTGTATTATCCTCTCTGTGTAAACAAGAAAGCACATTCCAAGAGGCTGAATTGGCCCAGTTCATTTAAGACAGAAGGCCGTGAAGGGTGAAGCCAGGAAGTGATTCCTGTTCAGGTCTTAACTGAAAGTCTGTGCTCGAGTCTTAACCATGATGGCACATCCTCTTGCCACTAGACACACTTGGTCTTCGAGCTGAAAAGGATCTTCAGCCCTCGTCTGGGTTTTAGTTGACAACCTGGAAGGAGACTGTAAGCAGCAACATGGTGAATGAAAGGAAGGGCTGCTGCTGTGTGGAGAACAGGGTAGGGGCGGGGGGCGGCAGGAGGGAAGAGGTAGTGTTCAGGACAGAGCCTGCTCACGGCAGCGGCAGCGTGTGGTTTTCTTCAGGACTGCTTGTAGGTGAAACTTCCTTTCAAGTAGCTCAGCCCTTAAACCCAATTGCTGTGGTCACGAATGGAGGCAAAGGGCGGTGTGCTGACAACTCCCTCATTCAACTGTGTGCTTGCTGAGACACAAGCAGCAGGACAAGCACTTCACAGATGGTTTCTTATTTAATCCTCACGACATTCCTAAGAGGGGCAGACCAACCATCCTAATCCCCGATTCAGACACTGAGGAAATTATCCCAAGTTCACACAGGTCTGACTGGCTGGTCTAGCTCTAGAATCCCCAGCAAACTCCAAAGCTGATTCTTAGACTCTGGCCCTGATATGTTCCTCCATGTGGGAACAACCCTCTTTGGAGGACCAGGGGGTAGGACTGGTCCCAGGCCACTCTGCCTTCAGGTAGAAACCACTGCCCTGTTTCCAGAGAGTCCCAGGAGTCCGTTTGCTCTATACTGGGTTTGTGAGCTCCAAGGGCATTGTTGATAGTATCTAATATTCCCATAATGGAAGGTAGTCTGTACACATTCACAGGTTGTACTGTGGGCTGCCCTTTGAAACCGAGAAAATAGAATTTCTGTGTCTGCTCTGAAGGTGCTACTAGAGAAGGAATTCGTACTGTGAAAGGAGAACTGATTCACCTGGGGTCACCTGGGATTTTTTCTGGTAGCCTCACGGGGCCCCAAGGAGGGCTGGCTTTGTGGAGAAAGAGCCCCAAAGAGGATTCAGCATGAACTTAAGTCACATCTGCTCTTAATCCAGCTTCATCCTGCCCTCATCTTGGTGGCACTCAGTCCCCGTGTGTGCTGCCCAGGGGGACAGCTTGTAAGGGTCCCCACGAGCTGCGCACTTAACAGAGACAACCATGCTTTCCTCTGTGGGGTTTCAAAACTTTCCAGAGACATCTGGCCCCGCTACTAGCAGACTTCTTGTGGATGAATTGTGAGTCATAGGATAAATACTCTCTTCTGAATATGTAGTTTTTCCTTTTAATCTGTAAAGGACTGTTTTGGGATAGTCTGAATTTTAACAACGATGAAAAATAGGAAAGTCAACTGGTGAGGCTAATCCAGAATAAGCGTCCTGTGCATTTTCTCCTTGTAACAGAAGCAGTATAGCCATCTGTGAACAAAACCTACCTTGTCAGAAGATAAGCTATTTATTCTGAAATCAGGTTTTTTATTCCTATTTGTAGGATCTACTCTAAAATAACAGATGGTCTTTAAAATGACTGGTTTTTCTTTTGACTCACGTGATCACATTTCTTTGCCTGATGAACCCTTTTTACCATTCTTGTTCTTTGAATAAGCTTATCCAGAGGTGACAGTATTTTGGCGCCAGGAGTTAAACAGTCACAGCAAAAAGTAATTTGCAGCTAAAAGAGTTCCCAGTCCTCTTGGCCATCTTTCTGCAGATACACAGCACTGTATGAACTCACCCTTCTCAGTAGCACTGGGACAGACAGAGCCTACTGTCACTTCTTCCAGCACGGAAATAAACATTGTACCTCATGGGACTTGTTTTTATTTCTTAGGATTTTATTTATTTATTTGACAGAGAGAGAGAAAGAGAGGAAAAACAAGCAGGAGTAGTGGAAGGGGGCAAAGCAGGGAGTCCGAAGCAGGGCTGGATCCCAGGGTCCTGGGATCCTGACCTGAGCCGAAGGCAGACGCTTAATGACTAAGCCACCCAGACACCCCAACCTCATTAGATTTGTAATTGATGGGTTCTGGCAGGAAGTCAGCAATCCCCACTGACTCTAAACTGAATTTTAAGTAAAATCTCGAAGTGGCCTCTTTAACAGTGTCTATGGTCTCTGATTTCGGCCCAGGTCAGCTTTGTAGGGTTATTTATTTATTTATTTTTATCTCTTAGGGGAGCAGGGAATAAGGTTCATGAAGTATTGTGACTGTGTGACAAGATAAAGACCCAGGGCTGATGATCAGTCCTGATGGTTTGGTGTCTAATTTACATGACATTTATGCATCATCGTACATGTCAACTGTGAGTGTATCTCCCTAGCTTGTTGCCACAGGGGGTAATGATACCTATCTGATGGGCAAATGAGTCGGTATCTACAGAGGACAGTTAGAGTACTAACTGTTAGAGTACTAACTGGCTGAGTATCTCTACCACAGTTAGAGGCACAAAGTACTTCACTGTCCTCACCTCATACTGAATATCAAGGCCACAGCTCTACTCCCATTTCTGCCTCTCTGGGAATGGGGAGAGAGATGGTATTAGAGAGCCATTTCAGCTCTCAACCTTATCTTTAAGGAGAGAAAGGGAAGTTTAGGATCTACCTAATAAAGTATTAATTAAAAAGTGGAAGTGTTCCAAAGCAATATAGCATCTGTACTCACTAATGGTACCAGCGTAAACTGGTACGACTTTTTGTAAGGAAGCAAATTAGATGACTGAGTGCAGGCTCTGGGCCACATTGAGTTCTAATTCCAATGCCACGGTTTACCAGCTCTGTAACCTTGGGCAAGTTACTTAATGCCTCTGTGCCTCAGTGTCCTCATCTTTAAAACAAAAATGGACAATAATACCTATCTCATAAAGTTATGTGTAATTTGTATGTTAAAAAACACTTAAAATAGTTCACAACATATCTTAAGTATTCAACAAATAATGAAAATTATTACTGGAAAACAGTTTGGTGCTAAGTAGAAGGAACTCAGATATCATTGGTGTCACTTCTGAGAATCAGTACCCTAAGAATAATACACAAAGATGTCACATGGATGCAGGCTTTGGAATCAGGCAAGTAAAGGTCAAAAGCATGTTTCCAAGTATTCATTTTTTCCCCCAAGTACTCATTTAAAGAAAGGGTGACAATTCATAAATAACAATTCATAAATAACAGATTGAAATAAATTGTTCCAGTGGCCAGGCTGAACTATAAACTGTCCCTCAGCCCCTAGAGATACTTAGGAAACAGGATACAGGGCTAACTGTTCTTTTTTCCTGATCCAATGTGTTTCTTCTTTCTTTATCAGTTTGGGTGTCCAAAGGCAATGGAGCCAGAGAGAGGATCTGCATCCAAGAGAGAGGAAGGTGATAGGGAAGAGAGAGAGGAAGGTGATAGGGAAGTGGTTGAAAGGCATCAGGGAAAGATAAGAAAGACAAGAAGATGAGAAATTGAATGACAAGATCAGAAGGCAGGAAGATCTGAAAACTGTTGGAAATGCGTGGCCTGAGCAGTCGGGACCGGAAGAGAGCTGGGTCATCTCAAGGTGTTGGAGGCTCTCCAGGTGCTATTGGATGCTAACAATCTTACTTGGGGGAAATGCAGTTTTTGCCTTTGCCGATGAAAAGATAGCTTTGAAAAGGAGAGACTGATTTTTGTTTTTATTTTATGTTATTTTATTCTTTACTGCTGACAGTCCTTAGGGGGAAGTGTCCTGTTCATGACTTGAGTAGAGTAACATGCTTTACTAAAATAAGTTTCTATTCTAAATGATTGTTCTTAAAATAGGAAATACCCCGAAATATCCCTTTTGAAGAACTCTTTATTCAGTTTAATTTTAGGCATATGAAACTACTTCATTATCACAAAGGGGGTAATTTTAACAAGAGATGTAAAACTGATAGTCTTCTGTTGTATGTATTTATAGTTATTTATACACACATATATTTATACACACATATAGTTATTTATACACACTCAAATAAAATGCTCAAAGTTTTTCTTTCAAATGTAACACGTCCAAGATTGAACTCATCATTTCTTTCTCCAACCCAAAGAGTCCTCTTCTCCTGTAGACTCCATCTTGGGAAACACCACCACCCGGGGCACAACCACTCGAGCTAGGAAAAGGGGAGTATCTTGGCTATGTCCTTTACTTTTCACATCAAATTAATTAATTCCTCAAATGAACATTTACTAAGTGCCAGACAAATGCTGGTCTTTCATGGAGCTTGGAGTTAGAGTGGGAGGCCAATATTCCTCAGGTGATCTTGGCAGTAGTTGTGAAAATTACAGATGGAAAGGAGTGCTCAGAGGAAAAGAATACAGAGCGTGATTCTGTGAGAGTCATAGAAGAGCATGAACTGGCCTGGGAGTCAGGAAGTTTCCCTTGAGGACAGGGGCCTTGTTTGGATTCCCTCCTCTTTATTCTAATAGGTTTTAATAGGGAGGAGGTAATGGACATGGTCCAGTGTGCATTTTCAAAGGAATAATCGCCCGTCCCATTGCTCAGCTGCCTAAATACTTCAAGCATCTGTTCCTTTTTCTCCGTTCTCATGGCTATCGCTAGTGTAAGCTTCCATCAACTCTCTCCTGGCCAAGTTCTCTCCAAAGGACGTTGATTACGTACTTCATCATATAAGTACATATATGTACATGTACATATTTCTCAATAACATATATGAATTACTGTCCTATTTATTACAGACATTAAAAACATTTCCCCAGATTTTTAATAATTAAATTGGATTTTACATTTTATATTGCTTAAGAATATTTTATTCTATTACTGAAATATATTCCTTGTTGCTATTAAAGTGTTAGCATTTCAATGAGGTAAAGTTGATTCAGTATACTTTATTTTTTAAATTGTGCTTAATGTTCTGTGATACAGCAATTCACAAGTCTGTTTCCAGACTTGATTTATTTTGACGCTGAATTTAATGGCTGTCATAGCTGGCAAAGAAACCTCAAAGACATATGTGGACCCAATGGAGGAGTGACTGTTAGCTTCACTTACACATCCAGCCATTCATTTCTTAATCCCATCCACTAATTTACAAAGATTTATTTTATTCCCTGTTCATCTACAAATGTGCACTTAGATGAGGGTTGTCATTGATGACTATGGAAGAGAGCCCATAAACCTTACTTGATAATTCTGCGAGTGTTTCCATGGACTTCTTACTCACTCTGACGAGATGGGTACCACTTTACCTTGCAATGTAGACTCCCTCAGCTCTACTTTTCCTTATTCCCTTGTGCTTGTATTATTTTTTTAAATCTGAAGTTTCTTTAGATGAGTCTTTTTTTTTTTTTTTTAAGATTTTATTTATTTATTTGACAGAGATCACAGTAGGCAGAGAGGCAGGCGGGGGTGGGGGGTGGGGAGCAGGCTCCCTGCTGAGCAGAGAGCCCAATGCAGGGCTCAATCCCAGGACGATGGGATCATGACCTGAGACAAAGGCAGAGGCTTTAGCCCACTGAGCCACCCAGGCGCCCCGAGTCTTTTTTTTTTTTTTTTTTTTTTAAGATTTTATTTATTTATTTGAGAGAGAGACAGTGAGAGAGAACATGAGCGAGGAGAAGGTCAGAGAGAGAAGCAGACTCCCCGTGGAGCTGGGAGACGGATGCGGGACTCGATCCCGGGACTCCGGGATCATGACCTGAGCCGAAGGCAGTCGTCCAACCAACTGAGCCACCCAGGCATCCCTACATGAGTCTTTTAAATCTACTTGTCCGTTTTTAGAAGACAAGTTAAAAGAAAATAGTATTGGGACGCCTGGGTGGCTCAGTTGGTTAAGCAGCTGCCTTCAGCTCAGGTCATGATCCCAGCGTCCTGGGATCGAGTCCCATATCGGGCTCCTTGCTCTGCAGGGAGCCTGCTTCTCCCTCTGACTCTGCCTTCCACTCTGTCTGCCTGTGCTTGCTCTCACTCTCTCTCTCTCACAAATAAATAAATAAAATCTTTAAAAAAAAAAAAAAAAGAAAATAGTATTTTGTAAATTTAATCAGTTAAGCACGCAGAAAAGCAATGCATCACAATATGCCCAAAGGGGACAAATTAACAAAGGTGCCATTGTCACCTCCCTGGGCTCCTTCCTCAAGACACCCTCAGTGCTGCAAGTGACAGGGGGCCATCTAAGATGTGGGCTGAGGAAGGGTCATTGAAGATCTATGTATTCATCTGAAGAGCAGTTCCGGTATTTTCTCCCTGAGGCCCATTTCTCATTCCATGTCAGCCTTTCCTGAGAGGCTAGTAACAGCTCACTCGACCTGCTCTTAGCCACCTAATCTCCCACTGCAGTTTAGAACTCACTTGCCACTTCTGAAATCCAAACTAGCTTATATGCTTCCCTGCATTGAAATAATGTATTCAAAGACTGCATTCCCATTAGTGTACGAGCTTCATAAAAGCAGATGACATGTTTTCACCTGTTTCCAAGTACCTCAGACATAATAGAAGCTCAACCCATATTTGTCCAATGAATGAATGTATGAGTGAGTAAATAGAATATAGTTATGTAGCTTGAATGCTTTCCTATTTAATTTAAATGTCAGGTCCTTAAAAGGACAAGGAATCTAACAAAAACCTAAAATATGTATTGAATGTGCATTTAGCTAAGTTTTGAAAGTTTAGGAGCCTGTATATATGTATCAAATGAGTAGCAAATGAATAGCAATTTTTGGAATCTCGTGAATAAATTACAATTTTAAAACACCAGGCGTAAGTGTCTATGGAGCATCATTCTTAAAAGGAAAAAAAGAAACCACAGCCTATGTTTAAAAGTAATATATTTAGCTTAACAGTTTCCTAGCTTATGGGGATTATCTGGAAAATTCAGAACCCCAACCACTTCCCTGACAATAAGTATAGTTTTTACTTTCAGAATAGTCTGGATAAGGGCCAGTGTTCTCCACAGCACATTCCCTGTATGAAATTAACATTTGTAAGTGGAGTCGAATTGAATTTTGTGCTTAAAAAAAGTTACGATTTGTTCTATTGTTCCTCCTTGCTCTTCGTATAAAAATGAGAATTTAGACATAATCCTATAGTTAAGATATGAGCCATTTATTTAGCAATATCAGTTTAACAATGAATATGATAGTTCTTTGTCTCTATTCAAATTGTTATTGTTAATTCAGTGATTTCAGTTTTGAAAAGGAACAGAATTATAGAAAAAGTGTCATACTGCTTGGCGTTCGTATATTCATTCATTCATTCATTCATTCTTGTCTTCAACAAATGTGTTTGAAGTTAATTCCTTTGAAAGGCAGCATTCTTTATCTGATTCTCTAATCTCTTTCGGAAATTTGCTCCTGCATTTATTTCCTTAGTACTGCATTTTCATTCCCTCCCCTACTGACAATAAAGTATTCGAAACTCTTATTAAAAAAGAGCAAATCATTAAAAAAGGTAGAAAGGAAGGAAGCAGGGAGGAAACAGGCGAGGAAAGGAGGAGCAGGAAAAAGGAAGGGAGGAAATTCCCTCGATTTTACATCTTTCTCTAGACACAGCTCTTCTCTTGCTTCTATTTAAGAACAAGCTTCCCCAAAGAATAGTTAACAATATGTTTCCAATTTTTCACCTCTCCTTCATTCTCTAAATGCACACACATATGCAAACACAAAATTGCACAGTGAATTTAGTCTCACTGCAGAAAAGTTGGAAAATGCAGCAAAATCTAAGGAAAGCCAAACTCATCCATAAGTTTATAGACTATTAGATAAGCCCTACTGGCATTTAGTTCATTTCGTATATGTGCCCATCTTTTTTACATTCAGAATCATGTCCAGTTTTGCATTTTCATGCAACATTAAATTATGATCATTTTATTGTATTATTAACAATTCTCCAAAAACAAATTTTAATGACTACAAAATATCCCATCATATCGTTTTGTATTCTCATTAACTTCAGATTTTCATTTTATTATATAGATATATAATATTTTTCCCCATGACTGATTATTTCTGTAAGTAAACTTCTAGAAACAGAATCTAAGTGTTTAAATGTAGCACTATTTTAAAATACTTGGTTCAAATTTAAGATCACGTTCTAGAAAGAGAGTATGCACTAAAACATTCATAGTATGTGACAGTGCTGCTGACATTGCATCTTTAGCAGTCTTGACTATTATAATTTTGCTCATTTTTATTAATTTAATAAGTGAAAAAGAATTTTTGGATTTAATTTGCATTTCCTTTGTTACTGATTTTATTGAACTTTTAAAATGTGCTTATTAGACTTTTTATTTGTTCTATGAATTATATATCGTATGCTTTACTCATTGTTCTAATATTTTAGTGTTTTTTAATCCATTTGTGCAAATGTTTTATATTTTAAAAGTCATAATTGTAGCTAATTATACATTTTTTCAACTTTTTGTTTGCTTAAACAAATTTAAAATTTGTATGTCAATGAACTGTTGGATTTTTTTTTTTTTAAGATTTTATTTATTTATTTGACAGAGAGAAATCACAAGTAGTCGGAGAGGCAGGCAGAGAGAGAGAGGGAAGCAGGCTCCCTGCTGAGCAGAGAGCCCAATGCGGGACTCGATCCCAGGACCCTGAGATCATGACCTGAGCCGAAGGCAGCGGCTTTAACCCACTGAGCCACCCAGGTGTCCCGGATTTTTTTTCTTACATCTATGAGTTTTATCTTGTGCACTGGAATTTGGCCTTACTTCTTATGACTTCGGTTTTTCCCATTTAATTCTTTCATCCACCTAGGAGTCAGAGTTAAGAATCTAAATTGATTTGTTCCAAATCACTAACCAGTTATTCCAGCACCAGCTGTGAAAATTCCTTCTCTTTACCCTCAGCTGTGGTGCCTCCTTTATCAGATGTTATTACATTTTAAAATGTATGTGTGATAAGGTTTTACTCCTGATCTATTCTGTCTGCTGGTCTGCTCGTTCTATCATCTATACTTACTTAGTAGACCTTTGCTGTGTACTTTAGTACCAACTCGGGCACAAGCCTTTTCATATTTTTCTTAGCTATTCTTAACTGTTTATTATTCCATGTGAATTTTAGGATCATTACTGAGTCAATAAGACAAAAATCCTAGATTTGGACTTTGATTATGCCCATAAGTCAATGTAAACATACACAGAAAACATTTATAATAAAAACACATAAAAATCTAAGAGTTCCCTTTAAAAAAAAATGTGTAGACTCTCCTCCTGTAATTTTGAACCTATAAGAGTCCCCAGTTGGCTCCGTTGGTAGAGCATGCAGTTTTTGATCTTGGGATCATATGTTCAAACTCCTGTGTTAGATATAGAGATTTAAAAAATAAAAGAAAGGTACTTAAGGAAGTAAAGTATAAAATTTTACTAATATATAAATGAAGTATTGAATATGTCAGGAATATACCATACAGTCAGAAGGTAATAATTTTTCCCAATTTATAGAAAATTAATTTTGCTTATTTTTATTATTTTTTAAAGATTTTATTTTTAAACAATCTCTACATCCAGCATGGGGCTTGAACTCACAATCTTTCTTTTTTTTTTTAAGATTTTATTTTATTTGACAGAGATCACAAGTAGGCAGAGAGGCAGGCAGAGAGAGAGGAGGAAGCAGGCTCCCCATGGAGCAGAGAGCCCGATGTGGGGCTCGATCCCCCGACCCTGGGATCATGACCTGAGTGGAAGGCAGAGGCTTTAACCCACTGAGCACCCAGGCACCCCTTGAACTCACAATCTTGAGATCAAGAGTTGCGTGCTTTACCGACTAAGCCATACAGTCGCCTTCATAAATCCTTCTTTATTTATTATTATTACTATTATTTGAGAGAGGGCTAGCAAGAGAGAGAGAAGAGAGAAGGCGAGCAGGGAGAAAGAGGGGCAGAGGGAGAGAGAGAATCCTAAGCAGGCTCCACATTTAGCGAGGCTCTATCTCACCACCCATGAGATCATGACCTGAGCCAAAATCAACAATCAGAGGCTTAACCTACTGAGCTACTCAGGCACCCCGACCCATAATACCTTTCTTAAAAAAATAAAAGGAGGGGCGTGTGGGTGGCTCTGTGTATTAAGCATCAGACTCCTGGTTTCCCCTGAGGTCATGACCTCAGGCATCCTGAGCTGGAGCCCCTTCTCCACGACCACTGCCCCCTCCGCTCAGCGGGGAGTCAGCTTGAAGCTAATTTCCCTCTGTGCTTCCACACCCTTCCCAATAAACAAATAAATCTTGGGGAAAAAAATAAGGCACCCTTTTTAAAGTAAAATACATTTCTATATCAGGAAAGCATATATAACCTTATGTGTTTTAGTGTTTTCGGGTTTGGTTTTGGTTTTGTTTTGGCTACAAAAAGCGTTCTTGTTTCCCCTCGGTCCGCCGCTGGGAGAGAGCTCCCGGGGGTCTCCGAAGCTGCCCCGTGGCCCACCGCACAGGCTCCGGCACCAGCCCGAGGGCCCTCCGAGGCCGCCGGGCTCCCAGGCGCGCCCGCGGGTGAGCCTCCGGGAGAGCCCGGCGCCCAGCCCGCCCGTGTGGGTCGAGCCTGCGGAGGGGAGTCGGGCGCTCGCGTCCCCGGGCCGAGGGGCGCGTGGGGGCCCGGCCGCGGTTCGGCGGGGAGCGAGGAGCCGGGCGCCTGCGCGGGGAGCGGCCGCGGGGGCTCCGGGCTGCATCTTCGGGAGCCGCGGGCGCCCCGGGGCTTCTCCGGGGCCGTGCGGGGGGGGGATGCGGGGCCCGGCGGCCGGAGCCTGGGCCTCGCGGTGCCGAGAGAGGCGGGGAGGCCGGCGGCGTGCGAGGCCGCGGAGCGCGGGCAGCGGGCGGTGGACGAGCCTCGGGCGCGGGGACCGGGCCTGGCGCGGCCGGGAGCCCGGCGCAGGCTGGGGTGCTGGCGGGTCCCGGGGGCGGAGGGCGGTCGAGAAGAGGGTGGCGAAGTCTGTGTGTGGAAGAGAGGTTGGAGGGTGGTCGGAGGCTGGAAGAAGGGGCGCCCCTGGGTGTGCTCCTTCCCCACACTGGGGCGCACCGATCTGGGGACCGCCAGGGGCACCGCTTTTGAATTTGCTTAAGTTTTAACCACCCACAGTGTATTTGTTGACATTCTTACTCTGTGGATTAAAATGAAAGACATCACTTGTGTTTGCTATATCAAGTAACAGAGACTCTTGGTCCGAGTTACCAAAAAATGTTTAATAATCAACCAATTGGGTAACTGTTGAAGTTTTGGGTTCCCTGGGGAGAGTGGAAGACTAAGATGAATGTGCGAGAAGGTTATCCCCTTGGGATCTACACTTGAGGAAGGGAAGGAAGCAGCACAGGGAACAGAGAAGTTGGTTGGTTTATGGGACAGTCGCAGCCAGAGCCGCAGACCACGCCTCAGGGAGCTCTGAGGCTGAGGTGGCCCTTCGGGTTTGTCTTGGGTTAGGGTGAGGGGCTGGATATTCTTACCTGCATGTGGACAACTGGATGCCCTCTGCCGGGGAACCCTAGTGTGACCTCAGGCGAATCAGCCTTCTGTGGCTGAGATACTTCTGTAAGAGAGCAAATAAATGAGGGCTTCTAGGGGCTTCTAAAGGGGGACATGGACAATGTCCCATAATGTCTTCTGTAGTCAAGTAGGCCTTGTAATTTCCACATCAGGTATCAATGTGTACTCAATAAATATAAATGTAAATGCGACAGTAGAAAATTCTTAAGAGAATTTTTTTTAAAAAATGCACACACCCTAGGGTACTTGATGTCATAAACAGGAAGAAATATAAAAGAAAGGATTCTAGGGTTCTCATTGTTCTGACTTATCTGAGTCTTGGGCATGAAAAACTAGGATGCAAGAATTCGAATCTCATTTCCTTTGCTTTCCATTCCCTTCTTAAGGGAGGCAGCAAAATAAAATGAAGCCAGGAAGGACAGCAAGGGTTGGAAATTCACCATACATTCCTAAATAGGCAAGAGGGGATGGAACTTAGTCCCGACTTCATAGACAGCAGCTAAGCTGAATTCAAACTCAGATCTGTCTGCTCTTAATGCCTGTGTTTCTTTCTCTATGTGCTGTAAATATGAGGGGTAGAACCGGACAAAACAATTAGAAATTATTCTCCATTCTAGCATAGTTCAGTTGTTTGTTTTTTAAGATTTTATTTATCCATTTGACAGAGATCACAAGTAGGCAGAGGCAGGCAGAGAGAAAGTAGAAAGCAGGTTCCCTGCTGAGCAGAGCCGATTTGGGGCTTGATTCCAGGACCCTGGGATCAGGACCTAAGCCGAAGGCAGAGGCTTTAGCTCACTGAGCCATCCAGGGGCCCCACATAGCTTAGCTTTTAAAAGATTTTATTTATTTATTTATTTATTTGGGGGAGAGAGAGCGAGAGAGAGCATGCGAGCACATGTGCAGTTGCACAGGCCCACAAGCAGGGGAAGGGGCAGAGGAAGAGGAAGAGAGACAGAATCTTAAGCAGGCTCCATGCCCAGTGTGTTAGAGCCTGTCACTATGGTGGGCCTCAATTTTACAACCCTGATAGAATGAGGTGCGCTGAAATTGAGTCAGATGCTTAACTGACTGAGCCACTCAGGTGCCCCATAGCAAAACTCCGTTTTGTCATTCATTGGTTTAATAAATATTTATGGATTGCTTACCAGGCACTTTCCTATTTGTTAGGATAAAAAAGAGATGGATGAGATACAGTTGTAGTCATGAAGGTCTACTGGGCTTTTCAGTCCCGTTAATTATTATTAGGGTGTTTGTTTTTCTAGTTTGCTCCTATGCCAGTGGCAAAGTAACTGAAACCGTTATTCAATTAATTCCTTTGATGGCTTGCCCGAGTTACCTACATGCATGTTGAGTGGGCATCAGAAAGACATTAAAAGCATTAGGTACACCCTGAAATAGATTTTTGGAGATGAAGGTGGATATGCTGGCATGGGGAGGGGCGAGAAAGGCGACCCATTTTTTTAAATGGAGGCAAAGTAAAAGAGTATTCTATCATGGGAGTAACAATACAAGTTAAGAGGGGGCATTCCTGAATTGTTTGTTTGTTTGTTTTAATGAAGAACCTGTAATAGTAAGTTGATGCCCTTCATCCTTCCTTTTGGTATAAGGTCCTACTCACAACTGTGGCTTTTGCTACTTAATAGACCAAACTCTAGTCTTGTCCACACGCAAGCTGCAGCTACGTCGGTCTTGAGTATCTTCCCTTGTAAAATGGGGATGATAGCAGTACCAATCTCGTAGGATTGTTGCGTGGATTACATGAGCTACAAGCTTAAATAGGGCCTGATACTTAGTGCTTACTACTTATTAGATCTTGTTAAGAATTGGTACTCTTTACTTGAACACTTAACTCTGTTTATAGTCAGTAGAGCCTGATGGTTAAGAAAATGGCCTCTGGAACCAGACAGCCAGAGTTCAAATGCAGGTTCTGCCTTGGGCTGGCTGCATGACTTTGGGCAAGTGACTTACCCACATTGTTTCTCAATTCCTTGTCTGCCACGTGGCGATGATATAGTTTCTACTCATAGTATTGTTGTGAACATGGAGTGAGTAAGTGTCTGTAGAGACTCTAGGATAATCCCCGGTAGAAAGAGCCATGTAGGGCCAGCTCAGTCGTTCAGCATCTGCTTTCAGCTCAGGTCGTGATCTGGGGTCCTGGGATTACGCCTACACCAGGCTCCCTGCTCAGCAGGGAAACCTGCTTCTCCCTCTGCCCCTCCCTCCTGCTCATGCCTTCCCTCTCTCCCTCTCTCAAATAACTAATAAAGTCTTAAAAAAAAAAAAGAGCCATGTAGACATTAGCTATCATCGTCATCACCATCATCATCATCACTGCTTGGCTTGTTAAAGACATGTGCTTCTCCAGATGAGTCGATGTTGCAGAACACATAAGCCCTCAGACACACCCCAACACACTGGAAAGCACACACAAGCATACACACCCCAGCTACAGAGTCCAAGCTGCTCCAGACCATTCTCTGGGGAGACTAGCCAAGCACTTACTCCTCTGCCGCATTTCCCTGGGAAAGGGAGCTGATTTCTGGAACAGAATGCAAGGGCAAGATAAGACAGGAGGAATGAGCAGCCTCTGGCGCCGCCAACCCTGGGGCAAAGGGCAAGCCTGGTGCCCTCCTCACCTTCCTTATCAGCTTCCTTTCCTTCCTTCGGCCACTCCCACCCTCTCCTGCACCCCCCAGGGCCTCTCCTGGGTCTGATGTCCGGTTTCAGTGACTTTTGGCAATGAGTCTGAACTCTAATTAAAATATTTGCCAAGAACTTCAGGTATGCAACCTCCCAAAGGGCCTTTTCATTTTTTGCAGGAGGAAGAGGCAATAGCTGCTTTATTGGTCCACCTTCCCCAGCCCACCTCCTTTCTATCACGTGCCATGGCCATGGTTAGAGTCCGCAGCAGGTGGAACAGTGGGGCCACGGGCTCGGGCTCTGCCTGCTGCCCTCCCTCCCCGCCCCTGAAGTGTGGGGTTGGCTGGACCTCACCCAGGTCAGCTCTTCCACTCCCTCACCAGATCATGTGCCAGTGCAAGGGGTCCTACTTTGGGTTCAGAAAGGTATCATTGGGTATCTAAAAACATTCACACTTCTGGTAGGAGAAAAGAAAGGAGCCATTAAAAAGAGAAAGGAGAAAGAAGTTTGAGTGGGGGCTTCGACAGGTCCCCTGAATCAGGCAGACCTGCTCGAAGTAAGCCAGTGGCCACCCAGGTGCCAGCTAAACGAGTGACCAGACAGATCCTGGAAACATCATAGACCTACACCATTCTGAGCCGGGACTCCGGCATTTCCTTTATAACATCACCGATAAGTGGTAAGTCCAGCCACTTGGAATTATTTGTTTTGTTTTCAGGTTATTCTGTTTCTCCCGGCTCTGCCCTTCGCCACCCACTATCCCCTTGCCTCTACCACATGACAGACCCTAGATAGTCAAGGTCAACCTCCCACGTATTCTCTCTGTAGCCACCAGCTCACCCAGGCCAATCCTACCCCAACCTGTCTTGTTGTCTCTTCCTCAACGTGAGTTATTTCCAGTTCCTCTGATCATTCCCTACATGAGGGTAGACAAGAGGTGCTACAGTTAAAATTTCCAAATCTAGGGGCACCTGGGTGGCTCAGTGGGTTAAAGCCTCTGCCTTCGCCTCAGGTCATGATCTCAGAGTCCTGGGATGGAGCCCCCACATCAAGCTCTCTGCTCAGCAGGGAGCCTCTTCCTCCTCTCTCTCTGCCTGCTTCTCTGCCTACTTGTGATCTCTGTCTGTCAAATAAATAAATGAAAACTTAAAAAAAAAATTCCAAATCTACAATCTGTGCTCACTTTGGCTAGTCCAGTGTCAGACTACACACTCTAAACATTGTTTGGAGAAGATGTTGCTCTGGGCCATGAGGCTTTACCTCCAAATTCTCACTTCTGACTCCTGATCTTGCTCTCTTCCTCTCCCTTTAGCCCATTACAACTTCCTAAACACTTCACTAAAGGCTTCGCCAAGCAGGGAGCCTGATGCAGGACTCAATGCCAGGCCTCTGGAATCATCATGACCTGAGCTGAAGATAGCTGCTTAGCCAAGTGAGCCATCCAGGCAACCCAAGTGGCTGGAAAATCTTCAAATAATGATGCTTTGTCCCAAAATTCCACCAGCTTACACCAGTCATTTTATCCTTGACTACATGCTTTGATTTTTTTTTAAAGGCATGTGCAGTTAAATTCAGGGACGTCCAGAATATGGTTTATGTACTCCAAAAAGTACCAGGATAGAGGACTTCACTATAATTCTAGGAAAAAATGCAAATTTAAATCTCTGTCTTTTGATGAAAATGGTGTTGAGGAAAGAAAGGGGCATGAGGAAAATCAAAAGCAACCTCGGGACTGGAGCTGTTTTCAGGAATAGACTTGGGAAGGCCATTTTGCCTACAACGAGAATGCGTTAACAGGTACAGCCCAATACCCACAATTGGAAAGCAACGTGGGGACAGTTAATAGAATATCTTGTGGACATTTGAGCAAAGAAATTATGTAACTAAAAAGGATTTTGCCATTTTTAAGAGGCTGTATAGGACAGACTGGAAGTTTTCTAAGCCTCAGTTTTCCCATCTGTAAAATGGAATGGAATGGAATGATTACTAAAAATATGTAGAGAGCTTAGACAGGGTTGGTACATGGGAAGCTCTCCCCTAGCACAGAAGTCTCTGTAATTATGCACGTGGAGCAGGGAAGGAGAGACTGAAAGTGAAGGAAACATCTAGGAAGCTCTTCACCAGTAGTAGAAATGTTAGAAGCAGTGATGAGGTGCTCACAGTGTGCCAGGCACCATTCTGAGAGTGCTTTAGAGAACGTGACACATGGACTTCTCACCACAGTCCCATGAGCTGGTTACTGCTATTCCCACTTGTCAGATTGGAAGCTGAGGGACAGAGAGGATATGTGACTTACTTTAAGTTGCCACAGACAGAATTCAAATTCAAATCGCATCGGACACGCTTGAGCGCCACGCTGTTCCATAGTACTGGTGTATCGGTGAAAACAAGGAGGAAGGGTGTGTGGGAGAAACAGAAAGAAAAGGGAGGAGCGAACAGACACCCATCAGTGAGGAGAGATGGCAGTGAGTGAGCGAACAGCCCTGGGTGAGTATACAAAGTCCACAAGAATTCTAGCTGGTAAGCGGCATTGGGAGGAAAACGGTCCCAGAGCCAGAGAAGGAGGCTTCTTTTGTTTTCGGCTTACCGTCCTTGAACTGTTTAAGGTTTAATTAAAATCTCTTGGATCATTTTGGAGCTTTGAAATGTTATTTATAAAAATAATAAAATAAAGAGCATTGCAGAGCACTTGACTGGCTCAGTCTTTAAACGTCTGCCTTTGGTTCGGGTCGTGATCCCAGGAGCCCCACGTCAGGGCTCCCGGCTCAACAGGAAGCCTGCTTCTCCCTCTCCCAGTCCTCCTGCTTGTGCGCTCTCTCTAGCTGTCTCTCTCTCTGTCAAATAAATAAATAAAATCTTTAAAAAATTAAAAATAAAAAAAGAGCATTGCTTTTTTGCTTTTTGAACAAAGAACACTCAGCACAGGTTGGTCACCTGAAGCCTGTGTGTTCAGTGATTAGTTCTGTACACAGGTGAGCATTTCCCTCAAGTAGCACATGTTTAAAGAGCATAAGTGGCTTTTTTTCACACCCCATTTAATTTACACTGGTTTTACCTTCCCCGCACAGATGGCCTGCTTTTCCTCTGCCTGTGCTTAATTCTCACTGAAGCCAGAGAACGCTAAATGCCCATGAGGATTCAGCGGAGTTAGGGAATACAGGAAGAGGAATCAGTGGTGCTAATAGTTTAACAAAACTTCAGGGAATGCTTTCTAAAGTTATGATCTGAGGCAGAAGGCATTAAAAGCATTTTTTTGCAGCATAGGAAAATGGGGGGATACAGTAACATCAAATATAAGAAAACTGAACAGTATATGCAGTAGGATTCTTAAGTGGTAAAATCAAAAAGTGTGTATCAATGTATCTGTCATGTACTTTTGAAAGGCCAGGAATTTATTTTCAGAAATGAATAATTACTGAGCGGGAATTTTGGTTGAAAGGACTTAGGGTGATTTGATTTTCTTCTTTAAATTCATTTTCATTTTTCCACACTGAGGATGTATTCATTTTATAATCAGAAGAATACCACGCTTTTAAGAAAGAGAAGTGATATTTCGAATCTCTATTTTCTCTCTTAAAGGTTTAAATCTGAATGAAAGCTGCCGTTTTGGCTGAGTTTTTTGCCCGGTGGGGGCAGTATTAAGTCCCGATGATTTCTGCAATTGCCATATTTTTGGTGTGTTTGGGAGAGCCTGAAGTGCGGGGAAGAAGTGAGGCTCCCCTCTTTCACCAGCTGTTACTTGATTAGCGACACTAAGTAGAATCATTCTTCCTATTAAGTGGAAGAGTCAGCCTCCACGAACAGAAAGAGGGGGTGGTGGTGAAGGAAGGACCTTCGGGGGAGCTTCCTCTTTAACATTTTTCAGTGATGATTACTCCAGGGATCCGGCCAGCTGCAACCTGCAGCTGTGTTTCCAGCTGTGCCGAGTGGGGCTGGATGATGTGTTTGGCAAATGCCCCAGTGGCCCTTTCCTGGGGCATGTGGACCAGCCAGTAGATATGGTAGAGCTGTGGCTTCACGGAAACTCTAGGGAGTGAGCTTTCTGGATAACTTTCAGAAAGTTGAACTTGTACCTTTCATGTGTCAGAAAGATCAAGTGAGCCAATTTCATAAAATTGAAACCCACAAAGCACTATCTTGATGTGTTTGTATGAGATTACAATTATTTCTCTCCTTAAGCTCTAAAACTTGAAAGCTTCACCGCTGTTATTGTCATAAATGGAGTCGACATTTTTTAGTACTTAGCATATTTTTAAATTCTGAAAACAATGTTACAATGACCATAAAGAATGTTTTAGAACATGAAAAGGATTGATCATGTCAGAATCCAATTATTTTTTTTAACAAATCTAATTACTTCCATTTGGGAGGCCTTAAAGTATTTATGCTTATAAGAATAATGAAACTATATTACAGAAAATTGGGGGGGGCAATATCATCCCCTGAGATTCCACTACCCTAGGACAACTGTCATCAATTCTATATATTCCCTTCCAAGTTTTTTTTTTTTTTTTTTTTTTTTTTTTCTGGAGGCAACATCTTTAAACTTTAAATTGTAGTGGATTTACAAATCAAAATCAGATTACTTTAGTAATCTGATTTCTTTTGCTTTTCTGTTTAACACCATACTGAATAGGAGGCAGTTTAGGGTAATGCTTAAAAATCCATATTCTGAAGTCAAGGAGGAGCTCCTTTGAGGAATTTTCTTTCCTTTAAGTAGAAAAGGAAGAGAGCATAGAGAGATAATTGAAAGAAAGCAGGGGAGATAAAAGAAGAACCTTGAAAAGAGCCTTAAATAAGGGTAATACCTACTCCACCTAATTATTGAGACGAAATGAAGTAATATCCACAATATAGCTACTACGTGGCCTGGGACACAGTAGGCATTCAGTGAATGGTAGCTATTGTACCATACTTATAGTGTTATGTAGACTTTATAATTACTTTAATGCCCATATCAATATTTTAATTTCACTATAGAATTTCAGCAGATACATATACTACATTTTTACTAGTGGCCATTAATTTTCTTACAATTTTTCAACATAATAAATAATGCAGAACAGGGCTTTTTCACATTTTAGATAATCTTCTGAGACTATATATAGTTGAGTAGAATTATTGTGTCAATGAACATTTTTAGGGTTCTTGATACATTTTACTATATTGATTTTTTAAACATGTTCCAATTTATAATGCCATCATCAATTTTTAAAAGCAATAGTTTTACTGTATCATTGCCAGGATTGAATATTAAATTTAATTTCTGTGTGTGTGTATGTGTGTACATGCTGGCATGCATATGCACACATTGTGTGTGTATGCTTACTAATGTGGTGAAAGTGAATGATGATGTAAGAGTATTTTTGCTAAGGCAGAAGAAAGCCTCTGATAGGCTGACATGTAGAAAGAATTAGGAAGCACTGCTCCCTATAAGTACTTTGCAGGATCTGTGTGAACTAACTTCCTCATGGAATTAGAAAGTTCCAGAAATATGGCTCCCGCAGGATCTACAGGTCAGATGCCTAACTGTATCTCCCAATTTGCACTGGTTCAGGAACTCAGTAGGAATGAATGAGAATTCAGCTTACAACAAATGGGGCTCATATGCAGAAGGTTTTAATGGTAAAAGAGAGAATCTCCAGAAAAGAAAGAAAGATATATTAAACTTCTGGAAAATGCAGTTGAGGCTTTGAGGAAAAACTCTCTTTGAGACCTCACTGCCTTGATCCACTATGGGCAGCCATGCATGCATTCCAGAAGAATTTTGTAATATAGCTTGTAAGAGCCAGAGTGGGCAATAAGAACCTTGTCCTCCAAACATGAGGATCTGCACTCCAATTACTGGTTACTGCTCTGGTCACAGAAATGCAGACAGAGAAGGGGGTGGCCATTGTTGTTGCACCTCTCCCTATTGTTGCAAGCCCCTCTTGCTCTAGCTGACATGACTTCCAGAGAACTTAAAAAGCCAATGACCTTTTCTCCCCTTTGTTTTTCTTTTTCCTCTTCTGGGAGTCAGACGTTAAAAACCAAGACATTTAAAAACAGAAAAACAAAAAAGACCCTAAGACTTCCAAAAGCAACTTCAGGGGTGTCTGGTGGGCTCAGTCAGTACAGTACATGACTCTTGATCTTACAATTGTGAGTTCAAGCCCCATATAGGGCATGGAGCTTACTTAGAGAAAAAAAAAAAAAGCAACTTCTTATATGGGAACATTGGATAGTCACTGCACAAGCCCAGGGAAGAGCAAATGCACAGAAAAGACCAAGAGGACCTTAATTTTACTCCTCAGTTCGATCCCTGGCACAAAGATAGCTCCCAACAATCAAAATGGAAACAAAAACAATAAATAAAAACAAAAAACCCCAGAAAACCCTGGGCAAAGGGAAGAATGTGATTTTCAGAGTTACTACATTATTAGATACAACTGTTAAGTTTTCAATAGCAACAACAAAAACAACAACAACAAAAATCACAAGGCTACAAAGAATAGGAAAGTAAGGCGCATTAAGGGGAAAACATTAAGCCAAAGAAAAAATTGTCCTTGAAAAAGACTCAAAGGCAGATCTTCCAAAGTCTTTAAAACAATTGTCTTAAAGATGCTCAAAGAACTAAAATAAGATGTAGAGAAGGTCATGAAAACAATACATGAATAAAATGAAACTATCAATAAAGAGATAGAAAACAAAACAAAATTTTAAAAACCAACAAAAAGAAATTCTGAAGCTAAAAATGACAATAACAGAAATGAAAAATACACTAGAGGGATTCAAAATCAAATTTGAGTAGCAGAAGAAAGAATCAGTGAACTTGAAGATAAAACAATGGAAATTATCAAGTCTGAGGAACAGAAAGGAAAAAAAGATTGAAGAACAGTGAACACAAAGAGTCTAAGGGACCTATGTGTCACCATCAAACAGATCAACATATGTATCGTGGGAATCCCAGAAGGAGAGGAGAGAAAGAGGTAGAGAGAATATTTGAAGAAATAACATGTAATAAAACTCCCCAAATTTGATGAAGACATGAGTACAACCATCCGAAAAGCTCAATGACTCCAAATAGGATGAACCCATAGACACTCACACCTAAGACACATTATAATCAAACTATCAACACACAAAGACAGACTGAGAACATTGAAAGCAGCAAGAGAGAAGTGACTTATTGCATCAAAGGGATCCTCAGTAAGATTATAAACATATTTTTCATGAGAAACTTTGGAGGCCAGAAGACAGTGGGCTGATATAGTCAAAGTGCTAAAAGAACCAAACGACTAACCAAGAATGCTGTCTATATCCAGCAAAACTATTTGTCAAAATTAAGGGGAGAAATTAAGTCGTTGCCAGATAAACAAAACCTGAGGGAGTTTGTTACCATCAGACTTGCCTTCCTAGAGATGCTAAGTGAGGCCTGTAGGTTGAAATGAAAAGACAATAGACAGGAACTCAAAGTTGCATGAAGAAATAAAAAGCCCAACAAAGATAAATACAGAGGCAATTATAAAGTCTAGTATTTTTGTACCAAAGGTTTATATCTTTGTTTTTTTATTTTCTGCATGATTTAAGAGACTAAGATGTTTAAAAAAAAAACATTCATTTGTCTAAATGCTAGTATTATTGCAACTTCGGTTTATAACTTCACATTTTGTTTTTTACATAATTGAAGAGACTGACACTTTTGAAAAATTATCAGTGTATGTTTTTGGACATGCAATATATAAGGATATCATTTCAATAACTGAAAGGGGTAGGGGCAGAGAAGTAAAGGAGCAGTTTTTGTACATTATTGACAGTAAGCTGTTATAAATCCAAATTAGCATGTTATAACTCTAGGGTATTAAATGTAATCCCCTTGGTAACCACAAATAAAACAAAACCCAATTCAAAAATAGGCAAAGACCTGAATAAACACTTCTTTAAGGAAGATACACACATGGACAACCAGCACTTGAAAAGATGCTCAGCATCACTAATTGTTAGAGAAATGCAAATCAAAACTACAATGAGATACTACCTCGACTCAGGAAGATGGCTACTATCAAAAAAAACCCCAGAAATTAACAAGTGTTGGCCAGGGTTTGGACAAATTGGAACCCTTGTGCACTGTTGGTGGGAACATAAAATGAAACAGCTGCTGTGGAAAACAATATGGCAATTCCTCAAAAAATTAAAAATAGAATTTCTGTTTAATCCTTTAAAGCCCATTTTTGGGTATATACCCCAACATTTGAAGGCACGGTCTTGGAGAGAAATTTATTCACCCGTATTCTTATCAGTATTATTCACAATAGCTAAAATGTGGAAGCAAACTGAG